>NC_133656.1:231575113-231928610 GCF_009905375.1 Apium graveolens | reverse complement strand
AATTCTCAATAGCCAAGAGGGAAGAAACCAAAAGGTTAAAGAAAGAAGCTGAAAAACTCAAGGCTGACAAAAGAGCACAAGCAAAGCTTGAACAAAAGCTAAAGTCAAGTCTAGTTGAAAATGAGGAAAGGAATTGAAGTCAGGGGTGAAGACAAGATTGCAAACTTAGATGAGGTTTTTGAGAGTATATTTGGTGAAAGTATGGAGGAAAAAGAGGAATGGCAGAAGGGAAACAGAAGAAAGGCCAAGGCACATAGAAGGAGTGAAGACAACACTGAAGAAACTAAATCTCTACCTTCCATACCTGAACCCTTTGTTGTTGATCCCACTATAAACATCCATGGTGAACCAATCATCCTAAAAGAGGAACCTATTGATTGGGACACCATCAATTTGCCTACCTTTTTAACCACTCTTCCACTACCAAAGAAACAGAAAAGAAAATCCAAATCTACACCTCCCCTAAACTCTAAGAAATTCACTCAAAACATAAACCTAATCCTAAGCCACCCATTTCTAAAGATGATTATGTTCACATCTGTGACATAAAAGAAATTTCAGACATTGAACTCTATCTGGATGAGCTGGAGGATGTAAGGGGAATTGCTGCCTACAGACAGCTACCAGAGAGATTGGTGTTCAGATACAAAGGAGCTGGGGAAAGAACATGGCCTCTCTACAGGATTCTGAATGAAGGCTACTCTACCTTGATCAGAGTCTTTTCAGCCATACAAAAGGATTCTGGCTTTACCAGAACTGCCAAGACTGAAATTCTCAACAAGATTGCCAACATAAGGAAAACTTGGAGGGAGCCCAATGTTTTGCCCAGAACCTTACTCATTCAAGAAAGGGGAACTACAATTCACAAATCACCTCATTGGTTGATGGAATTCAGAGATGATAAAGGAGTCAGAAGATTTTTCAGACTTGAAGACCAACTCAAGATTGCCAGCAATGAAACTCTCAAAGAAATGCAATCTAAGTTGGATATCAGTGATGAAGATGAAGCTGAATTCTTCAGACAACTCCAACTCCAAATTGAGGAAAATGACAAGGGGCTAGGAAAGAAAACCAGGGAACAAAGAAGAAAAAGATGATTTGCTCAGGCTAGAGGAGCACCCTTGGAAATACTGTAAATCTTCAATTACCTTCTAGTACATACACTTTTGCAGCACTTTTAAATTTCTATTTAGTTTCAGTTCATATATTTGTTAAGTGTTTTGTTATCATCAAGTTAATCTTGAATTTATGTCTACAATTCTTATAGACATAAATAGGGGGAGATTGTTAGGAATATATGTGCATTAGTTTGATGATATGTTTAACAAAACACTTAAGTAGAAATCTAGTGTTTATAGTCTCAACGGATAAGACCATTTTGGCTATCCGTTGATGGTGTAGCTTTACTTAGAAATAAGTCTAGTGTTGTAGCATATTTCAGTCTCTGAATTTGAGATATAATTCTTAAATGTTGAGGGAAATTATAAGTCATGTTGACTACTAGAGGATATGCAGATAGGAAGGCCAATTGTAAATATTTCATGCCTTGTAATTTTGTATAAATGAAATGGTGTCAACGGATAACTTAAAGACCTTCAACGGATGAGAAACAAAGCTTCAACGGATGTCTCTAAAGCTTCAACGGATAACATCCTTCAACGGATAAGTGCATCAACGGATAGAGCTTCAACTGCTAACACATCAACGGATAAAGCCATCAACGGATGAAGGCTTCAACGGATGTTCTGTTAAATAGCAGTTGACAAGTGGTAGTTGTACCTACAAACAGAGGCACATGGGTTGACAGAGACAACTGAGATGTGGTAGCCTATTTCAGGAACATCAGAAAAAGCAGTCGTTCTACTCTAGTATAAAGAGGCAATAGTCAACAATACACTGGAGTAAAATGGAGAAGAAACAAGTGGAGAACTTATTTTATTATTGTACTTTTTTATCTTTGTCTTCACTTGTAAACTTGGTAGTATATAAACCAAGTAGCAGCTAGTAATTAGATATGAATTTTTCCAGAGCTGTTTAGAAAAATCTTGAGAGAAAAATTATCTAGTTTGTACTAGGAAGCAGCTGTGATCAACTTCTTAAATCACAGATTTTCTGAAATACCATCTCGGGTGGAACAACAATCCACCAGAAAAGTTTTTAAGGTCTGTTGTGTTCTTTACATTAGTGTTTGAATATATATATATGTCTGTATTAGCTTAAAGCAATTCATACACTTGTTTATCTTAAACACATAGCCTTTGAAACTGCTCAAAACTTGAAAAAGTTTTGAGATTTACATTCAACCCCCAAATCTCATTGTTAGTTCATTAGGAATAACAAATACTAAAAATGTTTTAGTTATAGCACAAACACCAATTATCTTAATACAAATAAATTTAGGTAATAATTAAAAAATTATTTATTTTCAAGGTTAAAGTAGATCATTTTAAAAAAAATATTTATAAAAATATAATATTAATTTTGATCATATAAAATAAGAAATACAATTAGATTATATTTAGGTACAAATATTAAGGGCGATTTGCTACAACGGCAAAGTTATTATTTGTACTTTACAAAATTTAGAGTACATGAATTTTATAATACATAAAAAGTAGGAAGAAATATAATAAGAATCATAAAAAATTATTATAATTCAAAATAGAAAAACAAGCTAATAAAATAAATTTAAAAATACTATCACAAAAAATGTAGAGTATTTTTTGTTCAAAATTATTACTAGAACCGAAAAATTAAAAAATATTGACAAAATGCAAACAACTAACAACTTTGCAATTTTTATCAAACTCCAAAAATATTAAGAAAAAAAATATATAAAAAACAAAAATAAATACGTAAACATTTTATGTGAACTATAATTATATATTTTTAAATGATATAAAATAATATTAAAAGTATTATATTACATATAATACAAGAAATAATTTGATTTAAAATATTTGTGAATGGATAATTTTCATTTTCATTTTATAAAATAAGGAACACATTTAAATTATATTTAGGTATAAATATAACATGTGTTATATTTTGTAACAAGAAAAAATTAAAATTTGTCTTTTGGTGGTAAGATTTGATCATAACACTAAAGTATAGTTATAATATAACTATATTTTTTTGCTTAGTATATTATTCTACTATAATATCTAATAGTCTGTATAACAAATATAATAGGCAATTAATTAAGAAATTGGACAACAATTATATATTCTTAAATAATATCATATAATATAAAAAATATTATATTATATATACAATACAAAGCAACAATTATATTAATAAAAAAATAAGTAACAATTAATAAATTATTTATAATCAGGTTAAAATTATATCATTTAAAAAAAATTATTGGAGTGGGTAAGTTTTATTTACAATATTTTGAATTGATAATTTTGATTTGTATCTTATAAAATAACAAAAATATTTAGATTATATTTAGATATAAATATTACATTATTTTGTTTCATTTTGTAAACAGGGAAAATTACAAATTATCTTTTAAAAAATTTGGAGCACATAATCCTCTAAAACATAAAAACAGGGAGTACCTATAATAATAATAATAATAATAATAATAATAATAATAATAATAAATCTATACAATTCAAAATTGAAATATAGGTAATTAATTAAGAAAGTAATAATCTATTACATTATAGATTATATTTATTACACTTATTATATTATTCTATTATAATATTTAATAATCTGTATAACAAACACAATAGGTAATTAATTTAGAAATTGAACTATAATTATATATTATTAAATAATAAAATGATTTAAAAGTGTTATATATATAATACAAGCAATAGTTATCTTAATACAAATAAATATAAGTAACAATTAACAAATTATTTGTTAATCGGGTTATGGTTGTATCATTTTCTTAAAAAAACTGGAATGGGTAAATTTGATTTAAAATATTTTTGAATTGATAATTTTAATTTTTATCTTATAAAATGAGAAACACATTTAGATTGAATTTAGGTATAAAGTATTATATATGTTTTGTTTCATTTTGTAAAATAAGAAAATTACGGATTATCTTTTAAAAAAATTAGGGTACATGAATCCTATAAACTAAGAAAATAATAATAATAATAATAATAATAATAATAATAATAAATTATTACAATTCAAAATTGAAATATAAATATAATAGAATACATTTAAAAGTACTATGACAACAAATTAGTAAAAAAAGGTACTATGCCAATTAAATGTAAAGTATTCTTTTCAAAATTATTAATAAAATATAAAAAATTATAAAATATTGTTACAAACTACTTTTCAATCTTTGATCAAACTACTCAAAAAAATATATAAATAAAAGAAAAATAATATATATGAAAAAATACCCAAAATACACCACTTTCCAGCTTCCAGCTTCAAGTGCCCAAAATACCCACCGACGGGAAAACTGCCCAAAATACCTCCTGAATACGCATGTTACAGATGTGCATTCTATTTTTAAAAAAATATGAAGAATACGCATGTAAGACATGCGTATCCTTTAAGTGAATACGCCGTATTTTTTTAAAAAAATAGAATACGCACGATGGTAATGCGTATTCAGTGGGTATTTTGGACGGTTTTCCCGCCGGTGGATATTTTGGGTAAATCTTACCAAATTATGAGTATTTTGGTTTTTCACCCTATATATATTATGTGGTATGATTAAAATATTATTTTATAAATTTATAATGTGAAAAAATCAGATAACGAACAAATAAAATAAATTATAATACATATATTATATTTAGGCTATACATGTCAAATATAAAAATATAATAATAACTAGATATATAAGTAAAAAAGTATAATTTTTTTAAAAATATATTATTTTTTAAAAACGTAAAATTTGTTTATGAAATAAAATTATTGTATTAAAATTTAGTTAAGAAAAGAAAAAATAATAAAAGGAATTATATAAAGAAATGATAGTCATCCGTGCTTCTAGTGTCAATAAAACCGACAAGATGGGAGGAACTCTCTTTATGTTTCTAGAGGCCTCTTTGCTAATTCATTTTCAGACCAAGTCCAGCTAGTTTGTTTCCGGAACAAACCAGAGAACCCTGGCGTTAAACAAACATCCCTCATAATATTCCTATAAATACCTCTGCTCCATCTCCTCAAAGGCATCATTCAATTATCTTAAGAAAACAGCAATCAAAAACTGCCAAGAGCCTACATTAAACATTTTTTCCATTTCCAGCAAATGTCGATCATTCCAAGCTTTCTCGGAGGCCGAAGAAGCAACTTTTTCGACCCATTCTCTCTCGACGTATGGGATCCTTTCCAAGGCTTTCCTCTCATTTCAGCCTCTGGTAGCTCCCCCGAGGCTGCAGCATTTGCTAATACGCGTATTGATTGGAAGGAGACTCCGGAGGCTCACGTGTTCAAGGCTGATCTTCCAGGCCTAAAGAAAGAAGAGGTGAAGGTAGAGGTGGAAGAAGGGAAGGTTCTTCAGATCAGTGGTGAGCGGAACAAAGACAAGGAAGAGAACAACGACAAGTGGCACCGCGTGGAACGCAGCAGTGGCAAGTTTCTCAGGAGGTTCAGGCTTCCGGAGAATGCAAAGGTGGATGAGGTGAAAGCTGGTATGGAGAATGGAGTGTTAACTGTTACTGTCCCCAAGGTGGAGATCAAGAAGCCCGAGATCAAGTCCATTGATATCTCTGGTTAAACTAAATCAAATTATGTGCACTTGTTTGTCGTAATAGACAATAAATCTTTGTAATGGAGTCTGATGTATTGATAAGTATTGTCATATGTACAAAGATACATACTTAATTACAGTGTAATAGATCATCTTCAACATTGAAATATAACAATGTGTGATCGTATCTGAACAGAACACAAATTAGGCTACATCATTATTTCATTTACTGTACTAACCAAACCAAACATACAGTATATCTCGCTCAAAGCAGAGTATCGAGTGTACTATATAATCAATAACATATGTAGATGGGAAAGAAAATATACAAGCCTCATTTCAGAGAATGTAAGAGAGGCGATGAGGCATGGCAACGAAAAATGAATGAACATTATATGCAAGAGTTATTCAAGACATTTAAACAGCTCGGGATTTTACAACGTCCAGGCTCATCTCACTAGGATCGGTTGCTTGCAACTCAGCTCCAATTCCATCCAATTCTCTCTTAAATCTATCCTTGGAGCTTGCATACACCATCTTCATTCTCACCTTTGATGTATCCGGTGACCTGCAATAATCATCAGGCTCACGTATCTGAAACAACCTCTGCATTGACTTTAAGAGTACAGAAAAAAACTAGTTAAAATTGTTACCACGCAACAAAGAAGATCTTGCTTTTCTGGCAATTTTCAACAGTAGTGAAATCGAAATCGTAGATAGCATAGCGACATTCATCAGCTGGGAGAGAATTAGAGAAATCGTCGTAGCTTTCATCAGGGCCTCCGAGCTTGTCAACAACTACTTGTTGGTCTTCAATCTTGTAGGTGATGTAGCGGTAGTTTCGCTTTGATTTTAATTCCATAAACTTGAGTTTACAGTCATCGTGCACAGACATTCCAGATGCGGCATTCGCCTAGTTACACCACCAAAAATAACATTAAACATCAACAATCCGATCCTTCTAAATTGTAATGCTACATATAAATCACAAGCACAATCTTTCTTCTACAAATAACATTGTTTTCCTTTTCGTAAATTTAACATTAACATTCTTACAAATCCCTTAATGGTCCGTTTGGGAAACTGGATTTCATTTGAAATTCTGAATTTGATCAAATAAGTTGTTTGAAAATATGAATTTGGATTTCATTTGAAATCCAAGACATTCAAATATTAATCCTGTGAAATGCAAGTTTCCAAACACCCTCAAATAGCTTTTCTGGGATGATCTTTAGAAATTTATTCAATAAGAAGATCAAAGAATACACACACAATACTTATCCCGAGTTTCACTACAAGAAACAGGGTCTTTACCGACCGGGAAGTAGTGATTCACGACGTTATTACATACCATTGTGTCTTTTTGCGTAGGGTAAAGACCAACCGGTGCCTGAAATGAGAGAGAAATCAGATAAAAGAGAAGAGAAAGTATAACACAAATATGAATTAATTAAGAAATCCTTCGTTTCAATAGGAAGGCATGGTGGCCGATGGACCATTTCAAATAAAAGCAAGAGACATTTGCGGAGAAAATACTACTTATTTGAGGGTGAAAATAAAGCTTGGGATTTTCTAATTTCAGCTAAACCATTAATCCTTGAGCCAATTTTAACAAATTAACAAAATGTAAAAGAAAATACACTTTCCTTACAACATGTTTTAAATATAGTACTTCATGTACTATTACAATTGTTTTCACTTCAATTATAGTACTTATCAATAAAAAGTGTATTAAACATTGAGGGATTAATATTAAAAAAAAAATATGACAGCTGATTCTATGAAAGATAAATCAATATATTATCTGGTACATGTAAAAACATTGCAATATAGCAAACTGCGGAAGAGCAAACAGCATTACTCATTCAAGCCAAAAACGGTAGTTCACCGGAAGCACAGACAGACCAGTGTGTACTCGTTGAAGCCAAAAAAGGATGTTCATCAACCGACAAAATTTACAACTTTGGGTCCATGTTTCTTCTTTGTTTTTTCAGTGCTTTCTGGGACCAGAGATGGAATTTTCTCATTGATGGGTTCTTCTGCATTGCCTGCATGAGCATCTTCCATCGTAAAATCATCGTCAAGATCATCACCACTGGTGAGCTTTGTCACCTGCCCTGTGGGTCTATCTTCTAATCTAGCTGCTGAAAAGAACAAAATTGGCGAGCATAAATCGAATTAGATTGCATAATGGATGGACAAAAAATAACACTTGTATATTTTTGTTAGAGATGCAAAACACTTGAAGAATTTAATTTTCAATATAATGTTCAGTTTCCAAAATGAGAACAGGACTAACAGTTAAGCGAGTGCAGAATTATGAATTTCGTGATTTGTTAGTTTACAATGGCTAAAACGATGGCAGAAAAAATTGAAAACAAGAGATGTGAGATTACAATGTATTATTTCAATGATACAGAAAAATTATGCTGTCAGTTACCAAATTCAAGCACCAGTAAAAAAGGGCAATACTATGTGTACATAATTTTTGAGAAATCATCCTATATGAACTTTTAATATTTACTCTTCACAGAAACCATGTGGTGCAGTTGAACATCGTCATGTGTTTACAGCAATGACGATCAATTTGGTTGTAATATGGAGTATTAAAGTTAAGTGACTTCACCCAAAAATTACATTGGGTCTGTTTAACCAAAAGAAACTTTCCTTCAATAAGAAATTAATGAGAAGTCTAAAACACGTGTGCTTACAGCAAATATAAATTTGAGAGTCAAACTAGTACATTTTAGAGTCAAACATACTGAGGTAGGATGGCAAGACAAAACTTTTCATATGTACTTCACATTATCTCGTCTTCCTTGGCAAAAAAAAGAGAGAGCTGGTTTATAATTTTATTTAGGGATTGTTTGATGATGATAGTATGTAAATTATATATCTCTTGCAGAGTTCGAAAGTAGAATACTGTAGATAGTCTTCCACATAGATCAAAGATATATACCGGGGTAAATTTCACCATAAAAGCAAAGCACTATCGAAAAACTCACATATTTTTCCAATCCCAGTACTTCTGATGCCTTTGTTAGGACAATCTCTCGCCAAATGTGTCACACCGCTACATATTTTACAACAACCGCCCTACAGAAAATTAAACGAAAAAAGTCAGTCTAAGTCTTTCCTTTCCAGGTATGTCTGACATCCAATTGAATGAAAGATATGAGAGAAATAAAGGGTCAATTTGTACACTGGCAGTAGGAAACTGGAAAGAGTAAGAATAGTGATATAAAGATGGTGCAAAATATTACAAAGATATCACAAAATCTCATGGTAAAAATGGTACCTTTGGATAGATCCCATGAGTGTTTTTTGGGCAGTTTTTACTCAAGTGTCCACGCTCAGAACAGATGAAGCAATTTGCAAATTTTGTGCCCCCTGCACTAGTCAAATGTTGCATTTATGAGAAGTGCCATGGTGAATCGCCATGCATAAATTATAAAAATATTTATATAACTAAATACCAGCTTTGCTCTAATTTATCCTCCAAATAATATTATCATCCCACGTACTCTGTAACATGGACTGCACCTTGCCTTTCAACATAATATATAAAGAAAATCACATACACAATACTTTAATTGGCAAAAGATTATACAATTTTCTGCTACCAGCAATACTACTGCCATGGTTCTACTACAATCAGTCAATCAGTACATAATTCAACATCTAATCAAATTCCAAAGAAAGAATCGAAATACTGCCAAGTGTCAACGTTGACCTATTTAAAATATGAAATAAATTCGACACACTAATATTGCAACGAAAACTACAGTAGAGGACAAGCGTATGCCAGATTTATGTAATCTATTATTATATTTTTACGTCCCAAATCATCACACTCTTATTTATCCCACCACAGACGACTGGGAGACTTTTCAATAATAATACTAAAAGAGAAAACAGTGCATAGCAATGAAGAGTACACACTACACAGCTAGACAAAACCTGCCCAAAGTTGACTAGCCGAAATGAAATTGTGGTTCCCTCACGATATTTGAGAGGCAAAACCTGTGCGTATACACTATGAAAATGTGGTTCCCTCACGCTACACGATAGGCAAAACCTATTCATCTAATCTCCGATCATATTATAGTCAATCTGAGCGGTATGGAATTTCACTACTGTCATGTCTTGAACTGGTGCTAACTCATCAATCACGTAAACATAAATGCCAAAGAATAATGACTTTTATGCAATTATTTTTAGTAAAGCTAATATGCAAGTTAGTAATATAGATTACTAGATCATGCTAATTTGATCATGGGAATATTTTGTGCACATACCTGATGATAATGTAACTAGCACCTATATATTTGCAGTTATAGTAATAGTACTATACAAAAGTTACAGAATATATAACTTTCTTAATTGAAGTTTTTGAACTATTATAGAGATTCAAAATCTTAAATTAAAGCTAAGAGTAGGGTCATTCAAGGGCCTAGTCCCAGGTTAAAATGAACAGTATATACCCAAGGGCAAGCACATAGTTACGTGAAGCATAGACTGAAATCGCTAAATAATGGAAAAGTAAGTTATTAGCAACCATTATAATTCTTTAATGTTGAAAGCACAGAAGCCGAAATATCATGTTAGTTTAGTTTAGTTCAGTCCAATTAGCTCGACTAAGCCTACTAATAGTCTAGAAGAGAACACAAGCCATAAATAAAATTATGCAACATTATTTTTAGCTAGTATAATGCAAACTGTAATACCTTCTTCACGCGGTTGAGGGCATTCTGCAAGAGAATGCCCAGATCCTCCGCAATTGTAACATAGTTTCCTATCCACTGTCTGGTCATTCTTGTTTGGACAATTTTTAAGACTATGGCCACGTTGTCGGCACGATAAACATATCTACAAACATCAGAGGAATTTTGCGTCGCCATTAAAATCTCGTTCTTAAAAAATTTATATAAATAATATCTACAATAATTACTCCAGTGATAAATAGAACATTCACCGGTATACACGTATAGTGAACATTGGAAATTTAAAACTATTGAAATTATGCATGAAAGAAGTGTTGGATTAAATCCTAAGAGAAGGAGATTTCTACAACAACATTTTTTGTTTTTGCACTTGTTAGACTTGTATAAAAGCCCAAAAATTGTTCAAATAAAATTCATCGAATTTCGCTTTTCGTTGGACCCTGTACAAGCCCGAAATGATGCATGTACACTAAAGGGTTTATCTTCCCAACAGTCACACAAAAGCAACTGCTAAAAACAATTTTTGTTGATTTCATAATTTATTCCACTTTAAATAAAATCCTTCACCGCCTTTCACAGAGAAAAGAAATGTGATGCCACACTAGCTGCCAAAAGGAGAAGCAGTGTCCGCGCCTCTTTTTATCAAACATCAAAAATCGTCCAATTCAACTTGAACTTTGAATAAGTAACTAGAGTACGTCTAGACCATCAACTATTAGGATTAAAACACGGAAAACTTCAAAGATACATTGTCAACATTCACTTATACAAAAATTTCTGTTTTGTAAGCATAATTGGCAAAAAGATAAAATCTTTATCTTTTTGTCTTATATAAAGATTGTAATGATGATGATCAAACGCTTGCCACTTTACTTAAAACCAATATTATCAAGGATTTACGCAAAATATACCAATCTAAACTGTACTCAAATCCACTAGAAGTAACACACTCTCAAATCATAACTTAAAATCTACCCAGTTATAGTCACCCAATGTTCATTTTACTCGAAATTTGTTAAGAATCTTCATAACATCTTTTCAAAAATAACTAAAGGCTGCATTTTGTTACAATCCCAGCTAAACAATTTCAATTTACAATCACATAAACATACAAATGAACCACACTACATTCAAAAAACAGAAGATATCATTCCGAAAAAAGGTCGAGTTTTCGAAAAACCAAACCTTGTTCTTTTCCCACTGAGCTTTCTGAGGGCAATTCTTGGCAATATGATCAACTTCTTTACAAATATAACAGCTCTCACCAGGCCTCATTCCAGGAACTCTAAGTGGGTGTTTTTTATGAGTTGAAACTTTCTTATTTGGGTCTGACTTTTTCTTGAATTTGGGCTTGTTTTTCTTCTTCTTGTCTGGGTTTTTAGGTGGAGTTGGTTCTTGTTTAGGGAACTTATCTGGGTTTGCTTCTTTGAACTTCTTTTTTGCTAATCTTTGTCTTTGGCTCACCATTTTTGAGGGGGGTGATAGATACAGATTGATGTAAGTAGATGTATGGAATTAAGGGTTTGCAGCTGCAACAAGGGTTTAAGGGAGATTTCGGGTTTCTTGAAACGGGTTGTGGGTTTGGATACAAAGTTTGACCCGGATTATTTTGATATGGTTTAAGGCTCGAGGCCTGTGATAGGGTTGATGCCCTATAAATTAATATTCGATAAATTAATAATTTTGATTAATTAATAATTTTATGTAATTTTTATTCAGTATTTTTAATATAAATTGATAATTCGTTAAATTTTATAAAATATGTTATTTATGAATATATATAAGTCCCATTTAATATATCAATTAATAATTTTATCTTACAACAAAATTATATATATTTTTTAAAATAAAATTTTACTGTAACTTTTTTTTAAAATTTATTTTTCCATATATTTTATTGTGTATCCTATTAATGCATTATGGAATTGTGGTGTAGTGTTTAAATATTGCAAGATAAATTTATGCATTGTCATGGTTCCTTCGAGGGAATCAATTTCCGAGACCGACTCAAGCTTAATACTTAATATTGTCATATTTCGCGTCATATTTTTTCTAATTATTGTAACACTGATTTGTACATCATCCAAACAATTTTGTCATTGATTAATTTTCGTCACGATAATTAATAACCTTTTCTACGTCCATTTCCACACGATAATCAGTAATTTTTTTAGTATATATATTTGGAAATATTTGTTAATTTTTTTTAAACGATACGTATCGATAAATTATTATATTATTAATATGTCGATAAATTAATAAATTATTAATTTATCAATTAATTAATTTTCAATTAATAAATTTTCTTCAGTCCCGATGATATTAATTTATCGAGATTTACCTAATAGATAAAAATTATCCATTCGTTTCACCAACATTTAATATTTTAGCAAAATGAACGGTGTGCAGTGGTTGAATTTTTATTTGTATGGGGATGTCAAGAATTCGACTTCTGCTATTTATATGTGTGATTAATTATTAGAAAAACTTTTCATATTTTTTTGTGGGGGACTAACAATCAATATTAAATTTATAGTTTAAGGAAATATTTATGTATAAATTAAATTTTGTATTATTTATAAAAGTACAATATATATTTCTGTACAAAATATTAAAGTGAAAAAAAAATCTCCGCAATATCTCTCTAAATATCCTAAAAATATGTTAGTGGTCAAATGGTCAACAAGAGGTGAAGGCCATCTCTGAATTTGCAAATTATTGTGTCTTCTGATTTTCAGAGTATAGAATTTGTTTTCTTGTCTAAATTTAATAAGGAGATTTAAGTGTTGATTATAAGAGCAGTTCTAATGGAAGAAGCAAGTAAAAAATAATTTATATCATTTGTATAAATTATGAAATTCAAACCCCGCAAAACTCATTGTTAAATTATACAGTGAAAAACCTTCACATGCACGGGTTAGAGTAACTCAAGAGCCTGTAGAGTATCTCTAATAAGGGGTTGTCAAACTGGTTACCAATTTTACGAAATTATCAACTTGGCAACATTCTACTCCAATAGTTAGCAACCCTTAATTGTTGCTTATGTGCTCCCTTAAATTAAATTGTAATGACTCATAAACTAAAAAATGCATTATTAATATAAACTATTTGCATTTGAATATGTATTTTAATCATTTTAGGAAGTTGTCAAGTGTTGGCAACCTTGGTAGACAATCTCTTAGCAACCATAAAACTCCAATAGATTGGCAACTGTAACGACCCGCACTTCCGGACCATTAACTCTAAATCAAAACTAATACAAAATCCAATTATTAATCAAAAATTCTATTACAGAGCTGACTACTACAAAAGCGCAGCTAACGGAAGTCCAAAAGTCAATCTACTCCAATCCTAAGATCCTCGAACATCAATTTTATCCAACTCGAAATCGTAGACGAAACCTGAAATTGTAAGTAATAAGTTATACAGCCCAACAAGAGACTAATCGATCCAACTAGTTGGCCAAGTAACATGAACACATATAATAAAATACGATACGATATACGACATGCGACATACGAAACAAACACTTTCGATATATGTTTTTATTCTTATTTGATACACACAATACACATAACATATAAATAACAATAATTCAAAACCAATAATTCATGCCACGACCACTACAACCCGGTGATAACGGTTCTAAATTTTCAGAAAACTGTCACTACAATCTGGTGACTACAGTCCTAAGTTCTTATTCCATATTTTCACAAACCATGGCACAAATCAAAGATCGCAAATTATCGTCTAGATTGTTAGATATATTTGATAATGTCATGGTTAATATGATTTATGTTTAGTTTTCAGATCTTACTTAAACAGGATAAATCAGTACTTACTGGAAGTCAGGACTTAAGGATATCAGTACTTATATTATCAGGAGATAATCATCAGAAGATGGATATCAGAACTTAAGTGCTGAAGGATGTTCAGATAAGGACAATAGCTGATTAAAGGAAAGAAGATCGAGATAAACATAAGAAGAGATATGCATGAAGAAGGAATTCTATGAAGAATAGAATACTTGGAAGAAAAGATATTTGTTTGATATATTTTAGGAAGCAGAATTATATTCCATATCAATTAGCGATTATCTTGTAACTGTGTAGTATATAAACACAGACATAGGGTTTACACTATAAGTGTTATCATATTCGAGAAGATTATTCATTGTAACCATAGCAGCTCTCGTGATATTTGTTCATCACTGAGAGGTAACAGTTCCATACTGTAACAGAGTTTATTATTTCAATAAAGTTTGTTTTCTGTTACTTGAGATATTAAAGTTCGATTTGATTGTACTTTACACTGTATTCACCTCCTCTACAGTGTGTGTGACCTAACAAGTGGTATCAGAGCCGATCTGTTAACGCACATACAGTTTAAGATCCAAACACAATCATGTCTGACACAGAAACTCCAACTAAGCCTACCAAAACTGAAGAACTACCAAAGACACAAATTCAAAGTCGGTATGAGACCATCAGAGTTCCCATACTGAGACCATCTGAATATCCCATATTGAAGGTGAGGATGACCATGTTCCTGGAAGCAACAGATCCAGAATATCTTGATAGAATCAAGGAAGAGCCTCACAAACCAACCAAGCTCGCAGTTGCAGTTGCAGGTGAAGCAGCAAAGACCGTACCAAAGGAGAAGAGTGATTATACTGCTGAAGATATCGCATCAATTGCTAAGGATGCTAAGGTACGACACTTACTGCATAGTGCCATTGATAATGTAATGTCAAACAGGGTAATTAACTGCAAGACTGCTAAGGAGATATGGGATGCTCTGGAAACAAGGTGTCAGGGAATTGATACAATTAAGAAGAACAGGAAGACAATACTCACTCAAGAGTATGAACACTTTGACTCAAAGGTAAATGAGTCATTGACTGATTTATATGATAGATTTGTCAAACTCTTGAATGATTTGTCATTGGTTACTAAGGAGTATGATCTTGAAGATTCAAACCTTAAATTCCTGTTAGCTATTCCTGAATGCTGGGATTTGAAGGCAACAACAATAAGAGACAACTACAATCTTGATGAAACAACTCTTGATGAAATTTATGGAATGCTCAAGACTCATGAACTTGAGATGGAACAAAGAAGCAAGAGGAAAGGAGGAAAGTCAAGGACAGTTGCTCTTAAGGCTGAAGAAGAATCCCCCAAGGCAGCTACCTCAAGGAAAGACAAGGATAAAGCTCTTTTCACAAAGTCTGATACTGATTCATCAAGTTCTGAAAGTGATGATGACTCAGATTCTGAAAGCTTGCCTGAGACTGATGCTGATGAGGAGATGATGAAGCTGTGTGCTCTTATGGTGAAAGGGATCACAAAGATTGCATACAGGAAGTTCAGGAAGGGAAAGAAGTTTTCCAGGAAAGGCACAAGTTCTGATAAGAAGAATTTCAGAAGATCTGAGGGCAGAGGAGGAAAGTCTGATAGAGGAGATTATACCAATGTCAAATGCTATAACTGTGGTGAGAAAGGCCACATATCTCCTGATTGCAAGAAAGTGAAGGGTGACAAAGACAAGGCTCTTGTCACAAAGAAGAAAAGCTGGACAGACACCTCAGACTCTGAAAGTGAGGAGAACTATGCTTTGATGGCAAATGTTGATAAAGAAAGTGCTGAGAGCAGTTCTGAAGCTGCTGAAACAAAGGTACCTCAGACTACTTATGCTTTTCATACTGATGATATTAATGAGTTAAGAAGATATCTTAAAACCATGTTTGTTAGTTATAGAGATCAAACTTTAACATGTGAAAGATTAACTTTTGAAAATCTTGCTTTTAAGAAAAGAAATGATTTCTTAGAAAAAGAGTTAGTTATGTTCCATCAAACTCAGAAGGATAGAGATGATGCTTTTTATGTTAGGGATGAAGTGCTAAAAATAAATGAATCTCTAAAAACTGAGTTAGAAAAGGAAAGAGAGATTATCAGGACTTGGACTAACTCTGGCAGAACAACTCAAAATTTGCTAAGTAGTGAAAATTGGAAAGAGGGCTTAGGTTATGGAGATGATAAGAATGATAAAGGAACTGTAGAAATTAAGCCTGTTGTTGTTAAGCAAAAACCAAAGTTAAAACCTGTTAAGTTTGTAACTGTAAAGTCTGATAATGAGCAATCAGAAGTTAAAGAGGGATTAACTTCTGACAAACTAAAACAGGAAAAGACAGTTGAAGTAAACATAGGCTTAATGACAAAGAAGCAGCTTAAGCATAAGCTGAAAGATGTTAAGAATGCAAACAAGGTAAAATCACCTAGGAAAAATAGGAATGGAAAGGAAGGTGTGAATAAAAGCAATGATTATAAGCCTGTTCCTGATGCTCCTAGGAAAACGTGTCATAACTGTGGAAGTTCTAACCATTTGGCTTCTTTTTGCAAGAAGAATAAGAACATAAACTCCTTACCTTCAAAGTCAGGGGTTAAGAGTCAATCTGTTAGATATAAGCCACAATATCCTTGTTTTCATTATGGTAGTTTATGGCATTCCATTTATACTTGTAAGAAATATCATAGTTTATACTATGATTATTATCAAATAAAACCTTCTTTAAAGAAAGTTTCCATTGTTCCTTCTAGTGTAAATTCTGATTCTAAGTCCGATAGTGTAAATTCTGATAAGAAAAATGTTAACATAAACTCTGATGCTAGATTCGCTGCAAATGTTAACAAACTTGATAAGGCCAAAGGATCCAAGCAAGTCTGGGTCCTTAAAACTAATCATTAGTGGTCTTTGTGATTGCAGGGCAACAGAAAAAATATCCTAGTCCTGGACAGTGGATGTTCAGGACATATGACTGGAAATAAAGCCCTGCTATCAGACTTTGTGGAGAAAGTTGGCCCAAGTGTTTCTTATGTAGATGGAAACATTGGAAAAACATTGGGATATGGTAATATCAATCTTGGGAATGTCATCATTAATGAAGTAGCTCTGGTCTCAGGACTTAAACACAATCTGCTGAGTATAAGTCAAATCTGTGACAGAGGTTATCATGTTGATTTCTTTGAAGAACACTGTGAAGTTGTGAGTAAATGTAAAGGCAAAGTTGTTCTGAAAGGATACAGGCGTGGTAACATTTATGAAGCTAAGCTTTCAACAAGTACTGATGGTTCTGCAATCTGTCTGATGAGTAGAGCATCAATTGAAGAAAGCTGGAATTCGCACAAGAAACTCTCTCATTTAAATTTCAACAATATAAATGAACTAGTCAAGAAAGATCTTGTGAGAGGACTGCCAAAGTCAGTATTTGCTCCTGATGGCCTTTGTGATTCTTGTCAGAAGGCCAAACAAAGAAAATCTTCATTCAAGAGCAAGACCGAATCATCAATTCTTGAGCCTTATCATCTACTACATGTTGATCTATTTGGTCCAGTGAATGTCATGTCTATTGCAAAGAAGAAATATGTGTTGGTCATAGTGGATGAGTTCACCAGATACACATGGGTGTATTGCTTGCATACAAAAAGTGAAACTGCATCTATCTTGATTGATCATGTCAAACATCTGGATAAATTGGTCAAAGATTCTGTGAAAACCATAAGGAGTGATAATGGCACTGAGTTCAAGAATTTGATAATGGAAAAGTTCTGCAAAAACCATGGGATTAAGCAGGAATTTTCTGCTCCTGGAACTCCACAGAAAAATGGAGTTGTTGAAAGGAAGAATAGAACTCTCATTGAAGCTGCACGTACAATGCTTGAAGAAGCAAAGCTTCCAACCTATTTCTGGGCTGAAGCTGTGCAGACTGCTTGTTTTACTCAAAATGCAACACTCATTAACAAGCAAGGAAAAACACCATATGAGATGGTGAAGAAAACGAAGCCAAATCTGAAGTACTTTCATGTATTTGGATGCAAGTGTTTTGTTCTTAAGACTCATCCTGAACAGCTATCCAAATTTGATCTAAAAGCTGATGAAGAAATTTTTGTTGGATATCCAATTTCCACAAAAGCCTTCAGAGTCTATAATTTGAGAACAAGAGTGGTCATGGAATCTATCAATGTCTCCTTTGATGACAAGAAGATTACTGGACTTGAAGATTTTATTGATCATGATCAGCTGAGATTTGAAAATGAAGACTCAAATTCTAATACTGAAAATCCTGACAATCTAAGTCCTGATAATGCCAACTCTGATGGATTAAACTATGATGTTATTGAAACTGTGGTGACTACGTCAAAGAAAGATGCACCTATGCAGGGGGAGCATACTCAAGATCTTACCACATCTCAAGAAGCATCAGAACATACATCTGGCTCTTCAAGTTCTGATTCGTCAAGTTCTGATAAACCAAGTTCTGATAGTTCTGAAAATTTAAATTCTGAAGAATCCAACTCATAGAGCATAGTTTCTGGGGGAGCATCAGAAAATGAAGTTGAAGACAGCATGGATCATGGGGGAGCATCCAGTTCTAGAGAAAACCTTCCATCTGCAAGGAAGTAGACTAAATCACATACACCTGATTTGATAATTGGAAATCCTGATGCAGGTGTCAGAACTAGAACAGGTACTTCAAACGAATGTCTTTACAATTCTTTTCTTTCTCAGACTGAGCCAAAGAAAGTGGAAGAAGCTCTTCAAGATACTGATTGGGTGCAAGCAATGCAGGAAGAGTTAAATGAATTTGAAAGAAACAAAGTCTGGACCCTAGTGTCAAGACCAAAGAATAGATCTGTTGTTGGTACAAAGTGGGTATTCAGAAACAAAACTGATAGTGATGGCATAATTACAAGGAATAAGGCAAGGCTGGTTGCAAAAGGATATTCTCAACAGGAGGGAATTGATTATGATGAAACATTTGCACCAGTTGCTAGCTTAGAAGCCATAAGGATATTTTTGGCTTAAGCTGCTCACAAAAAGTTTACTGTCTTTCAAATGGATGTGAAAAGTGCTTTTCTCAATGGAGAATTGGAGGAGGAAGTATATGTTGAACAACCTCCAGGCTTTGTAGATTCCAAACATCCAGATTATGTCTACAGGCTTGATAAAGCACTTTATGGACTTAAGCAAGCTCCTAGAGCATGGTATGAGACTTTAGCTCAGTTTCTTCTGGAAAGTGGATTTAACAGAGGAACTATAGACAAAACACTGTTCTACCTCAAACATGGAAAGGACTTACTTCTGGTCCAGATTTATGTTGATGATATCATTTTTGGGTCTACAAATGACAGACTTTGCAAGAAGTTTGCCAAACTGATGCAGTCAAGGTATCAGATGAGTATGATGAGGGAACTTAGCTATTTTCTGGGCCTTCAAGTCAAGCAGAATGAAGAAGACACTTTTATTTGTCAAACTAACTACACCAGAAACTTGCTGAAGAAATTTGGAATGCAAGATTGTTCAAGTGCATCCACTCCCATGGCTACTGCAACAAAACTGGATAAGGATACTGGTAAATCAGTAGATATTACTGATTACAGAGGTATGATTGGATCTCTACTCTATCTAACTGCTAGTAGACCTGATATCATGTATGCTACCTGTCTTTGTGCAAGATTTCAAAGCAGATCCAAGAGAACCTCACTTAACAGCTATGAAAAGAATTTTCAAGTATCTTAAGGGAACAGCTGATCTGGGATTGTGGTATCCCAGAGAATCAGATTTTATACTAATAGGTTACTCAGATGCAGATTTTGCAGGTCGCAAAATTGACAGAAAAAGCACAAGTGGAAGCTGCCAATTTCTTGGAGGCAGATTGGTTTCTTGGTTTAACAAGAAACAGAAGTCAATTTCCATATCAACTGCAGAAGCAGAGTATATTGCTGCAGGAAGCTGTTGTGCACAGATTCTTTGGATGAAGAATCAGTTACTGGACTATGGGTTAACATATTTCAAAATCCCTATTTACTGTGATAATCAAAGTGCTATTGCTATGACAGGTAATCCAGTTCAACACCCTATGACAAAGCACATCAGCATCAGGTACCACTTCATCAGGGAACATGTGGATGAAGGTACAGTGGAATTGCACTTTGTTCCAACAGATCAACAACTATCAGATATCTTCACAAACCATTGTGTGAAGCTACTTTTACAAGATTGGTAAATAAACTTGGAATGGTTTCAGGTTCTTTCTCTAAATCTGCTTAGCTTTGTTCTGATGCATCAGACTTTATGATCAGTATTTACAGAATTTACTCTCCTTGTGTATTCTGTGCTTAATTGAAAAATGTGCTTAAGTACTGACTGTTGTCTGATATATATTTCTAAACTCTAAAAATGATATGTCTGTTTGTGTAACTATTCAATCCTATGAGGATAATTGTGCTAGATGCTGACCTAGTAGTCTTCAATAAATAAGGGATCCCATGTAAGAAGTAATTATTTCTGTGGAAATCTATTGACACAAGCAAATTCTGATAAATGAGCTTAGTTGAGTTTACTTTGTCTATCTTATTCCTAAGTCACAAACTAGAATATTGCTTCTCATCTGTTAAGTTCTGATGCTAGTAAATCTGTTGAATGTACTAAGTGTTGATAAACCTCACTTATCAAAAGAAAAAGCAAAAGAATCAAGGATTAAAATTCAGGTACTCCTTTGAGATCTAGAGTACAAATGTGGAAGGAACGACCCAAGTGCATTGTTGGTATTAAGTAAATATGCATCAGAAAAGCAAAATATTTTCTTGATGACTTTTCACACTCTATGATTACTGGAGAAATACTCTGATAATAGCATAAATTCTGATAAGCAGTCGTGACTCACTTACACTGAGAAGCCACTGTAAACTGAAATTTAAAAAGATGCATAAAATTAGCACAAAATAGTTGAGGTGGACTCATGCATGAATTCATTCAATAGAAGGTTTCAGAATAATGACATGTTTTTATTAAAATTTTAGTTATGCCTTATTTCTAAGATGTACTGAAGTGAATTAGACTTTACTCCTTGTCTGATATTTAGCTTAATGCACACACTAAACACTCTATATGAATGATGAAAATCACTGTGGTGATCTATGTTGTTTTAGATGAACAATCATTGTGTCACATTGTACAAATTCTGAGGACAAGTTCTGATTGCATGTTCTGATGATTAAGTTCTGAAGAATTTGTGTGAGGACTTACTAAGATAGGCATTCATTTTTCGAGTTAAGAAATTATGTTATGATGACCGTTAAGTTCTGATATAAGTCTAAGTTCTAATATTAAAGTCTGATTCTTTACTTGACTTATTTGTGGATAAAATTTAAAAACAGTCTCAGTTTAAACCAGAATATGTTGAAGTGGAAGATTAACAGTCACTATATTTAGGGATAGTGGTACTCGTATATGAACAGTCAACTTTTACTTGTTTCTTGTGCGCATTAAACCATGTTTTCCCTTTCCAATGAATGTTTTTCTTTTTCCAAGTCTGGGGAGACGAGGTAGAATTAATTCTACCTGTCAGCATTATATTTCTTTGCGTCTCCTGGCATTCTCTTGCCTATATAAGCAACCACTTCACATCAGCCTTCCCATCAAATCTTTTATCATAAACTCACCTTCATAATCTTTATATCAAAAACACCATGGTCAATTACAATATGTTTTTGAACTACGAAACATTCAACATGGAGCTGAGCTATGCCGATTGGCAGCAGGAATGGCACGTCACTGCCATTCCTGATGAGATATGGGACTCAGTTCCCCAGGAGGTACTCACCCACCTCCTGTTCTTCTACATGGACTATCATAGCTATCTGGAGCGATTGGAGGAGGAAAGGCTGGAAGCTCTCCGCCAGCAAGAGCGAATCATTCGACTCGCTATTCTGTTTGTTGAGAGTAGGAAGAATAAATGATTTATTTTCTTCTTCCTATTTTTCTTCATCATCAGCCTTGCCCTGCTTCTTGAGCTAGGACAAAGGCTGTTGACGTTAAGTTTAGCAGCTTAGGGCAATCTTGTAAAAAGTTCTGATGTAATTTAAATTTCATGAATGTATTCTCTTGATATATTCATGAAATTTGTTTTTGTTTCAAGATCTTATCTCTGAGATATTTTGTAATGTATTGATAAATCCTGATACATATTCATATTATGATGACCATATAAATTTTGTTTTAACTTAAGTTCTGATATTACTTTATCAGTACTTACTCATCTGATTTATTATGGTCATTTTCACTCAATTTTTTTTTTCAGAATATTGATGTTGCAGTGAAAAATAAGTTTCAATTTTGAATTAAAATTGATTCACCTTGATTAATGGAATAACTGGGTAAGTGGAACGGTTTTTCCTTGAAAAACTGCAAGTGGGTAAGTAATGATTACTGTTTTCTCGTGCCCATTAACTATTCGTTTTTACTGCTTGTCTGACAGGTGTTCAACGGTTACATTTTTTTTTTCAAAAGTATAATTAAGACAGAGAGAGGATTTTTTAATCTTTTATTTCCTTATATACTTTTTCTCTCTATTTGCTTTTACTCTCTTTCTTCTTCTAACGTTGGTTTTTCATATAGACATTCTATCAAACACCTAACAGGCACTTATAAATCTCGATTAATTTCATGGCACCTAAGGATTTAATCATTGATGGAGCTAAATTTGTTCCAAACAACTATGCTGCAATTCTTGATAATGCTGAAGCTCCGTCTGAATTGCATTTTGTGCAAGATCTTCTTGCACACAGTGAAATCGGGTATGCATTGACCCAACCTTCAGCCTTCTCAAGCCAACAAGTTCTGACACTTTGGAGGACTGGAAACTTTGATAATGGTGGTCAAAATGGTACTCCTAGTATTGTTTTCGAAGTGGGTGATTCTCCATATGCAGTCACTCCTGGTACAATACGCAAGGCTCTACATCTCCCAGAATGATGTACTTTTTCAATTCTAGAGGAATCAGCTCTTCATGAGTTAATGGCCAGTTTGGGATATGAACAGAGTTTGGCAAAGCTTGGGCAGTTGAAACGGGCTCATATCAGAAGGGAATTGAGCTTCTTCTTCGACTGCATCACTAAAGCTTTTGGGAACAAGTGTTCGAATTTTGATGTCATCCCCATAATGAGTCAGCACATCGGGTATGCCATTATAAACCAAACTCATTTTGATTTTGCAACTGCTATAATAGGTTTTATTGGGGATAGGATGACAGAGGATAGGAATGTTGTCTACTTTGCTAGATTCTGTCAACTTATATATACTTTTTGTACTGATGAACCTTGACTAACCAATATCTTAACTCCACCTTTCAAAGTTGCAAAACGTTACTTTAATGACCTGGTAAATGCTGACACTAAGAAACAAGTGATTAGACCTTTACAGATTCCTCAGTCTGTAAAACAGATCTTAGTAAATGCTGATCCTGATTCCTATAGATCTGTTTATCCTGATGTTCAACCAACAACCACCTCCCAAACACCACAACAACCATCAGAACATACCACTCATACTACTCAACCAACCCTCAGGCAATATATCAAATCCTATCTCTCCACTTCACAGGCAGTTTAACCCTCATCCTCAGCACCTACTGTGAAGCCTTCATCTTCCAAGCCTAAGAGGACAAAGACTGTTCCTCAAACACCTCAAAAGAGAAGGAGGATTGCTTTGAGAGATGAGTCAGACAGTGAGGAACAGGTTTCTACATCAGAACCTGTTGTCAAAGAAGCTGAGAAAGTTTCTTCTCAGAAGGATTCTGAAATTGGGGGATCTAAGCTTCTCAAAAGGCTTAGAAGAATGACTGTTGCTGAAACTCCTAAGGAATCCATATCTTCAAAAAGATACAAGAAACATATGGCAAAAAGGCCAGTTTCAGATGATGAAGAAGCAGCAGCTAAGGAAGTAGATCAGGAATCTCTGATCTCACAAGAAAAGGAATCTGCTAAAGTCACTACTTCTCCATCAACTCCATCTCAGGAAGTTGTTACTGAAAAGGCCAACACACCATCTGTGTCTTCTGTTCAAAAGTCTGTATCTCCTGTTAATATAGGCACAAGTGTTGATATAAATATCCAGACCTTGGTTATGCCTGAAGTCCTTTGCTTAGAAGCTCCAACAACAACTAATCCATCAACAACACATGTTTCTGATGCTGCTCAAACTCCAGAATTATCTACTACACCTTCTCTGCATCTAGATGCTGATGATCAGAATATAGGTGAGCATCAGGATATGGCTGTTGATCAGAACTTGGAACCAGATCAGCAATTAGAGGATGGTGAAGCCTCCATTGCTACTCACGCTGTTGTTTTATCAGAAGATACTGATTCTGTAAGTTCTGATGCTGCAAATGTTGGAGATACTGGTGATGCTGCTCCAAATGCAGATGCTGATGAAGCAGGTCCTTCAGGACATGCCCCTCAACAAACTGTTCTTAAATCTGAACTTGTTAAGAAGTTTGTTACCAGAGAAGCACCAGTGCCTTGGAGTGAAACTCCTGCAGGACAGTAGTGGACTAAACATCTACAAGGTCTCCATTCAACTACTCATGCAGAGCTACACAAGATTCACGAAGAATTCATCAAACAGGACCAAATTCAGAAAATTTGCAAGAAAAAGTTCTTCCAACCTACCTTTGACAGGATTGCTTATATTGAGAAGACTCAAGAGAAACAACAAGCTCAGATTGATGATATTCTGCAAAATCAAGCTTCTCAGCAATCTCAACTTACTGAAATCCAAGCCTCAGTGGAATTGCTTGTCTCTCTTCTACTACCTGCTGATGCCAAAAAGGGGGAGAAAGTAATTAAGTCCAAATGCAAGACTGGCAAGACACTGAAAGGGAAGGATGATCAAGGAAACTCTGGAATGGGTAGAGGTCATAGTCAAGGTAGAGGTTTCTCATCAAGAAAAGCTGAAATCACAAGTCACAGGACAAGTTCTGATACTGGAAAAAGAATTAGTTCTGCTACTGGTAAAAGGATAAGTTCTGATGAACTTTTAGATCTTGATGAAGAAATGTCAAGACAGTTATTTCTTCAGGAAAATCCAGGAATGGACTTGGAGAGTTTAATGGAAGAAGAAGCCAGACTTAAATCAGAAAAAGTCACATCTAAATCTGAAGCTTCTGGTAAAAAGACACTTCCAAAACTCAAAGGCATTGTGATAAAAGAAAGGACAAATATTGAAGCAACATTGGTTAAATCACAACCACAGATAGATCCAAGATCCAAGGGTAAAGAAAAGGTTGGTGAACCTATCAAGGTTTATGTGCCTCCTGAGAATGAAGAAATCACTGATGAAAAGGATGATCTTGCTCTGACTTCAAGAAAAGTTCTTAAAACAACCTCTGACATGGCTCAAGTTGTTCAGAGTCAAGAGACAGTAAGTTCTGATATTCCAAAGAAGCAAGTAACCTCTGACATAGCTCAAGTTAACTTGATATCAGAAAATATACCAAAGACACTCCTACCAGGATTCACTAAAGCAAAACAGACTCAACCTTTGAAGACTGTTGTAAGTGGTTTTGAAGCAAGAGTAATTACTGGAAAGGAAGCAAGAGATAAAACTGGATTGGGAAGTGCTGATGAAAGAAGAATACAGAACACTACCAATGATCCAACTTCCTTGAGTGAACTAGGTATTGGAGCAACTCCTGAGAGATTGAATCAACTGGAATCTGTACAAATGGTTTACCATACCTACTTGAAAGAACACATCTTGTTGTACTTCATGACAGATGGTAGGGTTTATCATATAAGGCAAAATGCCATTCCATTGAAGTATTTTGAAGAATTGGAGCATGTACTATTCTTACTTCAAGTGGATGACAGATTGACAGGAAGTGCTACAAACTATTTGAAGGATCAGATTCAGAGACATAAAAGGCTTTATTCTGTTAAGTCTGACAGCACATATGTTCCAAATTACAGAGATCACAAGGGTGATATAGTTGAAATGAAGCCCAATACTGCTAAGATTATAACTACCATTCTGGGTTACAGGGCTGTGGAATTCAATCTTGAGTCTGATAAAGCTTATTTGATCAGACTGGATCAGGATATAAGAAAAGCAAAGATTAATGATCTCAGGGCTGCAATCTTTCAAATTGGTGAAGATAATGCAGAGCTTAAAGATGCTAAAAGGAGGATGATTGATGAACTTAGATATGCTGAGAGATGTTTGTTGAAGAACTATCTCAGAACAACTCCTGACATCAGAGAGATCAGAAGATGAAGCCAAGTCAAGATCTACAACTGATTAAATTCTGATATTTGTACAAACTGAAGCTGTTATCAGAAGTTAAATATTGGTAAAGCTTTAAGGACTGTAAGTTGTAGTTATCTAGTCTAATTCTCATGCATTTGTACTTAATGTTTTTGACATCATTAAATATCTGTTAAACTTGTATATTATGCTAATTTACAAGTTGGGGGAGATTGTTAGATATATTTGATAATGTCATGGTTAATATGATTTATGTTTAGTTTTCAGATCTTACTTAAACAGGATAAATCAGTACTTACTGGAAGTCAGGACTTAAGGATATCAGTACTTATATTATCAGGAGATAATCATCAGAAGATGGATATCAGAACTTAAGTGCTGAAGGATGTTCAGATTAGGACAGTAGCTGATTAAAGGAAAGAAGATCGAGATAAACATAAGAAGAGATATGCATGAAGAAGGAATTCTGTGAAGAATAGAATACTTGGAAGAAAAGATATCTGATTGATATATTTTAGGAAGCAGAATTATATTCCATATCAATTAGCGATTATCTCGTAACTGTGTAGTATATAAACACAGACATAGGGTTTACAATATAAGTGTTATCATATTCGAGAAGATTATTCATTGTAACCCTAGCAGCTCTCGTGATATTTGTTCATCACTGAGAGGTAACAGTTCCATACTGTAACAGAGTTTATTGTTTCAATAAAGTTTATTTTCTGTTACTTGAGATATTAAAGTTCAATTTGATTGTACTTTACACTGTATTCACCCCCTCTACAGTGTGTGTAACCTAACATAGACATCACATATATACATCGATACATATTCTATATCACATAATACTATCAAATATATAATCACCCAGCCCATGTTTTGATAATCAAACGCATAGCATACAATTTTGAAAACGCTAGTAAGATCGATCGAAAACTTACCTGAAATTCTGACCAGATCTGTTTTTAGCCTTTTTGATGCTCTAAACGATGTTTTCTTGGAAAACACGAAACACAAAAGTTGTAGAGAACGAAAAGACCTTTCCGAAAAATCCAGGATCACTAAATTCCGACTTACGATGAATTTTCTACGAATTTTACAATACTGCTGATTTATGCTGAAAACAGCCCTACGAATTTTAATAATTAAAACGAGGAGGACGAATATGATCTATTTATAACGATACAAAACCCTATATCTTAACCTACAAGTTATCCATATTAGAATCTGATCCAAATTTTAGGCTCATTAGTCTAATCCAATTTTAATATCCTAATCATTATCTGATTTTAATCATTTTTATTCTATTATTCTATTATCAACCTAATTTTAAAAATTACAGGATATTACAGCAACCAAGAGTGTCATGTCACGTAAGATTTGACAATCCCTTGGAAATCTCTATTGGAGATACTCTTACACTTTTTTAGCAAAAATTTGGGGATAATTAAATAAAAAACAACTCAACAACCTTTTTGTCCCTTCCTATACATAGATTTTTGTATCAATTTCAACAATACTCTTTAATTTTACCTCCTAAATTATATTTTATTTATATTTCAAAGTGAGCATGACAAATATTTAAAATGAAACATGTGCATGTGAATATTTTATTAAAAAAAGAAGTTAAGAGCTATATGTTAGAATATATATTATATTTAGAATATATTATATATATTAGGGTATTTTCGATATTTAGTTTATATTGATTTTCTATATAAGTTCATACATGTATTATAAATTTTAAGTTGATTTTAATAAAATTTTGCGTTCGTATTATATCTCTAAATCTATCATGGTATCAAGTATTAGATTTTGAGATATTTGAGTATCAAATTTAGGGATGATTGTGAAAGTTTAATCTATTATATATATAATATAACAACAGGGGGTTTGACAAACAATTTAATTAAAATGACGATTATGCCCCTATTTAATATCTATATAATATTTATTTTACATTTATTCTCACAATTAATATTTGTTAGTTGACTATTAATATATATATAATACTTATTGCTCACAATTAATATATATTAATTGACTCATCATTAATATCTATATAATTTTAAATTTTTATTTCACCTCGTCATTCATTTATTAATTATTATTAATTATTGTATAATTAATATGTGCATACATACATACAATAAATATACATATATATAAATTAATACATGTATATATACATACATACATATATGCATACATCCACACACATACTCACATACATACATACATAAATACATACTCATATATTCTTATTTGTCATTAATTTAACATCGTCATCATACATACATGCATACATGCATGCACATATACATACACACATACATACATTTTATACATACTCATATACTTTTATTTGTTATCAATTTAACATCATCCTCCAACACAATAAAATGACCAAATATTATATTAAATTATATAAAATAAAAAATAAAATAAACTATTTATACACATATGTATAATTTTTACTTTACCATTAAAAATAATGTGACATATATCATATATCCCCACCGTCTCATATGTTGTTAACATCGTTAAGGGGTTTGGTGAGTAAATTAATTCATATAACAATTATACACCTATATTAATTACTATACAATGTTTAATTCACCTCGTCATTCATTTATTGAAAATTATCAATTGTTGTATAATTAATATGTATATATATATTTATTTATTTATATACAATAAATATATACATATATATAAATTAATAAAGGGACATACACACACATTTATTTGTTATCAATCTAACCTCATCATGAATGACAAAATATTATATTAAATTCAATAAAACCAAACCAAACCAAACATACCTAGTATATCCCGCATTCGCAGGGTCTTGGGAGGGTAAGATGTACGCAGTCTTCCCCTCATTTATAAGAATGAAGAGGTTGTTTACCGAAAGACCCCTGACTTGTGTGTGTATGTGCATAATATATAAAAAGTGTAAAAATTTCAACTAAAAAATAAAAATAATAAAATTTGATGACATAAATTAAAAAAATAGTTCGAGACAAACATGAACTTATGGTATTATTCACATAGGACTTACCTAATGCCAAATATAATTAAAATATCTCAAATACCCGGAAGTAACTGTCATGGGGAAAAAGATAACTGTTTTGAAGATTGAAATATGAACCATGAATCCCAAGCATTTCAAAATCGATGATGGAAAATCATGGTGTAGTTTCTCGGTTCAAAGACATTGTAGACAAGGGGAATTGTTTGCCCCGTATTTGTCAACATGATAAATCGATATTGATGAGCAAGACTGACAGTTCAGATTACATATATATACATTTGCAAACATCTTGTGTCCAATGACTTCCTCTCTGATCTCTCCATCTAATATTTGGTTATTTCCGGAATGATCTGAAATCTAGATTGTTTATAGATGTCCAATTTTTTTCCTCTAAAAAACCGTCAAAAAATAAAGTAACATATAAAAATCCAATTTTTGGCAAGAATGTGAAATGGCAGAAGGGTGATGTGTCAGTATGTTTGTATATTGTACAACTTCAGAGGATTCTAGATAGAGTGCAGACGCATTCCTATTATAAAAGAATAAATAATGAAGTGGGTCATTAAATTCAATATAAAAATAAAAAATAAAATAAACTATTTATACATATATGCACGATTTTTACTTTACTATTAATCCATCTATGACATATATCATATACTCCAACCGTCCCATAGGTTGTTAACATCGTTGTTAGACACGAAGATTAAAAAAATGAATTATGTTGAAGTAAATTTTGGAGTCATTATTAATATAATATGCTCTTTTAGGAAATGTTAACAATATATTAAAACATCTCAAAATAGAACGTTATTAGGACGGAGAGTATCATATGTCATTTAGTGAGTAAACTTGCATACATGTCGTCAATAGTCTATATAGTATGACTCATCAATCACGTTTGTAACATATAAACACATTAAATAATTAAAAAACAAATTAATAGTTATTTTATATTTAGAGTGATTGATATACATCAGTCACACATAATCACTTGTATTTATTTTACTTTCTAATCATTAACATATTACAAATACCATTTAATTATTAAGTGGCAAAAAATGTATAGTAAAACAATTTATTACTTCCTGCGAATGCACCATTGCAAACATACCTCAATCATTCATGCTCAGATACATAAACAAATAAATTATTTATTCATTAGGTAACATAAATATAACGTCAACAATTACAGCAAAAACAGTTTCAATTAGCACAATGTAGCGTATGCCCGTGCATTGCACGAGCTATAGAGCTAGTTGAATCATTAAACATATAGAGTTACGTTACAACAACAAAAGTTTCTTGAAGATTCGCAAGAAATTTTCTGCCCAGATCAGCCAACTTGTTTTTACGATTCCCAGAGTTTCAACCGTTGGATCATCCTGAAATTTTAACCACGCCTTCTTTGCATCAGTATCTAAATTTTAAATGGTGGAGATCGTATTTGGAGCTCCATAAATCTATTTTTGATGGTTCCAACAGGTTACTGTTTACTTTTAGTTCATTCTTTTCATCGTTATTGTTTGATTGAATGGATTTTGTAGTACTCGATTTTTGGGACTACTTTCGAATTTGATTTTGGATTGGAATTGATTATTCTAAGTTTCGATTTTATTTCGGGTTTGATAAATTTGGAAACAACTTAAATTTGGTGTTGAATTTGGATTCGACTTTGTTTCTCATTTGGTTTGAGTTTAGTTTCAGCAATATCCCAACATGCATGTCTCATCATCAACAGGTCTTTTGTCAACTGGTACTTCAAGTTTATTTTCTTCTCTATGAATTCTGGATTCAGGTGCATTTCATCACATGCCTCCTCATTAGTCGTCTTTCCTTTCATTTTCTGATGATTCATCTTTATCCATCATGACTGCTGATGGCACTCCTATGTCGTTACGAGGTGTTGGTTATGTAGTTACCCCAACGGTGTCTCTCTTTAATGTTTATTATATTCCGGATCTCAAATTAAATATTGTTTCGGTTAGTCGATTATGTAAATCTGGTTACTTGGTTTCTTTTTCTTTTACTACTTGTTGTGTTATAGATTTGAGATCTCTAAAGGTAATTGGGAAAGATCGTAAGCAGGGAGGACTTTATGTTTTGGATGAACTCAATGTATTTGCTGTGTAAACTCCTAGTATTGATTTATCATCTTTTCGTTTGAGTGATTTGTCTTCTGACTTCTACATATGACATGCTCGTTTAGGTCATGTTTCTCAATCGCATTTATAATTTTTAGTTTCAATTGGAGCCTTGGGATAACTAAAACCTCACGATATTTCTGATTGTAGCGGTTGTAAATTAGCGAAATTTGTTGCTTTACCTTTTTATAATAGTGTTACGTATTCTTTTACTCCGTTTGATATTGTGCATTCTGATGTGTGGGGACCTGCTCATATGGCCACAAAAGGAGAATCTAGATATTATGTTTCGTTTATTGATGATTTCACTAGTTATACGTGGATTTATCTTATGAAGCGTAGGCCTGATTTTTTGGATATTTTTAAATATTGTGGAACTTATATAAAAACTCAACATAAATTTGTCATTAAATATTTTCGTTTGGATTTGGGAGGTGAATACAGCTCTCTGCTCAAAATTCTGGTTTGTCACCTTTTGAGAAATTATGTGATGAAGTGCCTGATTATGCTTCGTCGCGTGTCTTTGATTGTACCTGCTTTATTCTTAAACCTCAGGTTGAGCGTAGTAAATTGTCTGATAAGTCTGCTTTATGTGTATTTTTGGGCTACGGTGTTATCCAGAAAGCATATCGTTGTTTTGACCCGGTCAGTGAAAAATTGTATGTTTCTCGACATGTTTACTTTTTGGAGCATATTCCGTTTTTTTTGTTCCTGCTAGTTCACATCATATGACACAAGAAGAGCTTATTCGTATTGATCCTTTTGACACAAACATTGAGGATACTTCAACCACAAATTCTAATACTTCAGTTTCGGAGGCATTTACATCTCAAAGTCCAACATCTCCACCGACTTCTACATATACATCTCAGACTCCGACGTCTCCACCTGCTTCTATAACCAGTCAATCGTCACCAGAGATTTTAGATTCTCCTCCCACTCAATCGTTTACCGAAAATTCGACTCCTTCGCCAAGTCAGCAGTCTACTCGCATACGTAAGTCCACCCAACTGCCTGATTTTGCTTATTCATCTTACTAGCCTATGGCCCGTGAGAAGCACGGGTCTTGGTTAATATCTATATATATTTAATTTTAATTTGTATAATTTTATTAAAATTCTATATAAATAATTAAATACTAAATAATGATTATATAATTATAATTTCAAGTTAGGTTCAAATATAAATAATATATGATTGATGAGATTTTATTCATAAAGAATAATATAAATTTTTGTTGTTGGCGAGTGAGATTTGAATCTGAAAACTTATACTCCCTCTGTCCCATTCATTTTCTATACACTTTCCTTTTTTGGATATCCCATTCAATTCTATACATTTCAAACTTACCAAAAATAGTAAAAAATTTATAATATAAATATCAACTACACCCACTATTTTCTCCCACTACACTCATTTTATTCATTAAATATTGGATGGTCCCACCACTTTAACTAACTTTATACTTTTTTTCACTAAATTACACTTTTTCTCTATCTCTTATCCCACCATCTTAACAAAAGTAATATTATTTTATTATGTTTCTTGTCCTCCGTGCCCAAACCATTTGTATACAAATGGCCGGGACGGAGGGAGTATGTATCTTCATAAATAATATAAATGTTTGTTGTTAACGGAATTCGAACATGAAAACTTATATGTATCTTTATAAATAATAATATTAATGTTTGTTGTTAACGAGATTCGAACCTAAGAACTTGTGGAGTGTATTTTTTTAGTATTTAGATCTAACGGTTCTGATTATTTGATGAAGAAGATCTGACGGTCGTGATGGAAAAGTATAACCAAAATAAGGTGTTAACCAGACTACAAATTATACCTCATTCCGGCTATTATAGTATAGTATAGATTCCCCGTCTTTTGCTTCATTCGTTCACAGGAAAAGTGACAAATTGACTAACTATATGAACAACATGTGTATTATAAATTCTTAGTTGATTGTAATTAAGTTTTACGTTCGTATTATATCTTTAAATCTAACGCTATCCAGTGACTCCTTGTTGGAGCTTATTTATTTGACATGCTATTTATATTTTGGTTTAAAAACTTGTTTAAATAGCCTATTGGAGATGCTCTTGGGATCTCTAAATCTCTCCTCAATAGTGAGAAGTATCGCTTGTCTCCTCTAATTTTATATTAACATATACTGAATACAAGTACAATCAAAAATTGGGATCCTGCTTTATTCGTATTTAATAAAAATAGATAAAAAAGATTACTAAGAGGTTATATAATAATATAGAGAAGAATGATAAACAATTCTTGAAGTTAGCTCTAAATTTGTCAAAACTCTTGACAAAACTATACTCATAAATTTTTCTCATGACATGTGACAAAGCTATATACATGAATACAAAATACTCCTGCTAATTAGAGCCGAAAATTTGGTACACGATACGATAACACGACACGAAAATGACACGAAAATAATGGGTCTGGTTTGACATTTTTGGTACACGAACACGAAAGTACACGAACATGAAAGTACACGGATAAATTTAGTGTCGGTTTTGGATTTACACTTGGGTACACGACACGAAACGAAAGTACACGAAATAAATAAATATTTAAATAAATTTATCAAAATTATATGAATACATATATTTTATAATAATATTTTGCATATAATATTTACAGAAATTAGATTCAAATTTAAATTTCATAAGATTTGACTGCACTTGAGTCTTTATGACTTATTGACTTAAGACTCGACTAATAAAAGTTTAATATTTAAAATTATATTATATTTTTCTTTATTTTAATTATTAATTTTAAAATACACGAAACACGACATGAAACGTACACGAAATAAAGGTACACGAACAAGAAACGAAACAATCATTAACGGTTCGGGTTTGGGTTAGACATTCATGACACGAAACACAAAAGTACACAACACGAAAGTACACGAAATGAACGAATTGCCAGCTCTGATGGTGATCAAGAGTTGTATGTAAGAATTGCAGGCTAGCGTCCATTTATACTGGAATGAAAAATGGTTCAAAATGCCATTTTTGAAAATTAAGTCTCAAAGTACAGGTCAAGACGTTACATCATGTACCGTTTTCAAAATAAATTAAAATACTATACGATGTAGCGTTTTCCTTCCTTTTTTTAATTTTTTAATACCACAAACTTTACTTCAAATAGTGATTTTTTTTAATTTTGAGATTCTTATGTTTAGTCGTTTTGGAACCAAAAACACTACTTAATATTACGTTTTTAATTTTTTTTAAATTAATATTTTTAAAATTTTAAAAGTATACCCTAATTTAATCATATTTAATTTTTTAGGGTTTAATAGTTTCCTTTTGGGTTTTAAAAATATTAGAAAATTGAATAAAAAACACACCTAACTCAACAATTTTAAACATATAAATGTTAGCAATCCCCTTTTGGATTTTAAATATATTAAAAAAAATTAATATAATGTACAGCGATTTAGGGTTTAAATTCTAATTACGTATTAATTAGAGTTAAGCAATTTTAAACGGTCCTAAATCCCAGGAATAAAAAATATAAACTTTAAATTAAAGAATTTTAAAATTTAAGAGTGTAACCTAATTTAACAATTTTTTAAAATTTTAGGATTCAACAATCCCATTTCAGGATTTAGAAATTATTTAAAATAATTTTTATTATTTTAGTGTTTAACAATTTTTGTATTTGTTTTGGCCTTTGTGGCTAAAAGCTAGATGCAATTAGGTTTGAGTACCAAAACACTACATGATTCAGTATTTACAAAATAAGAAAATTAAAAATTAAAAAAGAGGCAAAACGCGCCTTTATATAGCATTTATGTGTTTAAAAAACATAAAAAATGAGATATTTCAAAACGTTAGCCGATTTAACTTTTTGTCAAAATACTATTTCAATGCTTGATTAGGTGACATTTATGATCATTTTTTTACCCTAAAATAACATTTAGGACAGACACCCCAAACTAAACTCATGCTCCTGTAACTTCTCAAAAAAATCTTCTCAAAAATATGAAAATATGAAATGCAGTGGAATTTTGTGGACTGCATCACATTATTACAAAATGCAATGAGATGTTTCGTATATATACAATAAAAATAGTCGATACTAAAAAAGAAGTTAAAAAAGAGAACCGAAAAACACCATACTTGTCCATTAAAAGTTACAAAACAAACACCATGTTGACATAGTTTACGAGGTAAATGTCCATACGTCAAATAATATTGTGAATTTCTAAATTTCAATCACTTGGTTTACATTTAGATGAATAGTTCTTTATTCCCACCCCGGACTGCAATTTTTCAAAGTTAAATATATTTTTAATCTCGTCTAGGCTCCAAATTTCGGCATTTTAGCAGTAGAGATTTGAGAAAGGAAGTGCTCTGCAACAATCCTCCGTTGGATTTTCCCTGTGGCAGTCTTGGGAACAGAATCCGTAATGAACACTTTCTTGGGCACCTTGAAAGCTGCTAGATTCTTCTTGCAGAACCTCAACACTTCTGCTTCATCAATGTCTGTTCCTTCTTGTGGAATGACGGCACAATTTATCTGAAAATAAACACATGCATCATATACTATTAGCTGGAAATGAAAATACCTGGAACTTATCTATGTTTATAGAAGCATTTTAACTTGGCCATCGGACCACTAGGGCTCTTTAATGAAAAATATGTGGGAGTAGAGGAAATTTCTCACAGAACTTCTATACTCTGAAATTGAGGTAATGTCTGCCCACATTTCACTATTCCCATACCCTGCCTTACTTTCAATGGGACTGTTTTTGACTTTTTGTGTAGTATCAAAATCACCTTAGACTCTGAGATAACACTAGTTTGTATTCGTTATATTTTCTGTATGGCACTGAAGGTAATGAAAATTCTTCTAGAACATGTTTTTATGTGGTAAGTGGTAACTCAAACATGCATACAAGAACTATCTCATAAAGGGTGTTCAGCTGGTCTAAATCATCTTTTAGATCATCTAACACCGTCTTTCTCCAACTGATTAAATTCCATGACAACAATTTAATGCAGATACACATTCTTTAATAATAGTCAAAAAAATTTAGAAGCACTGTTGGCAATGGAGAAAAAAAAATTGTCTGACATGATCTATTACCTCTTCGCCATATTTTTCGTCTGGCACTCCAAAACAGACTGCTTGAGCTATGTGCGGATGAGACAAGAGAACTGAGTCCACTTCTATTGGAGATATTTTCTCGCCTGAAATTCATGTCAAGAGCATTTAAGTTAAACAAGTCACAGTAAGCACCTGATAATGCCATAAAAAATTTAAGTATATCAACATTCTCCTACTCCCATATTTGAACAAAACAAAGCATTAAAAAATTAGTGCATGCATTTCTTTTATACACACCAAAAAGTAAGTATTTTCATAAGCATTAGTAAGCAGAGCTAAGTGGTCATATATCTCTGTGACTCGATTTTTAGTGCTTAATTATTATAATTGGACACTTAGTAGGATATATATTAAAAGAGTGCCTAATTATATAGTCACAAGTGTGTACACATAGACTGTGTTAGTATTTAAGTTTATGCAAATAATAATTTCCAGAAGCAAAAAGTAAATGGGAATTTCTTAATATATAGCATTTTATTTTGCGGAAGCTATTAAAAAGCGTAAAATTATAAGAAAAAGTTAAAGTGATACCTCCACGATTGATAAGCTCCTTGATTCTTCCAACCAGATGCAAATACCCGTTCGAATCCAAGAAACCAATGTCTCCTGTATGAAACCATCCGAATTGAAAGCCTGTTTTATTTGCTTCCGGATTATTTTTATAACCTTTTGTCACGTTTGGACCCCTAATACAAACTTCTCCATTAGCTCCAGCTTCTTGTTCAACCCCATGTTCATCCAATATAGCCATTTCTTGACCCACCGCTTTTCCAACAGACCCGGGAATATGTGGCCCATTTTCAGGCAAGGGGTTTGAACACATCAAATGGGTAGCCTCTGTCATTGCATAAGCTTCCAGAACTGGGGCTCCAAATGCTTCCTCGAGTCTCTCCAATATGACTGGGGCGAGCGAAGCACTACAGCTCCGAATAAAACGGAGCTTCGGGTAATCGGATTCGGGTTTAACCGAGTGACGATCCAATATGATTTGGTGTATTGTAGGGACAGCTGTGTACCATGTGGCATTATATTTTTTCATGTCTGGCCAGAAAGTTGACGCTGAGAATCTACCAGCAGATGGTAGCGTTACGGCGGCTCCAGCCACAAGTGAACTCAGTAACCCGGCGATCAAACCATGGACATGAAATAGTGGAAGAACTATCACAGTCGAGTCTGACTCTGTTAGTTTGTAAACCGATTTAATGTTTTGTACAGAAGAAGCCAAGTTGAGTTGACTCAGTGGCACGCCTTTGGGTCGACTGGTGGTTCCTGATGTGTGGAGAAATAGAGAGATGTCAGATGGCTGGTTGATGATTTCCAAGACAGAGTTGGACTCTGATTGAGTTGTAGACAGAACAATTTCTGAGTTTGCTTGAGGAAGAGTGGCTGTAACATGTGGGATTTTAAGTGATGAAGCCGCGGCTTGAGCTGCTTCATTTCCTTGTTTTGAAGTTAGTAAGAGCTTTGATTCTGAGTCGGATAAGTAAAACTCAAACTCCTCGGATGTGTAGGCTGCATTAAGAGGCGCTGCCGTGGCTCGAACACGAATCACCGCCAGAAACATAATTATGAACTGCAATCAGACAATACAATACCAATTACCAACTCACTTCTTTTTTAAATAATCATCTACTCATTTTTTGATAAATAATTATCAACTTATTTTTACTTAACCATACTATTAGAAATTTAATTTCAGATAATTAACTTTGACTTCACTTGTCTCTCTAAACTGCCTGTGACTAAATATCCAGGAAAAACATGTTCTCTTATTGTTTACTTTTCTCTCTTCCATTACATGTTCCTCATCATCTTTCTAGAAAAGAAACAAATTTGTTCTGCATCTACAAAAGGACTAGGGAAACAACTTTTTATTCAACTAGTTTACATCCAGGTATAATCATTTTTATTAAAAGTATATTATCACAATGCTATCAATTAACAGGGGTCAGGGGTTTAGAGAACTTGGACAGTAATGTTAGGGGTTCAGAGGACTTGGAAAGCAATGCCCCGTTAAGCTTGCTGGATTTTTTGGTTGGACACTGATGTTGTGATGTTGAGCTAGTTGAGTTTTTTGGTTGGACACTTATGCCGTGCTTTTGGGTAATTTGGGGAAGTATGTAAAGTGAAATGACATAATTTGAATGAGATGGTAGGATTTCACTCTTAAGTATAGATAGTGCTCGTTGAAAAAATTATGTCATTATTAACATTCAACTTATCATCTTAAGTTTAAGTTGCTGTTACGAGCTTACGAGCTGCCGCCAAACAGGCCATAATAGCATAACTAATTTCTGGTTACAATTAAAAAAATAATTGTAAGTTATCAATTAATAAAAAGGTTAATTCCATCATATTAGTTATTATATCATCTCAGGTTTCATTTAAATTGCCAATCTGGGAAGCAACCTCTCATAATTCTCTTGCAGGTTCAAATGCGTCTAAAATACTACGCTCTCCGTTCCATTAAATTCTCTACATTGAGGATTCAGTACGGATATTAAGTAAAAGTGTAATTTAGTGAGAAAAAGTAAGAAAAGTGGGTAAAGTTGTGGGATCCGATCAATTTTTAATATATATAGTGAGTATAGTGGGAAAAAGTAGCGAATGTAATTTATTTGCGTCTCAAATACTACTTCCTCCGTCCCATTAAATTCTCTACATTTGAGGTTCGGTGCTGATGTATATAGTGATTATAGTGAAAGAAAGTAGTGGATGTGAGTGAATGTAGTTGATTTGTATATAATAAATTTTTAATATTTTTGAAACATATAGAATTGAGAATGATATCCTAAAAGAAAGTGTAGAGAAATGAGTAAGTAGATCTTACTCAATAGTCTACTTCAAAATTAAGGGAACACATGGACGTGGCCATTTCTGAGAGGTGCCAAGAGACCGTCAAAAGTGATACTCCCACGACTCAATTTATCTGTTCGATTTATAGGTATTGTCTCACTTATTTTTACTTACTTTTATATATCATTTTTTATCAATTTTTTTATTTAGGACACACATATTTGTGCACACAAAAGCCGGGTCTTTTGAGGAAATAAAGAAGCTGCGTACGCTATACCCTAGCCAGACACTATCATAAACGGTATTATTGGGTACGATAATGATGATTTATATGAAGTCAAATTAACAATTTTTTCATTTTTTTTGGTTAGCAAAGTGCCACGAGTGCCGGTTATGGTCCTAAAGTTATTTTCTCCTCAAACCAAAATTTGAGTTTACAGAAAGACAAAAAAGGTGTCGTAACATATCATAATTCAATTAAAACATGCTTACAACCAAAAAAAGTAAAACTGACAATACGAATCGAAGAAAACAAAAAATAAAAAATACCTCGACGGTGTTGGGAAAAGTGAGAGCTACAACATCTCCAGGCTTAACCCCGGCGGAAACAAGACGAGAAGCAGCCTGTTCAATCACATCATCTAACCGCGAATGCGTCAAATCAAATTCCCCCGAAACCGATATCGCCCGCCGCTCAGGATATTTCGCAGCTGCTTGTTTTAACAATCCAGTGAGTGTTGAATTATCCATTTTTCAACCAAAAATTCAGAGCTGCTGTCTGTTTATTATTATTATTATGTATTATTTTTGTCTATATTGATTGATAGAAATAGAATATACCGTATGTTGTATGTGTTGTGAAAATATGAGAAGGATTAGGAACCGTGTATGGTATAAATAGGAATGTTGGGAGTCAGTTGGATTCATTAGAAGGGGAGGGTGGAAGCTGGAAAGGCGTGACTTGGGGAAGGTTGTACACGTGTCATTTGCTGAGTGTTTTGGGATGCGTGCCGACTTCTGGTGGCCCTCGATCACTCGTAATCTTCTTGCCCCTGCTTCTGCATCTTTGCGCCCCTTTCTGTTTTGCTTCCCCCGGTCGACCTTGTTGACGTACTGCTCTTATATTTATACTTTTCCAATGCATGTGGGGATCAAATTGTTCGTGAGTAATTATTTTTTAAGTTTAACTCATAAAATATTTGAATTTGATTCGGTAATTGGATAATGAAGTTCGATTTCGAGTTATTCGAATTTCTTATCAATCTGAATTTCGGTTTCAAATTATTTAGTTCGTAAAATTCACGAGCCTCAAATATTTATTATTTTTAATTTTTTTTATATCAATAAATTAATATAAATATTTAACATTTTATTTATATTATATATATATATATAATCGAATCAAACTCAAAACCGATCGTTTTAGAGTCTTGTCAATATTTGGTGGAATCAATTCAAGATTTTGAGACGATTTTTGAGCTCTAAATTAAAAGTTCTATTAAACTCAAGTTCAAGACCGAATTTTTTAATCTAGTTCGAGTCGACTACAGTGTTCAATACGATTACACCCTACTTTTCTTATTTTATGGTTACATTTTCCTAAATCCTTTTTAATTAACTATCAATTTAAAATGAGTAATTTCTTTGAAAAAGGAATAATATATCTATTTTATAAATTAAATTAAAGAAAATGTTAAGTATAAAAAAATAATTATCAAATTAGATACACAATGACGCATAACAAATTATAATTAATTTTAATAATATTAAATGAAAGCAAATCTTTTACCTTCACAATAATAACATCAATCATATTATTTTATGTTGTCAAATCAATGATATCTTATCTTAAAATATATAAATATAATATTTACATATTTTTTATGATAAGCTAATTATAACTAGAAACGTAAAAACTCGTCTTGTGTTAGTTGTTACACTGAAAAATAATAAATAAATAATAAACATAAACAAACTTATCTCCTGTATCAAATTCGTGTAATAATACAGTATCAATGAAATAAAAATTATTTATGAATGACATAAGATTATATACGTGTATATAATTTCGGTGGAAGCAATGTAGTTGAACGGTTTAAATCTTAAACAGCTGTTGTGCCACTTGTTTTGCCATTTTTGATCACCACCAGGTGTACCATTTTTTTATATGCGACCTAATAAATACTTTAAAAAAACTCTACATTGTTTGCATGGGGGCACTAACAAGAGTTATACTCCCTCGTTCCCTTCCGATTGTTTACATTTCTGAGAAAGTATCCGGCACGCATTTTAAGGTGCATAAAAAGTATAATTATATAACTTATTTTTACAATTTTCTTTTTCTGAATAAAAGTTGAATATTTTAATTTTTATTCAGAAAAATAAAATTATAAAAAAAAATTACATAACTATAATTTATATTAATCTTAAAATACGTGTCGGACACTTTCTAAAAAACGTAAATAATTGAAAGGGACGGAGGGAGTACTGCCCAAACCATTGTTTGCGGCTTATCGTAACCTTGAAAGTTTTTTTAAGATAAATATATAAAAAATGGGCTTTAATGTATAGAACTCTAATACACCCATAATTTTCATTATAATAATCGTTTGTCACTGTCTAAAAGAAATAAAAATTGTTTGTCTTGGTATAACAAAATAAATTTTAGTTAGGAAAGGGATGGTTATGGGATAAGAAAAGAGGCGGAAGCGAGTTTATGTTTTGCTTGTAAATGGATCCAAAAAGGGACTTGGGGTTTTGTGGCTTTGAAGAAGCAGGGGTCACATTTATATTTCTGTCCCCCGCAAGTTGAATGCTTTCTGTATTTGATGAATATTTTACAAACTTCTATTAAAACACCACAAATTATCTCATATACATGGCGGTCGTAAATTATTAATATTAAAAATATTTTTAACATCAATAAATTCAGAAACGATGATACAAAAACTTTGTTATATTATAGAGGTTCAATTGATATCGTTTTTTTTTATTTTTCACATTAGTTACTAACTGATGTTTTAGTATATCTAAGACATTAATTATTTAATTAAAAATAATATATTATATTATTTTTTACATCGGCTAAGAACCGAAGTGAAAACAAGGACCTTTTATTATACCCATAAAATACCAATTTTTAATATTTTAAACATCACTTCTGAACTGTTAATCTTCTCTATTTATTAATTAGGAATTTAATAAATATTCAGGGCAAGTCTTCTTGGTTCCATCAGGCCTGATCAATGTGTTAACCTTCTTGGTCCTCATCAATGTGTTAACCTTCTTGGTCTGAATGTCATACATATGGTCTTATTTAATGGGTTTCACAGTCTTAGATATAATTAATCTAACATTAATGACGTAATTAAGGTTTATTTCATCCCCTATCATTTGCCCCCCAATTTATGGGAAACCGTAAAAAGATTTTGCAGAAGTTAAGTTTATTTGTTCCCTTATAGGGTATCGTTTTTGCGTAAAGTGTGGAGCGGCCTACACATTTACAATGATTTGCCTTGTACATGGCTTCAAGGTTGTTTTAGAACCTCCCTATTACTTTCCTTACCCTATTCCTTCTTTTTAGGAATTTTCTGGTATTTTTCGGGAATTTTCCCTAAATTTCTGAGATTTTTCTCTAATTTACAAGAATTTCCCCTTAATTTCTGGGATTTTCCCTAATTTTTCAAGAATATTTTATCAAAAATTATTTTTAAAAATTATTTTCTAATTTTCCTGAATTTTTGGGATTTTTTGCTTATTTTTCCCTAATTTTTGGAAATTTTTAGCAATTTTCCTCATTTTAGCCCATTTTTTAATTAATTAAATAATCTGAAAATGAGCTTTTTATGGTGTCATGCATCCTAGGCGTGGGTCACCCCCGCCTAGGAGACATACTTCCAATAACGCCTAGGAATTGTGTCTCTTGGGCGTTGTTGATCCACAAGCTTCTATTCATCCTAAGCGTGGCTCACCCCCGCCTAGGAGACACTCTTCTAACAACGCCTAGGAATCTTGCGTGCTGGGCGTTGTTGGTCCATAAGCATCTATTCATCCTAGGCGTGGGTCACCCCCTCCTGGTAGACACTTTTCTAACAACACCTAGGAATCCTGCCTTCTAGGCGTTGTTGGTCCTCGGTCATCTATTCATCCTGGGCATGGGTCACCCCCGCCTAGGAGACGCTTTTCTAACAACGCCTAGGAATCTTGCTTTCTGGGCGTTGTTGGTTTTCATGCCTCTCTACTTCCTAGGCGTGGTTCATCCCCGCACAGGAGACAATCTGTTAGCCACGCCTAGGAATTATGTCTCCTAGGCATGGTATGGGCCTTCATGCTCTAATACATCCTAGGCGTGGGTCACCCCTGCCTAGGAACCATTCTGTGAACCATGCCTAGAAATTTTGTCTGCTAGGCGTGGTTGACCACATCTTCTTCTCCCTTGTGATTTTTCATAAATCCTGGGTAAATAATTTCACGTTTTTGATTTTTTGGTGAGGAACATTCTAGATTATTCTCGAATTTGGCAGAATACTCTAAAATTCAAATTTTATGGGCCTCCCGTCTTTTATGACTTGACAGGCCCATTTATTTTTAGCCCAACAATGGTTGAGTTCCCTCGTGAAGGGCTATATAAGAAGTGGAGTGTGAGTTCACTTCTCACACTTCACTTTCACAAAAATTTCTCCCTTCTCTCTGCAATATTTCTCTCTTTCTTTGCCACCACAAGGCGATTTTTGGCTTCCTTTGCCGTCGTAGTTCTCACCGTCTTCTGGGTTTTCTTTGAAGATTTCGTTGAATCTTCATCTCCTTCCCTGCCTTCAAGGATTTTTCTGGGTTTTTCGAGCTTTTCTCAAGAATTCCATGGCGGATTCCGACTCCTCCCACTCTCAGGTTCCTCAAGCTGCTCCCCGTCCTTCTAGGGCCAGCCGAGGTAAAAAATCTCTAGTTCATTCTTCAGTTATTTCTCTTAGGGATCTTTTAACCGAGTTTGGCGAAGCCTTCCCTAACATGCTTCATTTAGATTTTTATAACTACCCCTCTAAATATGTTTCTGAAAAATTAGTTACTATAGCTCGTTTATTTGGTATTTCTGCTCCTTATAGGGCCGAGGCTCCCGATCCAAATGATAGGGCTTGTTACCCAAAACCCAAGGCTATTCGTTTATATTAAGAAACCTTTTATGCCGGTTTCCGACTTCCTCCTCACCCCTTTGTTTTCCGCCTTTTAGCTGAGGCACGTGTCTGTCCAACCCAACTCACGCCCAACTCTTGGCGTTTCATTCATTGTTACATAACCCAATCTCGTAAACACGGCTTTGAGCCCAACGTTTGTGTTTTTCGTTACTTATTTAAATTTGCAAATGCTTCTGAGGACCAAGGATGAGTCAAAATAGTTAATAGATCCTTGGCCCGTTCTTGCTTTGTTTCTGGCACCAATCCCGGCTCGTATCCAACTTGGAAGAGCGAGTGGTTTTATGTATATTTGGATGCCGAGGAGGGTTGGGACCATTTTTTCAGGCCCAATTTCTCAAAAAGTATAGACGGCTCCTTAAGAGACCTAAAATTGGGAATAGATGAAGATGCAGCCATCAAGGCCATCACAGCTGATAACTTGCATCATTGCGCTCTCATCCTTTCAGAGGGCAATTTGCAAAATTTAGGTCTAAGTGACCTGGGTCCCGAGGGTATTTTTTTCCCCTTATTACTTCGTTATCTAATTTCATACTTCTTTCATTTTTCTTATATATATGTATCTCTGTGCAACTAGGGCAGCTTTGGACACCATTTTTAAGAAAAGGGAGGCCCGTGCTACTAAGGGCTCCGCAGTTGAGACTCACCGCGACAAGCGGATTAGGATTGGTGATGGCCCTTCGGTCACAGTTAAAGAGGCGGTTCCAACTTTCATATCCGAAAGGCCTTTTAGCCTTAATGATGACACCTCTCCTTTTACTGTGACCTGCGGCCTATAGAGGAGGGACACTGTTGTGGGAAGCTCCGAGACGGCATCTGTTTGGTCCGAGAGCGTGGTTACGCCTCGTGACAGGGCTGAGATCGTAGAGTCTTCTGATGACCTACAGATCGAGCGTCTTGGTGCTCAAGCAATAGCTTTAGTAAGCTTCTTCCCCTTGAAGTGTTTACATTTTCTACTGTTCTATACACACAACTTATTGTGTTTAAACATATTTTTGCAGATGAACACCTACCTTCAGGCCGCCCTTTATAACCTGAAGGAGGTGAGGACTAACCTAACTATCGCTGAAAGGGATAGGGACAAGTATCTTAAGGCCTCAAAGGCCAACTTCACTCGCTTCCGTGAGGTGGAGAAGGAATTGGCTGAGGAAAATGAGAAGGTTCGTAAGCTGGAACTGGATGCTCAGAGGGCTCAAGCTGAGGTGATAGCCGACTACAAAGCGTCTCAGAATTTTCAGGAAGTCCTGAATGCTGAGTATGACGCTAACTTTCCTGAGACTTTTGCCACTTGATGGGAGAAGATAGTGGGAGATATTGGGAAGAAGATTCCAGAGGTGACTCTCGCTGCGTATCCAGTTCCTCCTGTCCCTGTACAAGGGTCTCCTCTCGATGATCTCCCTCCTTCTCCCATTCTTACTACTTCTGCTGAGGCCATAGCTTCTCCTTCTCGGGATGTTACTCCGATGGAAGACGAGCCCGTTCCCCCTCCTATTGCTACTGATGGGGGGAACGATGACAATGACTTGTTTAAGGATCTAGATTAGTTTCCTTTTCTTATTGGCCCATCGTGGCTTTCTATGTATTACTTATTGTATTTTGAACTTATTACCCTTCGGGGTTTATTTATGCTATTTTTCTTGATTTTTCATAGCCTTCCCCTTTAAGTTTCTTAACACTTTCGAAGTGTTATACTTTTAAGGAGGATGATTAACAACTTGAACTACACAAATCACAGATGGATATGACAGACTCGAAAATGCTGCTCATGGCATTCCTATCATAGAAGAATTCCTGAATTTCTCTTTCTTTTGTTATTTATTCCCCTGTTTATCAAATCACAAATTTAGCTAAGTAAACAAAGCATTATCATAACTTGGATACCCAAAGTTTGAAATAATTTCAACTTAGGAACATATAGTCTGGTTTTCCAAAACCTTATATAATATGGGTTCAACCCTTAATAGTCAGGAACTAGAACGTAAATCCTACTAAAACTGAGATATGAAATCCTAAGCAAGTAAAGGTTCAAGGTTCTTTTGAACTTTTTACCACTATAGTAAGTACTAGCCATATGTAATAAACTTTCAGGTTTTGAGCATGTCGAGTTCGAGGTACTTCTTCCCCATCTGTGGTCTCCAATTTGTAAGACCCTCTTCCTTGAACGCTCCTAACCTTGTATGGCCCTTCCCAATTTGGGGCGAGTTTTCCTTTCTGCCCTACTCCAGAAGCTTCCACCTTCCTTAGGACCAAATCCCCTTGCTTAAAAACCTTTCCTTCACCCTCAGGTTGTAGTAAAAAGAGGCTTTTTTTATGATATTCTACGATCTTTGCATGCGCTGCATCTCGTACCTCATCTATCAAGTCCATGGCTAACCTTTGCCCTTCTTCATTTTCCTCAGCATTGTATGCTTGGATTCTTGGAGACGAGTGTGATATCTCCACAGGAACAACTACTTCTGCCCCATATGCTAGCATGAATGATGTTGCTCCCGTAGTAACTCTACAAGTAGTCCGATAAGCCCAAAGTATCAGGAGTATTTCATCTACCCAATTATTCCTGGATTTCTCGATCCTCTTTTTCAGCCCATCTAGAATTATACGATTTGCCACTTACGCTTGCCCATTGGCTAGCGGATGAGCTACGGAGGTAAACCATAACTCGATCTCATTCTCCTCGCAATACTTCCTGAATTCTTTATAATTGAATTGTGTTCCATTATTGGTGGCTATGATGCGGGGAATTCCATATCTGCACATGATATTTTCCCACAGAAATTGTGCAACCTGTTTAGTTGTGATCTTGATTAAAGGTTTAGCTTCAATCTATTTGGTAAAGTAATCTATCGCAACAATCAAGAACTTCCTTTGAGCAGTCGTCATAGGGAAAGGTCGAAGAATATCCATTCCCCACATAACAAATGGGATCGGGGAGTTTATGGAAGTCAGCATTTCAGGAGGTTCATATGACCTTCTTTAATGGGCCTCACAGTCTTAGATGTAATTAATGCAACATTAATAACATAATTAAGATTTATTTCATCCCCTATCAATTACATTATTCTACTACTATTCAAATACCAAATTATAATACAATAATATTATCGTAAATAGAATATGATTAAATATTCTACTATATAAATAGATACATAATATACATAGTTAAAAAAGTAATTCAATTTAACATTCACATATTTCTCATATCTGCATATTCGTTGCAATAATATTACAACAAATGATCAATAATAAAAAGGGTTAATTATCAAACATGTCACTTACTGCGTTCAAATATATCAATTGAGTCACTGATTACAAAATTGACTCAAATTAGTAACTCATTTGAAAATTTGTATCAAAAATAACACTCTACCGTTAATCGAAATTCTAAAAAGTATTATATATTGAGTTTCATACATTTTTTATGAATGATATTACATACAAATGAAAGATTATGACTTTTAGTATTTTAGATAATACTTTTAGATTTTTAAATATTTATCTACTATATATTTTTATTTAAATCAAATAAAAAATAATCAAAAAATTAAAAATAAATAGTTAATAAAATTTTAAAAATCTAGTTATATTATCTAAAATAGTAGAACTCGAAACCTTTCATTTGGATGTAATATCATTCATAAAAAATGTGCGAAACTCAATATATGGTACTTTTAAGAATTTCGACTAACGATATAGTGATAATTTTGATACAAATTTTTAAGTGAGTGACTCATTTGAGTCAGTTTTGTAACCAGTGACTCACTTGATACATTTGAGCACAGTAAATGACCTACTTACTAATTAACCCATAATAAAAATAATATTGAAATAACATCAGAATATATATATACATTTAAAATTTTAAAAATAAATTAAAAAAAAAGAAAATAAGTAAATTTTAGAAAACCGTACATAGTACAGGTAGAGATGTTCAAAAAATCTGAAACCCGAAATCCGATTCGATCCGTAAAAAAGCCCGACCGGGTTCAGCCTCGCCTGCGGGCCTTTAATGGGTCTCCTTTTTTCTCGAACATCCGGCCCGACTCGAAACCCGAAAAGCCCGGATCTAAAAAAACCCGGATAACAACCCGAATCTACATAAGCCCGGATAAATACCCGGTTCGGCCCGGATAAAAGTCCAGATAATTTGAAAAGCCCGATTAAAAAACCGATTTTTTATATAAAATTTGAAAATATAAAATACTTTTCATGATTTTTAAAATATTATATTATAATATTAGAATCAATTAAGGTATATATGATTATTTATATATTATATTACAAAATATTTATTTATTTCGATGTCTAAACCACTCTATATGATATATTAAGATATAATTTTCTCCGGTATTTAAACTACTCATAATTCGAGTTATATATATTTTTTTAATATATAAATAAAAAGTCCGGATAAAACCCGGTTCGTCCCGATCCGGCCCGCCCCGCGGGCCTAAAACGAGCCCTATATTTCTTAGGAAGCCGACCTGGCTCGAATTTTAAAAATGTCCGGTCCGATCCGTTTTCAAAAAAATAGGGCTTTTTAAAGCCCGAATAACGCTCGACCGAATGAGATTTTTGTGCATTTCTAAGCACGGGCCACACGGTAGTATATAACATATAGATACAGGGGCCCCTGACAATGAAAAAATAAAATTCCACAACTAATTAATTTAATTTTGAAGGAGAATAGCTGAGTCTTGAGTTCGATAAATTTAGTGAATCATATAATTTGTTCTTAAACAACTTTTTCTTTACGTTACAATATAGATATTAAACTTGTCGAATGTAAACATTCTACTGTAAAAGAAATAGGTGGTAGTGGTACTAATATTTTTTTTTTTTGCTTATTTTTCACGAGATTAGTAGTTGATTATTTTATTATTATATAGTATTATAGTAATCAGTAAAGTAATTGGTTCTCCACTAGTGAGCGTTTGTGTACCATCCCAAATATTGAATTAGTAAAAGTGCTTTGAAGAATATTAGCTATTTATTAAAAATTATAATTACGACTTAGAAGTGTGTTAGTGAAGAAGAGAAGTGTTTAATTTAAATATATAGTATTTAGGGTTCTTGCAAAATATGTCTGTAAAAAAAACACTTGCAGAATATGTTCTGGAAAACACGTGCAGAGTATATTTGTCAAAAATTTGCTTGAACCATATTAAAAAATTTGTTTGAAAAACACTTTAATTTATAGAGTATTATTTGACCGGCGATTATATTCAAACAAATTTTCAGTAAGGTGACTAAGGCTTTGTTTGGGATTGCTGTTAAAAATTCCTGTGCTGTTAGAAAAAGTGCTGCTGAAAAAAGTGTTGTTGTAAAAATCAGATGACTGTTTAGTAATTTTTTTGATAAGTATATGTTTTGATGCAAAAAATTAAAAATAATAATGGTTTTGATAAAGTTTGATGGTGAAATCAACATCTGCTTCCTGCAACAACAGTTTTTTCTAAAAGTATGGGGGCACTTGCTTTCTGTAACAGTAACTTTTAGGCCAAAAACACTTTTTCCGAAAGACAACTTTTAAATTGTAACAAACAGTATTTTAACTACTTTTAAGCGAAAAGCTGTTGTTGATGTGTCTAAGAGAAATACCAAACACACTTAGCACAGAAATACCAAACACACCCCAAGTTTCTAGAAGACTGTTTCTCAAGTGCGAGGAATTACGACGAGGACCGTTCTTTTCAGCTACGCACGCCATTCACTTTGGGCTAAAAACAGCAAGCCTTAACGCAGAACCACTAACAGGCCCAAGTTAATTTTAGCCTAGTTTACCGATGCCAATGTCTTTTTTTTTTGCTAAATAAACTCTTACACAACCACTAGTGGCACCTTGACCTCCTTCCCTCCTTCCAAAGAGAGCTCGACCACTACATCAACTCTTGGTCATCAATAACCACGTTCTCCCTCAACTCAGAGTATAAGATAATGCTAAAAATTAGAACATAAAATGATACAAAATACTCCATTCATCAACTCCGAAATTCAGCTTTTAATCAAGCAAATACATAAACGAAAGAAATTAAGCAATGACTGGAATTCTAAATTCCTTATTTTAAACTCTCAAATATATTTGACCATGATAAATCAAAATAATGCTGGCGCTGGTGTTTCACAATCCACAACCCCGAGCCGGTTGTCAGCTTCCGGTGCATCTGCTTCCTCCATCAACTCACCCACAGCACTAACTGGTCCAGTTGCAACATGTCCCGAGCTTCTGATCTCGGCCATTCTACGTCGTGCATTATTTTTTTGAGATTCACAAACTTTTGGTAGATATAGTCCTGTAAAATTGTGCAAATACCGTTAGTAAAACGCCTACTTTTGTTTAGAAAATGTGAAAAATTTGAATGTATATACAGACCTTCACCAGCAGCAAGATTGAAGTAAAGATCGAAGATGTTAGGACAGTTGTTGTAGCATTGAGTAGAGCAAAGCTTTCTAGCAAAGTGTGGCTCAAGGAGAGAGTCGGATGAGATCCCGTAAACATTCCTCTCCAAACCGCATGCACCAATACATTCATCACTTTCGATATAATCCTTTAGCTTACCAGCCTCGATCTCTGAGGCGCCGCAAGTGAACGCTTCCTCACCACTTCTTCGCACACGTTGCTCCAGCACACACCGCTTCCCGCTTGAAGATATTGCGTATGCGCATGTCTCTTTGTTCAGATTCTCACATGCAATGCTTCCTACATTACCAAGAAAAAACTAATCAGTTGTTGTGAGCAAAATTACACACACAAACCATTTTACCCTGCAAACTCTAAAAACAGCTAAATATTCACACGGTTCAACAAATGACCATTCACATTAGTACAAATCATTCTCAATTTTTCATGGTAATTAATTACTACGCATTATTACCTTATACACACAAGTAGTTTGAACTTATAAATATATAGTTTGGATTTCAAGAAATGTGGGTGCATCTGTGCATAAATATAGCATGTTAACTAATTTTTCTGAAGACAAATGAGCACTTGTTCTAATAAATTTTGGGGTTAAGCGAGAATCGAATCCATATGCTCAGACGACAAGAGTTAAACTCTTATTAATACTTGAGCTATCTCATAGTGCGAGCATGTTAACTAATTTAGTCTACATATATAATGATAAAATGTATTAACTAATTTAGTGTACATATATATATGATGATTAAATGTACCCAAAGTGCCTTGAATGCAGAAGAGAAATGCTAGTGTCGAAACAGCCAGACTCTTGAAGGCATAGTTATAAGAAGCCATTGCTAAAATATAGAAGCGTGTAGGCTTCTTTTTGTGTAGCTAGAGATGGTTGTGAACATTCATCTCCAGAGAAGCTCCTTATATATACTATGTTAAAGCACTGTATAGCCAGGTACGCGGCACTATCTAGGTCTAGATAAATGGACAAGATTAATTAATGCAATAAAACAGCCTATCTCAAACCCTACAAACATGTGTAAGTACACTATTGATAAATAATAAACCAATGAGTGTAAAAATTTCTATTGGCATTATTATGACGAAATAATTGAAAAATAATTTCAGAGAATAGTGTTGTGTGGGTGCACATTTGTGAAGATGGAAATGTGATTGATGGATTTAGTAAATGGAAGGTATAAACTGTAATCTGGAAAGTTTGGATTTAGATGAAGCTGTACACGCGTCAGAAGCTGAGTGTGTTGGAAAGTGCCGACCTCCATGGCTGATGGCTCCTACTCAGATTACAATCTTGTTTTCTTCTCTGTTTGACGTACTGCTTTATTCGTTTCCTATCATGCATCCCTGTAAGGCCCCTCTAATACATATGTATCGTTATTTATGAAATTTAACACTGTACATATTTTTACTTGAACAGAAGCAAGCGTTTTTAACAGTTTACGGGGCGCCTGTCGACTCTTGCAGCCTGTAGGCTTGTAGTACTTATGGCACCCGTTTTTGTTTTCTGATTCCTTAGGCCAACATAATCTTTGCAGTGATTTAACACAATTCGGTACCACAACTAATCAACAACACAAAAATGTCACTGAAAATCAGTACGTGTTAAACTTTGGTATGGTTTTAGTAGTTTTACATTATTATGTTTATTTTGGTCATTACATTTACCATTTTTCTTGTGTGTGCTCAAATATACGTATTAGAAACTTAGTTGTCAAATTTTGATTGACCTTCATTATTATAGATATTAATGAACTCTTTGCAAGCGGAAATAGGCTCCGTTTAGGAGTGCTGTTGAAAACTGTGTTGTGTTGTGAGAAAACGTGGTGCGAGGAAAATTAGATGAGTATTTGGTAATTTTTTTTAATTTATACATATTTTGAGATATTATATATGAAAATAATATTTTTGATAAGGTTTGATGGTGAAACTAATAGCTACTTCTTGTAAAAGCGGAAAAAACTTTTATGACATACTTTTGCTAATAACAGTTTTTAAACCAAAATCGTTTTTTCGGACAACAGCTTTTCTCAGCAAAAAACTGCTGTGACGGTCTGCAACAGCAATAACAAACGGGGCATAGTCTCACAAATAAAAATGTCCTAAATTACTTATTATAAGATCGTAAAATTATATTTTCAAAAAAAATAATCCTAAAATGAAGCATGTTAGAGGCATTCGATAGAAGGGACAGTCACATATAATCAAATATACGATACTAAGAGTTATTGTATTAATTTATTCCGAATCACATCTTCACTAAAAATAATAATTAACCACCATTAATCTTACCAAATGCATCAAATAATTAAAAGAATAGTAGGATGAAAACTCTGTAAAAGTTTAACTCCGGACCAGAGTTTTTCCAGTTTATAGTGATAGTTTAGGCTTCATTTTTTAAGAAATGTAAAAGGGAAAATAGCAAGACATCATCAAAGGAAAAAAAAGTAGATAGACCAACACATATTTCACAATAATAAATTCACTCAGTTTTGTTTAAGCTGATATACATTCAACATCTATAATTTCTTTTCTTATTAAAGATACATATATGTAACCAACTTAGAAATGCAGATTTAATTGAACATGAGCACACAACAACCTAAAGAAGTAGAGCCAATAACTGGAATTCCAAAAAATTCCTTATTATTAGAACACTTTTTTGTATTTTCACCCCATGATTTTATCAAAATGCTGGAGCCTCTGCTTCCTCCATATACATGTTGTCAGCTTCTGGTCCTTCTGCTTCCTCATCCATGAATTCGGCAGCTTCAGGTCCCTCTGCCATCATGAACTTACCAGCGCTCACTGGTCCGGCTGCTACATTTCCCGAGCTTTTGATCATCTCGGTCATTCCACGCCTTGTTCTTTTTCCTCGAGATGCACACAATTTTGGAAGAAATAGTCCTGTACAAGTTCAAGTTTATGAAATTTTGTGTATCATAAATTAGGTAAATGCTCGTTTTATCCCGGACACCTGGTTATTAAAAAAAAAGAATGCTCTTTTTATTTTAAAAAATCGATACTACTAGTGTTTGGTCAAGCATAACCATAATTCTGAAACATTCGGGATTAATTGCAATTTTCACCAATTTTTAGATGTTAGGCGAGGTTTCTAAAATATTTTAACCAACTGAATTTTTTACAAAAATCAGATAGTTGGTATTGTGTGCCTATTAAGTTACATAATTATTAAAGTACCTTCACCAGCAGCAAGATTGAAGTAAAGGTCGATGATGTTAGGGCAGTGGTTGTAGCATCGGGTAGAGCAAAGCTTTCTGGCGAAGTGTGGCTCGAGGAGAGAGTCGGATGAGATTCCAAGAACATTCCTCTCCAAACCACAGGAACGAATACATTTATCGCTTTCAATCCAATCCTTTAGCTTATCAGCCTCAATCTCCGAGGTACCGCAAGTAAATGCTTCCTCACCACTTCTCCGAACACGTTGCTCCAGCACACACCGCTTCCCGCTTGAAGATATCGCGTATGCACATGACTCTTTGTTCAGATCCTCACATGCAATGCTTCCTACAATAACAAAAAAATGTACTTATTCATCATAAAACAGAAAAAATGTGCGTGCGTGTGGCATATTAGCACTTAGCATTGTTAGATTATATATAATCCTACTCGGACTTTCCTCTAGCATGTTAAGTTTTAGAGTGACTTGTTAGTCAACATAATATCACCGCTCAGGCTAGTGGAAGAACTCAACATATAGTAAGTAAGATTATGTACCTAAGGTTCCTTGGATGCAGAAAGCAAATGCGAGAGCGAAAAGCGCTAAACTCTTGAAGGCAGGATGAAAAGAAGCCATTGATAAGATATGTACTTGTGCTAGGTTTGGGAAGCTAAGTGGCTACAATTAAGCTTTGTTAATTGGCTTGTGTTTGTGTGAATATTCATCTCTAGAGAAGCTCCTTATAAATACTATGCTAAATTACTGTATAGTTAGGACAGATGGCACTAGCTAGGTCTAGAGAAATTGACGAGAGTGAGAATTGGAAAAACATTGATGGAACCCTAACCCCACATATTTGCTACACTAATGATATATAATTGCTTGAGTGTTTCAATTTAGAAGATTAACGCACATCTCGATCAATTGTAGTCAAAGTCTACTGTACGAATGTGTTTGTGGCCTATAGCTTGCGCACGACACATAACACATGAATTTGAAATATAACATGTTAATTTCATTGTCGCTATGGTGTGTGTAATTGGAATTTTAGAAGCCACGAAGTAATTTTATATTGCAGAAACTTTTCAGTTCAGACATCTACTTTGTGTGTAATCAGTAACATGACTTATTACGAAGATTACATTTGATAATGAACGGAGCCATGGAGGGGAACTAATCAACAAAAACAATCTCTTCAAACATATCGTTTGTGCTGTTAATTGTAGCTTTCTCTACAATCATAAGAAGCAATTGTTATACTTACTTCCGGAGCTGTTTATATTAGACGTTGTTTAAGATCTATGAATTCTTATACTTATTTTATTATAAGAATGTATTGATAGTTAATAACCTGTTTGATTTTTGCTTTTTCAGGTTGCAATTCACGTTGATTGACGTCTGACTTAATCTACATGGCAGTGCCACATGGAAGGCGCCCTACACATAACTTGTGTTTTGACAGTAGGTAATTAGAAGAACCTTGTTTCTTTGTAGTATTTCTGGACGTAAATTCGTCAATAATGGCTTTGTAGAATCCGTCGAGAATCGCTAACATTGTACTACTTCTGCTATCTGATAGTATTAAATAGGGCAGTGTCATATCCAACTATCCAAGCAGCCCATATAGGCAATTAGGCTGAGGCATTGTAATTAAAAAAACAAAAATTCTTCAAGAGGAGCCCATCTAATATGTACATGTAAGTTGTAAGTTGTAACTGTATCCTGGTTTTGCTATTTTTTAATGCCTTAGCTGTCCGAGATGGAAAAGAAAATCAAGATGACAGAAGAAGTATTTATAAATATCCCCCATTTGTTGATATTATATATTACTCCGACTTTGCTACTTATCCTTAAAATGTCCTGCTCCCTGAAAATTTATATAACACAGTTTATATAACATACAGTTGAGTTTCCCGGTCGTTTCCGGATCTATATTTTAGGGGTTCATATTGATTTTTCTTTAATCTTTTGAAAATATATAATTTTTCGCGAATCGGAATTTTCCCTTCCGCGAAAAGGAGTCCTACCTTTCAGCCAAAAAATATTATGAAATGTAAAAATAAAAAAATTCAATCCGGGCCCTTAATATATATATATATATATATATATATGATGTCCTTGGAACAGTGTATAAGATAAGACTTAACTAACAACCGGTTGCTAGGGATAAGGAAGAGCATGGCCGGTTCGGCTCGATTTCCGGATAAAATCGGAACTTCAACCATATATTTTCGATTTCTAAAATTGAAAACGGCAACTGACAGTTCAGATTCGGGTTAAAAAGCCCCGTTTGGATTATAATTGATCCGATTTCGATTACAAAATCAATAAATATTAAAATCTATACTATAATATAATAACTGAAATGTGGTATATTTTACTTCAATGGTAATTCCCCTATTTTAATTTTTAAAAATAAAAATAAATAGTGTTATTTACATGCTAAACTAATAAATTGCTAAGTTATCAGATATAGTCTTCTTATCCCGCTAAACTACAACCACAACATATCCTACTAACATTACAACAAAATAGGCCACTTACGACGGCGAACTTACGACGGAAAAAATTGCGCGCCCAACTTACGACGAATAAAAGTAAAACGTCGTAATTATTTACGACGAAACCCAAAACCGTCGTAAATTTAGTATTTTATTAATAAAATTATAGCAGGTTTAAGTAACTTTAGTAAATTTTATTCCTCTCCATAACCTGCTAGTAAAAATTGCTAGATTAAGAGACTAAGATATTTGCATTACAAAATTCATAAATAACATATTCATATATAAATTATATATGTAAAATACAATATTTTATTAATAATATTAGTAATTGGTTCAGTTGTAACATATAATTGGAACTAAGCCATTTAAATCGGTTTAGTTTTTTATTTTTCGATTCCACTTTCGAATCAATTTTATTCGTCTCAGTTTTATCCAATTTTTTTCGATATCAATTTTAATTCGATTTTTTGCTATGTCCTATCTAGGGAACATGATCCATCCTTAATTATCCAATGTTCAGTGTAAAAATCATGAGTTTTAAATACTAATAATTAATATTTAAAGAGATTCTACATATCACTACAAGAAAGATGGTCATTTCCTACCAAACAATTTCTACCGTCAAAAATTGGTGGCAATTGCTCAACTATTTCCTACCAACGCGAGTTTTGGCAGGAATTCTTATAGAAATTCTGGTGGGTTTTGACCGACATTTGATATCGAAATCGTCTAACCATCCGCTCATCAGCTCTCACATTTTTTAATTAATGATTTTTTTCCTAAGAACATTTCCTAACAAATTCAGTCAATATTTGTAGATTTTGATAGAATTTTATACTAACATGACCCCAGACTCTACATCAGCAGTCCACATATTATTCAAAAAAATAATACATTTTTTTAAAATAGAAAAAAATTTAATAATTCAGTGTCATTTCCTACAAATATTGGTAGGAAAGGGTTTACTATCCGTAAATAGTATATCCTACCGATATTGGTAGGAAAATAGGTATAGATTTAAAAGATTTATACACAGCCTTTTTGCTTGCGCAGTGTGTGGTGTTAATATGATGAAGATAAGATAAAAATTAAAGAAGAAGAAAAGAAAACTATAAAGAAGAAGAGAAGGTAGAAGTTTTTCCATCAATCATTTATTTCTCGTAAGTTATTTGATCTCATTGTTCTTTATTCTATTTCATCATTTTTTTTATTTTAGTTTGGATTAGTTTTGTGTATGATTCGTGTGTATAATTTATACATTAGCATTTTATATATACTTCAAAAGGAAATACTACTGATGAATTTATGCATATATGAGATATATTAAATTAATATTTATGTTAAAATATGAAAGTTATCATCTTATTTGTATATAAATAGCAAAAAAAAAGTGAAATGAAATTGAAATATATTTTGTTAATATTGTATATGTCAAATGTAAATCGTGGTTGGATGCACGCCGTATGAAAAGTGATCGCACTTATTATCGGAAGAGTATAAAAATGGCCTAGTAGAACATTTAGATTTAGCAAAAAGATTCAGGTTGACAAAATATAAGATATTGTGTCCCTGTAAGAATTGTAAATCTAGTCGACAGAAAAGTTTAGATATCATAAAGTTTTACCCGTATGCTTTCGAAATATTTAAATCATATGTCGTGGGGACTTTACATGGTGAGAAAGAGTCAATAACGGAGTCTTGACAACTACGTCATCGTAAACGACACACAACACCAATTGTGGAACCACCAGTAGATATGTATGGGTTGTTACGAGATAGTGCCAGGCAAATTTTTTATAGTTTCAATGATACAATAGGTAGTAGTAGTACGAATGATGCCAAAAAAATCTCCAAATTTTGATGATTCTCAATTTTACACTGATGCCAATTAGTCATGAACTTCTGTTATCCCGGTAATAAAAATTACACAAAACTCTCTTTCATTACGAGATTGTTATATTTCAAAGACGTAACTCGTTGTAGTTAGAAATTATTTGAGATATTAATTGGCAATACTGGTGAAGTGTTGCCACAAGGCCATATGTTACTGATTTCTTATTATGCAATGAAAAAGGTAAAAAAATGAAAGTGGGTTATGAAAAAATTGACGTGTGTGCGAATAATTGTATGATGATTATAATAACGACGAGAAAAATGTTTTTTGTGACATTTGTAAAGAGAAATGTTACAAAGATGTTTTGGAAAAAATAGGAAAAAAATACCTAAGAAGGTCTTAAGACATTTTCCACTTATTCCTCGTTTACAACTGTTATACATATCGGAGCATACAACTAACATTATGACTTGACACAAGAATAGAGAAATAAAAGAATAAGAATTAAATCACCCCGCGGACGAAGATGAATGTAAAATTTTTGACAAGAGATACCAATCTTTTGCTAAAGAGTTTCGTAATGTTCAACTTGGATTGCCGAATGATGGTTTTAATCCATTTGAAAATTCCGAAAATAATGTATATACTTTTCTTGGTCATATGACTAAGGCAGATGGAAATGAGCACTGGACTTTACTAAATGAAAATAAGATTAAGATTAATTCTGACGCAACAATCTTTGAAACTTCCAACTCATACAATTATTCGTTCATAGTAAGGGATCATAGATGAGGGTTGATAGAGGCTAAATCACAGTGTAACCTGGGTAAGGTGACTGCAGAGAACACAGAAGCAATAGGTGTAAGGGAGGCTTTAAGAAACAACAACACAGAAATGTAATCTTGGAGACGGACTGTCTGGTGGTTGTACATGCCATCAGAAGTTCAAGAACCTTGACGTCCTATTTTGGTAGACTCATAAGTGAATCCAAGAATCTGTTACTTGAACTGAGAGTTAGAAATATGTTCGTTAAGTTTGTAAAACGGTCTGCAAACCAAGTAGCACACTTCCTAGCTAGGGCTACTTGTTATATAGCTGACCGTAGTTGAAGGGTTGATGAAAATAACCCGGATTCATTGATGTATTGATGGACGATTTAAATTATTAATGAAATTCTCATTTTTCTCGGCAAAAAAGAAGAAGAAAGAACACTGAGCTGAAAATCGTGTAAAAATTTAACTTTGAACTAGAGTTTCAAACAATACTGTATTAAGATCAATCATGAACAAAATAATATTTATTCATTATTTCAGTGAACAATTTAATTTTATTCGAAAAAGAAAAACAACCGGACATAATTTTTTTATAATAATAAATTTATTCAGTTTTTGTTACTACTATACAGAATCAAGATTCAAGTGACAACACAAAATCAGGATCAGGCTTCAAATGATAAGGATTTGAGTGACAGCACAGATCAGGACCTGGATTCAAGTGACAACACACATGATGTCACTAAGTGCCAACTCAGCAAAGTTTGTTATAACTAACTACACCAAACCAAACTCTCTCTCCTGGATCGTTTATAAAACCATGTTGCTTACTGAGATAAAATGTTAGTTAAAAATAAGAGTTTAAGCTTGTGTGTAATCAGTAGATTGTAATCAGTATATAGGAGTATGATTCAATAAGAGTAATCTATATAAATCAGTTTACATTCATTGTGAAACTTTGTTAATCAGAAATGTGATTTGGTGAATCTTCTTCTTTAATGCTGCTAATTCTAACATGGTATCAGAGCGGAGAAGACGATCTTGCAACAAAGCGATCTAGCGTTACATCATCTCTGGTGAATTCTTCTTGATTTTGATGGATTCTTCGTCAATTCTTCAAAAGTTTTTAGTGAATTCTTGATTTGTAGTTTCTCTCTTTGATTTATATATTGATTCTCATCATCATGATTTCTGGTTGACATACATACTGATCATCATTATCTTGAAAACTTTCTCAATTAATTGTTGATTTGCTAAAACTATTTTTCAAATTAACGAGATATGATATTTTATCGATAAGTGTTTTTCAATTTGTTGATCTTGTTTCCTTCGAGTCTTAATATGGCTGAGAATACTGAAAATAATCAAAACAATCAAGCTCCCGTTATGGATCAATCTCAAAATCATACTTCTCCTTATTATCTTCATCCTTCTGATAATCCTGACATGAAATTGGTTAATATCAAATTTGATGGAACTGGCTATGGCGATTGGAAACGTTCTATGTTGATTAGCTTATCAACAAAGAATAAAACTGGTTTTGTTGATGGCACAATTACAAAGCCTTTGATTGCAGATCCAAATTATAAGGGTTGGGAACGTTGTAACAGTATGATGATTTCTAGGTTACTTGGAGTGTTAGATCAGAGTATTGCTAGGAGTGTTCTATATTTCAACACAGCTCATGACATTTGGATCAATTTGGAAGAATGCTATGGTCAAGCATCTGGTACATTGCTATTTTCCCTATAGCAGAGTCTGTATGAGATCAAACAAGGAACTGATCTTGTCTCTAGTTACTATACTAAAATCAAGATGATTTGGGATCAATTAGATGTTGTTGACCCTATAGCTTCATATGAATGTGTTGGATGCACGTGTGAGATAACATAAAAGATGATAAAATCTCAGAAAGATAAAAGATTGGTTGAATTTCTTATGAAGTAAATGATGAATTTGAAGGAATCAGAGGCAACATTCTTGTTATGAATCCATTGCCTGCTATATCACATGCTTATAGATTGTTGCTTCAGGAAGAAAATCACAAGAAGTTGTTGCATCCTGCTCATTCATCAGAAGAAGTCATGGATTTTGCTACAAATATAAGAAGTTTCAATTTCAGACCACAAGGTGGATCTGGTTCTAGTTTCAGACCTCAGTCTGGAGAAAGCAGAGGAAAATTCAGTTCTTACTTTTGTGATCACTGCAAAATGACTGGCCACACTGCTCGGAGATGCTATAAGTTACATGGATATTCATCACATTTCAAGAATGACAATTGACCAGAAAACAGGAAAATAGCTGTTAATGTCAATTTTGAAACAAATGAAAGTACTGATGTTTTTGATAACAAGAATGCAGGATTCACAGATGCTCAGTATGCACAACTTTTACAGCTACTTGGAAGGGATACATGAGACTTATCCATTGGAAATACCATGAAAGCAGCTTGTGTAGCAGGTAATATTTGTCTTGCATCATTCACATCAGCTCATTGGATTGTGGACAGTGGAGCTACCGATCATGTTTGTCATGATTTATCTCTCTTTATGTAATTTTCTCCAATTCAAAATATGAAAACTTGTATAACTCTTCCAGATGAGAAGAAGGTATTAGTATCACATATAGAAGATATCCAAATTAGTGACAATATAATACTTAAGGATGTATTATATGTACCTGATTTCAGATACAATTTGATATCCATACCAAAGCTTTGTCAAGACCTTAAGTGCTCAGTTACTTTTACTGATGACCACTATTTTCTTCAGAGTCCTTCAATGACACAAATGCATCTTGGTAACTTCAAGAATGGGCTCTACTACTTAGCAACAAAATCCATTAATACTTATAAAGGACTTGTTGAAGAAAATCAGAACAAGATCAAGCTTTGGCATCTCAGAATTGGGCATATACCTATTTCTATGCTTCATCATATTTAAAATGTATTTGATAAACCCTGTATGTTACATACCATCTGTCAAGTCTGCCCTAAAGCCAAGCAATTTAGAGCCTCTTTTCTTCATAGCTCAATAAAAACTGATACAACTTGTTCTATGCTGCATTTGGATGTATGGGGCCCCTATAAAGAACCAACTCATAACAATTACAAGTATTTTTTTTATAATAGTTGATGATTTCAGCAGAATGACTTGGGTATTCCTGTTACAACATAAATCTGAAATTTTTTCAGTATTGTGCAATTTTGCTCTTTACATAGAAAGTCAGTTCAAACTATCTATTCATGTAGTTAGAACTGATAATGCCCCTGAGCTCAATAAAGGGGAAATGCTACAGTTTTATAAATCTAAAGGCATTCAGCTTCAAACTAGTTGTGTTGATACACCCCAAAAGAATGCGATTGTAGAAAGAAAACAAAGGCATATTCTGGAGGTTTCAAGAGCATTATTTTTTCATTCCAAGCTTCTAATTCAGTACTGGGGTGAATGTGTATTATGCGTAGTACATATTATCAACTGAATACCTCTATCAATTTTTTCCAACTCCAGTCCTTATAAATTTTTTTTAAGGAGCCACCAGACTTATCTTACATGAGAGTATTGGGTGTTTGTGCTTTGTTTCCACTTCTCAAGTTAACAGAAGCAAATTTGATGATAGAGCTGTCCTACATGTGTTCTTAGGGTACCCACTTGGGAAGAAAGGTTATAAGATACTAAATACTAATACTCTTATTATTTATATCTCTAGAGATGTCATATTTCATGAGCAACACTTTCCATATCATCTGAAATTATCTACAAATCACTCATCCAAATTTCAGTTTTCCTTTCAATAGTAACTTCTTTCACAGAGTTTGATTTTATATCTATACCAGATGTTTTTCAATTTAGTGATCATGACTATGAAGAAAATTCTCAAGATTTTGATTCTAATCATTCTCCACATTCTGCTGATAACCCCCAGTCTTCACACAGTGATGAATCTGCAACTTCTAAAAACAAACCTATTTTGAGAAAAAGTACTAGAGTTGTGCAACCACCTTTATTTCTAAAAGATTTTATTTGTAATACTAGTACATTAACTTCTACAACCAATGATCATTGGTGCAATATCATCTCTTCACAAAACTTGTCATCTCAACATCATTCATTTCTTGCACACCCTGTTTCACTCAAAGAACCATTGACATATGAAGAAGCTAGTAGGGATAATAGATGGGTAGAAGCAATGACAAAAAGAAATAGTGGCACTTCAGCAGAATCATACCTATGAGTTGGTTCCTTTACCAGTTGGAAAAAGGCCTATAGGTTCTAAATGGGTATATAAGATAAAACTTAAGGCAGATGAGAGTATAGAACTTTTTAAAGCACGTTTAATGGCAAAGGGTTACAATCAAACGGGGAATAGATTACGAAGAAAAGTTCATTCTCACCATTTATTAAGATGACTACTGTCAGATGTCTGTTATTATTAGCGTCACATAAGCACTGGAAATTGCATCAATTGGACATTAATAACGCATTTCTGCATGGAGATCTTAGTGAAAAAGTGTATATGTCTCCACCACAAGATTTTGATTTCCCAAAAGGTTATGTATGTAGGCTCATCAAGTCATTACACGGGTTAAAACAAGCTTCTCGACAGTGGTTTGCAAAACTACTAGGCGAATTGAAATTGCGTGGTTATACACAATTAGGGCTGGGCATTCGGTCGGTTCGGTCCGAAACCGGACCGAACCGTATACACCGAAAAACCGAATAGTCATTTTTTCTTGGATCGAACTAGACCGAAGTTATATTATGGACCGGACCGAACTAAACCGAAATAATTCGGTTCGGTCCAGTTTTGGACCTAACAGACCGAATTTTAAAAAAAAGAAAATTACATTAATAATTAAACCACAAATTATAAAAATTGAAAATATAATTAAAGTAATGTGATATGTAGAGTTCTAATAGTGTATAAATACAACTACAAATTAAAAATTATGATTATAATTTTTAAAATATATGTAAAATGTATATAATATGAAATTATAATATTTATGATTTGGTCTATTCGGTCTGGACCAAAATATTTTTTAAAAGAACCAAACCAAACTGAGTTTTATTTCGGTCTATTCGGTAGACCGAATTTATGAAAAAATTAGAACCAAACTGAACCGAATTAACACGGCTCGGTTTTTCGGTTTTGGTTCGGTTTTGCTCAGCCCTATACACAATCGAAGAATGATTATTCTCTTTTTATTAAAAGAGACAAACAATATACTGTTAGTGTTTGTGCCCTAGAGACAACACCATGATATTTAGTTTAAGACATTTAGATTATTAATATTTATGTTCTATCGATTATTCTCTTTATAATTTATTATTTCTTAATTTAATGCGATATAAATGTTAGATTAATAAATGTCCTTGGAATATGATATGCAATTTTAAATATCTAAGTACGTGACTTAGAAATGAGATTATGAGAATAATATCAATATTTCTAAAGGTCCCTAGTCGAGTATTATTATTAAGGGACAATAATAATGCATTAAGACTGGTGTGTTTTTTGACTGATGATCACATCTTATTGATCATAGGTATGGTGATACTAAAGTCAAAAAGACATGCATATGTAAATGTACATGGTGCTAGATAGACCCAATGTGAGATTCTACATGTCTGTTGTGTCATAAGTACTTCTCACTGTGATAATGATGTAATGGTCCTTATACTTGAAATCATTATATTTTTATACGAGAATTAATGTACTTTGATTACATTAAAAGTTACCTTTGACCGGGTAATGATAAAAGTGTATTTCAGGTATATTATGAATTATATGAGAAATATGAATGATCTAGATAGGATTTAACCCTCGTATTTTAGGAGTGATATTATTGGCCTCTTGTGTGAGATAGAATATGAAATGCGTGGCGACGCTTAAATGTTTATTTAATATGATAGTCTACTCATTGATCAAGGAAACTTGGATTAAACTATAATGAGGATGACAAATTACATGCCTTTAGTTTAATTTATAATATTTGGTTAAAGAGATTATATTACATTGTACATTATCACGAAAGGTTTAAATCGAATCACCAGTTTAATTATTATTACTTGGGTATCAATGATGTATTACTAGATGTCGCTCATTATTTATAATTTTAATATGAGATATTAAAATTATTTCCAACGTAATAATAACCTACAAGGTCACCCACAAAGAACGCTTGGAGGAGAAAAATTTAAATTATGAATTTAAATTAAATAAGTAATTTATTTTATTTATGATATTAATTAAGTATGACTTAATTAATTAAATAAATAAAATAGAGAAATTACTTAAACTAATTCTGAAATAAGTTATTAATTAATTAAGTGTGACTTAATTAAATAATAAATTGGGATTTCAGATTAGTATTTATTATAATTAGATTATAATTAGAGAACTCATTCTTCTCTACATATAAACTCTTTGAGGGCCGATTTATATATAAGGGTATATGGTTTACAAAACTCTAGCCATTCAAGGAGAAAGAGGAAGAGAGGTAGAGATGGAGTTTTCAAGTGCTGGTACACATCAATCCTTCAAGAAAAGCGTTCGTGTGGATACTGTAGAGCGTAGATCGCGAGTGCGGGATACGTGGTGATTCAAAAAGTTTTGGAAATCCATTAATGAACTCTTTAAGTTTCTTTAAGGTGAAGATTTTTACTACGAATTAAATATCTATTTTCGCATAGATCCTGCATAGGGTTTCGATTTTAATTTAATTTTACATCATTTTTGTTGCGTTTATGTGTTCGAAACCCTTCAATGGTATCAGAGCTACTTGCGAAAGTATTTAATTCATTTATGTGTTTAACCATTTTGATATACAAGCATGTACGTGATTTGCCATATTTTGATGTTGATACAATATGTTTGTATATGTATGGTTTGAATATACGATATTCATGTGAGTTGTATAATCATATGATGATTATATAATATGTATGTATACTGATATATATATATGATTTATATTTGTTCTTATTATAAGAATCGTATTCGATACATATTCTGAATCAGATGTTGCAAATTCTCTGAAATCTAGGTCTGGTGTCCGATTTTCTCAAACGAATACCCTATTCAATAGGGAATCGAGCGTTTGAACAAAACGGATGGCTAAAGCCATCATCGACTCGTCTGTAAGGCATTTGACGCTGTTTAGACCTTGTAATCTGCGATTTAATGTTATCAAATTTAATTTCGAATTTTCTGATTTTTTCCATATTTGGTTTTTATGATTAGATCATGATGGGTATGATATGTTAAGATCCGATTATGTGTTCTAACATGTTCTTACGTGTTAATTGAGTATGATGGCTGGTTATGGCTTATGAACTTAGGTTAATAGTTTTGTTTTTTTTTGAATACGGATTGCATATCGTTTGATCTTGTAATTATTAAATCTCGAATGTAACTTGGGTTCTTCTTGTAAGTTCATTAGATTTATTTTTATATTTCATTCTTGTAATGTACATGAAGACATGTAGATTTAAAGATCAAGGAAGGGTTATCCCACATGGAGGTCATCCAAGAAAGCAATACAAGGAAGAAATAACTCAAGAAAGAAGACATGTAATAGTTAGCTTGTATTTATTTTCCACCTTAGATTGACCTAGATCTTTGTCATTAGCTTAATGAAGATCACATAGAATGAAGCCATAACCAACCACGTTTCCTTTATTGCACTTTACATATTATAATAACCCGTGTATTTTCGAATTATTTAAATATGTGATTATTACGGAAATTATTAAATAAAATATGTGTATTGGTTTTTACCGCCATGTGTTGTTTGATTATTATCTAGGTGTGATTTATGATAAACCCGGTTGTTCGTGTGATTAATTAAGGAATTGTATTGAATTGTTCCACTTTTAAAGTGGATTTAATGCAACTTTATTTGTATAAATATTTGAAGCATCTCTAAAATTGTTTTTATGATTATATAATTTCAATAATTATTTTTAGGATTTTATAAAATTAGGAAATCAATATTTTATTAATTATTTATCTTTAAATGATTTTCTGAACGCTTTTATTTGTAAAATCCATATTTAATTAAAGAACTCTTCAAAAATTATGAAACTCATATTTATTTAAGTTGAGAATATTCTGGGAATTTTAAAATTGTTTTGGAAATTTTTGGGATTAATTTTACCCGCGCGCCGATTCGTTTAATTGATAAAGGCGGGCATAAAGTATATTTTAGAAATTGTTTTAAAATTGCGAAATTTATATTTTATTAAACTTCGGGATATTTGTAACCTTTTAAGGCAATTTTCGTAATTTTCTGAAGAAATTTTACGTGCACCTCGGTCCGTTAAATTCGAATTTAGAGATAACCCTGGTCTCAGAATTTTAGTAATTATCCAATAATATGTGTTTGAATAATAGATATTGTACTACAAACTGTACTATCAGGTGTACTGCAACGATTAGTACAATAAATATATATATATATATAAAAAAAGAAAGAAACAGGGGTAAAGAAATAGAAAACACAGGTGGGGGGGGGGGCTGTCCTCATCCTCTCGCCGGAATATATTTCCTCTGCTCTTATGTCATCTCTGTGTTCTCCCTCACTTATTCCCTCTGTCTTCTCTTCCCTCCCCGTTTCTTCCTCCCCTTTCTTTGCTCCGATCGTCGCCTGATTCCGTTCCTTTTCCGGGAAGCTGCCGCCTAAAACTCCGGTTGGCCTGGTAGCTTCGGGTTTCTTATTGCCCGATCTTATATGTATGCATATTATGTGTTAAGTGGTTGTGTTTCCTGTACTTGCTGCTGTGCTATACTTCTGTTTCTGGCGATTTTGTTTTTCGCCGTTGCTCCTGTGCCGCGTGTTTACACGCGTGCGCGTGGGTTGGGTGTCTTGTTCGTGTGGAAATTTGGTTGTGGTATTGACAGTAACCTAAAACTTGCTTGGTGAATTTCAGTTTAATCCGATAATGTGTTTTCGATGATGGCTTTTGTGATTTTACGATTTAATAATCGATTGAATTACTCGGGTTTAAAAGAAAATGTATACATAAGAAATGATTGGCGAAATTCCGACCGGAAACCCGTATGGGCACCGTTGGAGTTATGCCGCCGTCGGCAATGAACTCGTTGAGTCGACGGATTATTGGCAATGATGATTCTTGAGCCAAAATAACAATTTATAATTATTTGGTAATTTTCGAAATAAATAAATAAATGTAAGAGTTAAATATCCGGTTGTAAGGTTGGTTGGATTATGTTATTGGATTGATTGTTGGGTTAAACTGAGGATTGGAATTGTGGTTATTACGATTGGATTGTCGTTATTGAATTGACGTCGATTGATGTTTTGACGGGTAATCCGATAAACAAAGGGGACGCTGCCCGATTTCCGGGAAAATCAAACTACGGAAATACGGGAGCGTATCCGAGGATTATCGGGACGTCGAGCGAGTATAAGTAAATACATATACGTATGTTTATACAGAACCTGATTGTATGATGTGTTGTATATTTTGACCAAAACACAGTAACCCTAATTTCGAAAAATGACGAGTATACGTATTTTCTGAAAATGAACACTGGATCGATTTCGAGAATATGAACCCTAATTGTTTTCTATGTTATTCTAATATGAATAATTACGAGTCGGGTTTGAATATCGTTGAGTAAGAATTAGTATCGAGGATATGTCAAGCATACCTAGACGTCTAACGTAGGGTATTTCGACCCTGTAGGTTATAGTCGAGAACACTGAAAGTGGACGATGGACTAAGGATAACCTAGCAATCAGTCGGCGAGCTCAGTAGAGTTCAACAGAAAAATCTGAATGTTAAAGTTGAATCCAATGGGATCTAGTGATTGGACGTTAAAGCATGAGCGGTAGAGTCGGATCAGAATTGATCAGTAATAGTTGTAAAGCCTGTAAGGCAAGTACTTCCGAATCTTTCTTCAAGATATATCGCAATTAAGTTCGAACTGTATCATAACATGTTTCTATTATTTAAAACAACTCAGGTTTTGTATTGCAAGTGTTTTAAACTATCTAACCTTGAATCCTGATTTCTCTTGATCTTGAGCCATAAGCCTTATTCTTTGTAAACCATCCTTTTGTTGATCCTCAGATACCAAATCACGCAAATATGATACTACTTCCCAAATGTATAACTACGAAACACCAAGCACTGAAAGAGAATGATTTGAAAACACAGAAACTTTTATACTCCAATCATTCTTAATAACATCAAAGAACCATATCCTGAAAAACCATTATTTGTCTAATACCTGATCCTTTTACAGGTTGAAAACCATTTCTCGTACATACCTTGATATACTCTTATGACACTCATGAAACGTGTTACGCTTTTGTACAAATGCTTTATCAATGTGGATTATGATTTTGCTTATTGAATTACATCGTTTATTATACTGAATTGTTTTAGAATTGGATAGTTTTCTTATGTGAACCAGATTCGTGGTCAGACCAGATTCATGGTCGAATTAGGCCAATGTGTGCCTTGGATTCAGTAATTAGAGCAGTGCTGTGTGCTTTGCTCGGGGTTAGTGCGTGACTGATCAGCAGCCTAACCTTGGTTTTATAACTTAAAATGAATATCCAATTCTAATGATTAGTTAAAAAGAAACTTGATTCATCCGAATCATTTCACTTGATCATTGTTTAACCTCAGTTAACATTATTATGACTTGCTGAGCTAGATAGCTCACCCTTGCGATTCTTTTATATATTTTACAGTTGAAAAGAATATGGATGATAGTGAAGTTCCTCAGTCCAAAGTGCGGGCTAAGGTTCCAGTTGAGTGGGATCAAGCTAGCAGAAGTTTCAGGCGGTAAAGAGATAGTCAGATCGTAAGAATGATTTTATTATCAATTGTAAGTTAAATTAGTTGGGATTTGGTACGATGTAATAATTCAGGTTGTGGCTTGTTTTCACACTTTAACCTGTTGCGATCCGTGGTTTTGTGAAGCAGGGTCATTATAAATAATATTTCTTATACAGGGTGATACATTGTGTTTGTATTGTGGACCCCAAACTTCTGACCCGGGTTTGGAGGGCGCCACAGGTTGGTATCAGAGCTACAGGTTATAAGTCACTGAAACAAGCCTAGATTGTCGGGATTGGGTAGAGGGTTAGGATTAGGAATAGGAAATAGAAAGATAAGACATTGTGAGGTCGAGTGCGATGGTATAGTAGGTCTCCGGCACAATTCGTATTGCGATTCGGGATTCTCAGCTTGCGACGTGATTTCCAGACAACGGCAATGGCAGATCCTGATTTTCCGGTGTCATTTAATTGTTTGGAGCTTTCCGTTTGAGGATCGTCATCTTCTCTCAGATTGGATTTGCACCTTGTTCTTCCATCAGTATTAATGGCGTTACCTTCCGTTATGACAGTTGCACCTCTTCAAGCTATTCGAGAACCTCCCTCTGTTTAATTATATTTTATTGGACATTTGGGTGTGAGTATATTTCTTTAGTTTACCCTACATCCTGTTCTATACCCCCAGTTTAGAACTTGTCCTATGAAGCGATTGTACTTATGAGGGTGGATTCGAGAGTTACAGTACATGGTGAGCGCTTGAGATATAAATAAAGGTGAGAAGAAGTTTAGAGAAAAGATTTAAGTGTTTCAGAGGATAGCTGTTATCGGGTTAAAAGAAGTCATTAGTGACTAAGCCACCCGTGAATAATTATGGAATGAATTAGATGAATTTTGAAAAAGTTAGAGAGAAAGGTATAAACCTGGGATTTTGTGAAATTAAATGATGATGATATGATAAATGCGATATGTAAAGTAGTAATGTGATGTGATACGAGTAAACTTTGTTCTATGAAATAAACTTATTGACTATTGGATAGCCTGTTCTACTTGACTACTGTAACAATAATGTATGGGAGCCTTGATGTGAAGTTACGAGTAAGATAATGTGCGACAATAATTGAAGTTTCGTCGATTAAGGAAGGTAAGTGGACTCGATAAAGGAGAAAGGTAGATCGAAGTGAACGAACTTTTATGTAATTGTTTCTTTAATATGGTACCTTGTTATAGGTCGGAAGGACAACAACCAACTCATATAGTAAGGACAACCAGGTTTGTGATTTTCCAAACCTTTTAAACAAGTTTTCGAAAAAGATTTTCCTTTACAAATTCCTAAAAGCCTTTTCGAATAAAATGATTCTTAAACATTGGTTGTCAAGTTACTACTTGAGTTTCTTGTTTGTTAGAAAGCTCGGATTACCTGGAAGAATGCTGTTTCAGACTTAGTATTGTTAATTCAGAGGACAAAGTGATCCGCGATTATGAAGAAATTGGTTATTCTCAACCGAAAGGTACAAATATTGTTTGATAAGATTAACAACAGAATCAGTGTACGGAGCAATTACTCATCCAATTACAGGATTATCCAAGTTCAAGGAATTCACTGATCTAACAGAAGTCTGAGCATGACTGAAGGAGATTGAGAAGATTTCCAGATTTCCTAAAAAGAAGAATATTATTAACACAAGGATCGTTATGTTGAATGCTTCGGGGTTATTCTAAATTGAAAATAAAATAAAATTAAAGTTACTATGAACAAGGAAAGGCTAAAAGCACCAACAAAAGTAAGGAGTTTTACCATGGACCGGTTATTATTGAAAATTTGTGCAAGATTTCTTGGAAGTTGCAATACCTGCGACGAAGCTAACCAGAAAAAGCAAGAGATTTATATGAAATGGAGAGGGGTAAAGAAACTTTGCAGAGTTAAAGGAGAGAATGGTTACATCACCTGCTTTATCATCTCGAAAGTATCAAGGAGATACGGTAGTTATGGTGATGCTTCTTATTAGGGAGTAGGATGGGTGTTGATGCAACATAATAAAGTTATTGTATATACTCCCAGACAACCGAAACCTTATGAGCATAAATATCCTAATTATAACTGGGACTAATAGTAATAATATTTGTTTTGAAAGATTGGGAAACATGATATGTATGGAGAAAAATGTAAGATCTATATGAACCATAAGAGGTTGAAGTATGTATTTACGAGGAAAAGCAAATATAGAGGTAAGCAATAAGCAAAAAGGAGAAAATGAACATAGAAACTGTATCAGAAAAATTATCTATGGAATTTTAGAAGCTGGAATTGGAAGTCAGAGGTTATAATCCAAAAAGGGGCAAGGATGGATAGTATGACCTTTCAGTCGAAATTGTAAAGAGAAAGATAAGGAAATGTCAAGAGAAGATAATGGATCACGATGTTAGCAGTTAGAAAAAGGATTAAGAAATAAGATCCCACGGGGAAATTACAATATAAAGTATTTAATCTATTGGAGAGATGCCATGATGTACGACAAAAAAAAAACTCGAGGTTGTCTGGTAAGGACGCCATTATGATCGACTTGTTAAGGTATTATACGTGTAAGTGCACTGTTAAAAATGCAAAACTTAGCAAGTAAGAATTGATTATAATGCTTGGCTTGTGAAGACATTTCAGTGGACTTTCTAAAGTTGTTATATGACGTAATTGGGATATGATCGAACGAGCTCGAAAGATGAATACAAATGAAATGTGGATGGTGACCAATGGTATCGTTCTTGCCTTCAAAATTACAGCATATATTCCTATTCAATTCCTAATAATGTATGAACTTCTTTTCTTAAATAAACTCTTTGCTATAATATCAAAAGGGAGGATATTGCATTTCTTTCAAGTTTAATTGTTTCCTCAAGTTTTGCTTTCTGATTGGGACAAACAGTGTTATGGTGAGACACTTTATCGGAATGACGAAGAGTCGGGTGGGACGCCACCTAATCATGTACTATATGCCAAATGGTATGAAAGACTGGCCATCTTAAGTACCAATGTGGTTGTCTCATTCATATTCAAATCCCTGTTTCTTCTTTCTTTTCAACTCTAAATTTTGTTGAATTACGAATCCTTCTAGTTGCTTTGTTGTACTGTCATTCTTTGTAAGAGTTTTTCAAACAGAAATCAACAAATTATGGACCAAGCGGGTAAAGTTCCATCTACTTCTCACGCATGGAAAGCAAACAAGGGCATATGGCGAGAATTGCAAATCACTAACCAGTCAGGGATGCGCTAAGAATTAAGGGAATCTATTCCAATTAGGATACGTCTTCGAGAACGAGAATATGCGACTTTCCTGTGAAATATGTTGTTTAGATTACGGACGTGACAACATGGATGATGATGGTAAGTACCTTATGCGTTAAAGTATTAAAAGATGTGAGAGAAACTTAATTGTTTATCTCTCAAGGTTTTATTGATGAAATGAATTACTTTGTTGAATTGATAAGATTATGGTTAAAAGGATTAGCAAGTCAGGAACATGTAGTTGTTAAATAAGTAAGTACCAATGGTGGAATTGAGGTTTCTGGCAATAAGTTGTGAAGAATTGATATAATTTGAGATAAGAGGATTTGATATTATTCTAAGAAATGGATTAACTATGGAAGCATGATGCCCAGACAAACCGTCGTGATTAAGAAATAGTCCTAAAATCGTTAAGTGAGAATATGCTGAGATATAAAGGAAGAAGGAGAGTAAATAATTTGTTAACAATGATTACGGTGATCAAGATGTGAGCATTATGGTAGTCATGAGATAAATAAAAGTCAGAAGCAAACGAAATTTGAATATTTTATAACGATTAAAGAGTTTCAAGATATGTTTTCAAATGGGTTATCAATATTTTCTTCAGATAGAGAAGTGAACCTCACGATTGATTTAGCACCTGAAATGAAGTCAGTGTCCAAGACCCCGCACAGAATGGTGCCAGTTAAAGTGAAGGAGTTAGCAGAGTAAATACAAGAAATGCTAGAAGAAGAAGCAATTAAACCCAGTGTATCCCATAAAGTGTACCAGTATTATTTGTTAATAAGAAAATGGAAGTATGAGGTTATGCATCGACTAAAGCCAGCTCAACAAGATTACTATCAAGAGTAAGTATCTGTTACCTCGCACTACGGATTTGTTGATCAAACAGAAGAAGCAAAGTATTTTCTAAAATTGATTTAAGATTTAGGTGTTACCAATTGGAGATTGAACCTATGGACATAATCTTTAAGGAATATCTGGATAAGTTGTATTTGTGTTACTTAAAGTCAATGGAGGACCATGCGAAGTATTTAATGACAACGGAGAAGTCGGAGAAGAAAGAAGTTGTATGTAAAGTTACAAGGTGAAAGTTTTGATGATAGAAAGCATAAGTAATCAGTGAGAAGGAGACCAAAGGAGATCCAGAAAAAAAAATTGGGAAATTTTAAGATGAATTAGGGAGTGTTGGATATATCGAAGAATTAAGGCGAAGTATGAGAGGCCTAGTGGATAAGGCAGACCCAGGGAGTGGTTTTACAAGAAGCGAATCGTGAAGGGTATCAATGATGTTAAGGAAAAGAAGGAATGAAATTTTGAAAGTATGTACTGATTATCGGGAGTTTAACAAAACAACGAATAAGAATAAGTGACCCCTATAAAGAATTGACTACTTATGAGATCTAATTTAAGAGATGTGATATATATCAAGGATTAACTTAAGATCCGACCTGAGAACATAACAAAGATTACGACCAAAATGAGTTAAGAGCATTGCAAGATCTGGTGATATTATGTGAAATAACAAGTGTAACAATTGGCTACAAGGAATTAAGGAATATGTTGTATAAGGAGTACTCAGACAAGTAAATTATATTTATTAATAACATCCTCAGCTATTCAAGGAATAAGAAAATATGTGTGGAATACCCAAGGATTTTTCTCCAAAGATCAAAAGGAAGGCAACTATATGTTGAGTTTTCAAGAATAAAATTCTGACTAAGATTAACAAAAGATTCTGAATTAATCCATTAACAACTACCTAAGCAAAGCAAAGCCGTATGGTAGTAGATGCCTCATGCTGACAAAAAGAATTGGATGTAATTAAGACCACCGAGGAGTTAATAGACGAATTGGAAAAAAATAAAAATAAATGGAATCTGAAGTTCAACTACTTAAAGATGATAATACGTGAATATATGAGATTACTTTTCAGCCTTAACTAATGAAAATGAGTAAGAAATGTTTAAATGTTTGGAAACCAAGTTGAAAACGAGCACTGCGTAACATCCTTAAACGAAGAGTCAAAGTACGGAAATGGTTCAAGAACTGTAAGATATGTTGAGAGGTTGAGTTTTAAGGAAATATTGGAATGATCATTTATCAGTAATGTCAGTTTTGGAATGCCACTTTACCAAGCTTCATATAAACGCAAGTGTAGGTCCCCATTTCTATTAAAATAAAGTAGAAGAAAGAAAGTTATCAAATTATAAGTTAAATCGGCACACCAAGAGCGTAATGATATTGATTGAAGCAGCTTGGAGTAGACAAAGAAAGAAGGCAAAATTGTATCGAGAGAGAATATGAGTATAGAAATAGGACCGGTAGTGTTAATACCAGTTTTATCTTGAAAGAGACTGCATAAGTCTAAGTAGAAGGATCATGTCAAGTCCTAAAACTAGTGAACTATTCGAAGTATTGATAAATATAGATGAAGTTATTCATGAGTTCACGTTACCGTCACAATATGCACATATAGTGTGTTTAGCCTGTTAATGTTAAAGCGTTAAGTATTTGATTTGAATTAAGCAAGTGATTAGGAGCCAATGGACTCTTGTCCAAATTTGTTTTGTATATAGTGATCGATCTAAAGTCTTGATCGTGAAAAGCAAGTCATTGAAAATGAGTGTATATCTATGGTAAGTACATTTGAAATCCTCGAGTAGAAGAGTCTACTTGGAAACTAGAATCATATATGCTTGACAAAAATCCTCACTTGTGTAACTTGACCAGATTCTGAGGACAGAATTTTTTTAAGGGGGGAAGGATATAATAACCCGTGTATTTTCGAATTATTTAAATATGTGATTATTATGGAAATTATTAAATAAAATATGTGTATTGGTTTTTACCGCCATGTGTTGTTTGATTATTGTCTAGGTGTGATTTATGATAAACCGGGTTGTTCGTGTGATTAATTAAGGAATTGTATTGAATTGTTCCACTTTTAAAGTGGATTTAATGCAACTTTATTTGTATAAATATTTGAAGTATCTCTAAAATTGTTTTTATGATTATATAATTTCAATAATTATTTTTAGGATTTTATAAAATTAGGAAATCAATATTTTATTAATTATTTATCTTTAAATGATTTTCTGAATGCTTTTATTTGTAAAATCCATATTTAATTAAAGAACTCTTTAAAAATTATGAAACTCATATTTATTTAAGTTGGGAATATTTTGGGAATTTTAAAATTGTTTTGGAAATTTTTGGGATTAATTTTACCCGCGCGCCGATTCATTTAATTGATAAAGGCGGGCATAAAGTACATTTTAGAAATTATTTTAAAATTGCGAAATTTATATTTTATTAAACTTCGGGATATTTGTAACCTTTTAAGGCAATTTTCGTAATTTTCTGAAGAAATTTTACGTGCACCTCGGTCCGTTAAATTCGAATTTAGAGATAACCCTGGTCTCAGAATTTTAGTAATTATCCAATAATATGTGTTTGAATAATAGATATTGTACTACAAACTGTACTATCAGGTGTACTGCAACGATTAGTACAATAAAAATATATATAAAAAAAGAAAGAAACATGGGGTAAAGAAATAGAAAACACAGGTGGGGGGGGGGGCTGTCCTCATCCTCTCGCCGGAATATATTTCCTCTGCTCTTATGTCATCTCTGTGTTCTCCCTCACTTATTCCCTCTGTCTTCTCTTCCCTCCCCGTTTCTTCCTCCCCTTTCTTTGCTCCGATCGTCGCCTGATTCCGTTCCTTTTCCGGGAAGCTGCCGCCTAAAACTCCGGTTGGCCTGGTAGCTTCGGGTTTCTTATTGCCCGATCTTATATGTATGCATATTATGTGTTAAGTGGTTGCGTTTCCTGTACTTGCTGCTGTGCTATACTTCTGTTTCTGGCGATTTTGTTTTTCGCCGTTGCTCCTGTGCCGTGTGTTTACACGCGTGCACGCGGGTTGGGTGTCTTGTTCGTGTGGAAATTTGGTTGTGGTATTGACAGTAACCTAAAACTTGCTTGGTAAATTTCAGTTTAATCCGATAATGTGTTTTCGATGATGGCTTTTGTGATTTTACGATTTAATAATCGATTGAATTACTCGGGTTTAAAAGAAAATGTATACATAAGAAATGATTGGCGAAATTCCGACCGGAAACCCGTATGGGCACCGTTGGAGTTATGCCGCCGTCGGCAATGAACTCGTTGAGTCGACGGATTATTGGCAATGATGATTCTTGAGCCTAAATAACAATTTATAATTATTTGGTAATTTTCGAAATAAATAAATAAATGTAAGAGTTAAATATCCGGTTGTAAGGTTGGTTGGATTATGTTATTGGATTGATTGTTGGGTTAAACTGAGGATTGGAATTGTGGTTATTACGAATTGGATTGTCGTTATTGAATTGACGTCGATTGATGTTTTGACGGGTAATCCGATAAACAATTGGACGCTGCCCGATTTCCGGGAAAATCAAACTACGGAAATACGGGAGCGTATCCGAGGATTATCGGGACGTCGAGCGAGTATAAGTAAATACATATACGTATGTTTATACAGAACCTGATTGTATGATGTGTTGTATGTTTTGACCAAAACACAGTAACCCTAATTTCGAAAAATGACGAGTATACGTATTTTCTGAAAATGAACACTGGATCGATTTCAAGAATATGAACCCTAATTGTTTTCTATGTTATTCTAATATGAATAATTACGAGTCGGGTTTGAATATCGTTGGGTAAGAATTAGTATCGAGGATATGTCAAGCATACCTAGACGTCTAACGTAGGGTATTTCGACCCTGTAGGTTATAGTCGAGAACACTGAAAGTGGACGATGGACTAAGGATAACCTAGCAATCAGTCAGCGAGCTCAGTAGAGTTCAACAGAAAAATCTGAATGTTAAAGTTGAATCCAATGGGATCTAGTGATTGGACGTTAAAGCCTGAGCGGCAGAGTCGGATCAGAATTGATCAGTAATAGTTGTAAAGCCTGTAAGGCAAGTACTTCCGAATCTTTCTTCAAGATATATCGCAATTAAGTTCGAACTGTATCATAACATGTTGCTATTATTTAAAATAACTCAGGTTTTGTATTGCAAGTGTTTTAAACTATCTAACCTTGAATCCTGATTTCTCTTGATCTTGAGCCATAAGCCTTATTCTTTGTAAACCATCCTTTTGTTGATCCTCAGATACCAAATCACGTAAATATGATACTACTTCCCAAATGTATAACTACGAAACACCAAGCACTGAAAGAGAATGATTTGAAAACACAGAAACTTTTATACTCCAATCATTCTTAATAACATCAAAGAACCATATCCTGAAAAACCATTATTTGTCTAATACCTGATCCTTTTACAGGTTGAAAACCGTTTCTCGTACATACCTTGATATACCCTTATGACACTCATGAAACGTGTTACGCTTTTGTACAAATGCTTTATCAATGTGGATTATGATTTTGCTTATTGAATTACATCGTTTATTACACTGAATTGTTTTAGAATTGGATAGTTTTCTTATGTGAACCAGATTCGTGGTCAGACCAGATTCGTGGTCGAATTAGGCCAATGTGTTCCTTGGATCCAGTAATTAGAGCAGTGCTGTGTGCTTTGCTCGGGGTTAGTGCGTGACTGATCAGCAGCCTAACCTTGGTTTTATAACTTAAAATGAATATCCAATTCTAATGATTAGTTAAAAAGAAACTTGATTCATCCGAATCATTTCACTTGATCATTGTTTAACCTCAGTTAACATTATTATGACTTGCTGAGCTAGATATCTCACCCTTGCGATTCTTTTATATATTTTACAGTTGAAAAGAATATGGATGATAGTGAAGTTCCTCAGTCCAAAGTGCGGGCTAAGGTTCCAGTTGAGTGGGATCAAGCTAGCAGAAGTTTCAGGCGGTAAAGAGATAGTCAGATCGTAAGAATGATTTTATTATCAATTATAAGTTAAATTAGTTGGGATTTGGTACGATGTAATAATTCAGGTTGTGGCTTGTTTTCACACTTTAACCTGTTGCGATCCGTGGTTTTGTGAAGCAGGGTCATTATAAATAATATTTCTTATACAGGGTGATACATTGTGTTTGTATTGTGGACCCCAAACTTCTGACCCGGGTTTGGAGGGCGCCACAGGTTGGTATCAGAGCTACAGGTTAAAAGTCACTGAAACAAGCCTAGATTGTCGGGATTGGGTAGAGGGTTAGGATTAGGAATAGGAAATAGAAAGATAAGACATTGTGAGGTCGAGTGCGATGGTATAGTAGGTCTCCGACACAATTCGTATTGCGATTCGGGATTCTCAGCTTGCGACGTGATTTCCAGACAACGGCAATGGCAGATCCTGATTTTCCGGTGTCATTTAATTATTTGGAGCTTTCCGTTTGAGGATCGTCATCTTCTCTCAGATTGGATTTGCACCTTGTGCTTCCATCAGTATTAATGGCGTTACCTTCCGTTATGACAGTTGCACCTCTTCAAGCTATTCGAGAACCTCCCTCTGTTTAATTATATTTTATTGGACATTTGGGTGTGAGTATATTTCTTTAGTTTACCCTACATCCTGTTCTATACCCCCAGTTTAGAACTTGTCCTATGAAGCGATTGTACTTATGAGGGTGGATTCGAGAGTTACAGTACATGGTGAGCGCTTGAGATATAAATAAAGGTGAGAAGAAGTTTAGAGAAAAGATTTAAGTGTTTTAGGAGAAAAGCCAAAGCTGACCTAACGCATGGCGGAATATGGATCTTGGCTCACTAGAAAGGATATAGAAGATATTCTTTCCGAATTAATAGTTAGGGCTTTTGATTTGATAAAAATAGTGGGAGATATATATTATGAATATATATGAATAATCACTTGAACATAATTTAATGATCATTTGTAGACTAATTCATTTTATGCACTTTAATATTGTAGATATCAACTGACAAATAACATAAATAAATTCTCTATATAATAGTCCTTGAGAAGGACAAGATGACATGAAATAATTTTCTCGACCGACATAGGAACTTGAGGATTGTCCTCAGGTTCAAGGATGTCAATCAAACCCCTCCCTTATTTCTTCTAGCTGAGAATGAAACATGTGCTGAACAAATTCTTACTAGAATCAAATTAGTTACGCAACTGATATTTCATGTCTCATATTTGTAATTATGAGTGATGAGCTTTAGAAGCAACAAGAGCGTAATGATGCTTATAATATGATTGAGGACCTTCAAAGGATGTTTGAAGGATAGGTTCGTCAGAAAGATTTGACAATAAAGCACCATACTTTTGTATTAATGGGAGAATGATATCCGGTTGAACCACATGTTCTAAAGATGATAGGTATATGTACCTTGATATTTTGGGTTTCAAGAATGGTCTAGAGACTCAGCTTGATTTGATCAAACAGTCTTTGAACAACTTATATTCTCAGTTTGTTAAGAACAAAATGAATGAGATAGATAGAACACTCACTGAGTTGTTAGGCATGTTTAGAACTGCTGAAAATAACACGGTAAAAAGCATGAATTACATCCATATTGATGGTGTACACATAGAATGCAAATAGGAAAGGAAAGTGGACATGCAAGGTGAAGATTTGATCTTATTCGGTGCCAAACCAAAGTCCAATCCCAAAGGGCTTTTGAAGCCTGATAGTGGTGTTGCTAAAGGAGATGATTGTCACTTCTGTGGAAATAACTAGATGATTGGAAGTTAATTGTCGAGCTTGTTTGGAAGATCTAAAGAAGAAAACTAGCAATGGTCAAGCTTTAGGTATCGGGTTAGAGTTGGAGCAAAAGTTGTTGCTCTAGTTGAAGGAATTCGATACCTATTTTTGCCCATAGGCGAGATTGAGAACTTGATAAATTGTTATTACGTGCCTTCCTTTAGCGGATACATTAAATCAATTTTTTGTCAGGACAATAAAGGTTTTCATTTTAATTAAATAAACAATAGTTGTTTGTTCTATATAATGGTAAGGCTTATAATGTTGCACAATTAGTTAACAATTTATATATTCTAAGATGACTCAAATCAGACATTACCTCTAGCATTGTCGTTAAGCCATATTAATGAGAAATGCATTTCTGAGTTACATATAGATGGATACTTGGATAAGTTTGATTTTGAATCATACGGAAGATGCGAACTTTGTCTCATTGGTAAAATGACTAAAGCTTCTTTTACCTGATCAGATGAAAGGGCCATCGAACGATTAGGACTTATACATAATGATGTATCTGGTCGAATGCGTATGATGACAAGGGGTGGCTTATACTACTTCATAACATTTACTGATGATTTTAGTAGATATGGATATGTGGTTCTTATGAAGAACAAATCCAATTCTTTAGAAATGTTCAAAGAATATAAGGCCGCAGTAGAAAAACAAACATGGGAAAGTATAAAGGTTTTACGATCAGATCGTGGAGGAGAATACTTAAGCCTCAAATTTAAGAGTTTCTTGAAGGTGTGTGATATTGTATCACAACTTACTCCCTCCTTAAGGAATACCTCAATGGAATAGAGATTCTGAGAGGAGAAATCGTACCTTGTTAGACATAGTGTGATTGATGATGAGTCAAGAGGATCTTTCAATCAGTTTCCGACATTATACTCTAGAAACGGCTACATATACACTTAACCGAGTTCTGACAAAAGTGGTACAAAAGACTCCATATGAGATATGGATTGAGAAACGTCATAGCATGTTATTTATGAAAATTTGGGGTCATGAAGCATTTGTGAAACGTTTAGCCTCTGACAAGCTTGTACCAAAGTTAGATAGATACTATTTTGTGGGATACCCAAGTGAGACTAAAGGGTATAACTTTTATAATCCTTGCGAGAAAAAAATATTTGCTGCTCGGATCGCTGTATTTCTTGAGGGAGAACTACTTTCTAAGAAAATCAGTGGGAGGATAATACATCTCGATGAAGATCGAGAACCACATGATAACATTGAATTAGAGTTGGAACGAGATCATGATGTACATCAAAATGTTGAAAGTAATCATGTTCAGGAAACACAGGTTGTTCGTAGATCTAGTAGGATTCACCATGAGCCTGAGAGATATTATGAATTTTTCTTAACTCAAGATGGTGATGTGATGCTTACGGATAATGATGAGTCTCTCACCCTCATAGATGCTATGAACAGTTCAGACTCCGAGAGATGGTTGGAGGCCATGAAATCCAAGATGGAATCCATGTATCAAAATAAAGTATTGACTTTAGTTGATCCACTCGAAGATGTAAAACCTATAGGGTGCAAGTGGGTTTTCAAAAAGAAAACTGACATGGATGGTAAAGTACAGACCTATAAGGCGCGACTAGTGGCAAAAGGTTTCAAATTTTTTTTATGGTATAGACTATGATGAGACTTTTTCACCAGTTGCTATGGTCAATTCCATCAGGATTTTGCTAGCAATAACTGCTTACTTTGACTATGAGATTTGACAAATGGATGTCAAAACCGCTTTCTTATATGGGAGCCTCGAAGAGGATATATGTATAATACAACCTGAGGGATTTGTCAATCCAAAGTTTGTTAAGATGGTCTGTAAGTTGCTTCTATCTATTTATAAATTGAAGCAAGCCTCAAGGAGATGGAATATTCATTTTGTTGAACAATCAAAGAGTTTGGCTTTATTAAAAATGAAGATGAACCGTGTGTTTACAAGAAGGTTAGTGGGAGCCATGTAACATTCCTATTATTATATGTAGATGGCATATAACAGATATAGAATGACATACCTTCTCTTCAGGCTGTTAAGACTTGGTTGAGAAATAGTTTCTCGATGAAAGACCTAGGCGATGCTACCTATATATTAGGGATGAAGATCTATAGAGATAGATTGAAGAAATTAATCGACCTAGTCGGAGTACATACATTGATAAAATATTGCATAATTTTTTGATGCATGAGACACATAAATGATATGTTTCTATGTCACATGGGATAGTGATCTCAAAAGATAATTGCCCCTAAATCATTAGATGATAAGGGTCATTTTAGAAAGTTCCATATGCTTCAGCAATTGGATCTATAATATGTACAATGATATGTATTTATCTTAATATTTCGTATGCTTTGAGCATGATGGGCAGATACCAGTCTAATCCAGGTGAGGGTCACTGATAATTTTCAAGAATATTCTTACGTACTTAAAGAGCGCTAAAGATTTATTTTTGGTGTATGGAGAAGATAGGGAACTAGTTGTAAATGATTACACTGATGCTAGTTTCTGAACCTAATTTTTGGACAGACAAGAATGATTATGTGTTTATGTCTATTTTGTGTTTTGTCTAAATATAAGTGATGTTAGCTGAAATAATTCACAGCAAGATCATTGATGATTCTATAATGGAAGCCGGATATATGGATGCTTTCAAAATAGCCAAGGAGACTGTTTAGGCATGTCCTTAGGCGATATCACCTTATTAATGAGATTAATGATCAAGGAGATATGAATGTGAAGTGCATAGTAATGATAATGTTACAGACCCACAGACTAAGGCTTTGTCGCAGCAAAAGCACGATGGTCATACTAGTTTCATGAGTATTACTTAATTCTGCCTTTTATTCGAGTAGTCTTTTCTTCGCCAAATTGCCCGAGGCTTATGCTTTTTTAAATCCAATCGTAGATCTTATGCCAGTCATACCTTTGTTCTTTTTTCTCTTAGCCTTCGTTTGGCAAGCTGCTGTAAGTTTTCGATGAGATCCTGAATATTATTCTATAAAATTAATGCTTTATTTGAGAAAAATTATAAAACAACTAATAAGACCAAATGTTAGATTGTTAGTGGGAGATTGTTAGTGTTTGTGCCCTAGAGACAACACTATGATGTTTTAGTTTAAGATATTTGGATTATTAATATTTATGTTCTATCGATTATTCTCTTTATAATTTATTATTTCTTAATTTACTGCGATATAAATGTTAGATTAATAAATGTCCTTGAAATATGATATGCAATTTTAAATCTCTAAGTACGTGACTTAGAAATGAGATTATGAGAATAATATCAATACTCCTAAAGGTCTCTAGTCGAGTATTATTATTAAGGGACAATAATAATGCATTAAGACTGGTGTGTTTTTTGACTGATGATCACATCTCATTGATCATAGGCATGGTGATACTAAAGTCAAAAGGACATGCAGATGTAAATGTACATGGTGCTGGATAGACCCAATGTGAGATTCTACATGTTTGTTATGTCATAAGTACTTCTCACTGTGATAATGATGTAATGGTCCTTAGACTTGAAATCATTATTTTTTTATACGAGAATTAATGTACTTTGATTACATTATAAGTTACCTTTGACCGGGTAATGATAAAAATGTATTTCGAGTATATTATGAATTATATGAGAAATATGAATGATCTAGATAGGATTCAACCCTCGTATTTTAGGAGTGATATTATTGGCCTCTTGTATGAGCTAGACTATGAAATGCGTGGCGGCGCTCAAATGTTGATTTAATATGATAGTCTACTCATTGATCAAGGGAACTTGGATTAAACTATAACGAGGATGACACATTACATGCCTCTAGTTTAATCTATAATATTTGGTTAAAGGGATTATATTACATTGTACATTATCACGAAAGGTTTAAATCGAATCACCGATTTAATTATTATTATTTGGATATCAATGATGTATTACTAGATGCCGCTCATTGTTTATAATTTTAATATGAGATATTAAAATTATTGCCAACATAATAATAACCTACAAGGTCACACACAAAGAACGCTTGAAGGAGAAATAATTTAAATTAAATAAGTAATTTATTTTATTTATGATATTAATTAAGTATAACTAATTAATTAAATAAATAAAACAGAGAAATTACTTAAACTAATGCCGAAATAAGTTATTAATTAAGTGTGACTTAATTAAATAATAAATGGAGATTTCGGATTAATATTAATTATAATTAGATTATAATTAGAAAACTCATTCTTCTCTACATATAAACTCTTTGAGGTCCGATTTATATATAAGGGTATATGGTTTACAAAACTCTAGCCGTTCAAGGAGAAAGATGAAGAGAGGTAGAGATGGAGTTTTCGGGTGCTAGTACACATCAATCCTTCAAGAAAAGCGTTTGTGTGGATACCGTAGAGCGTAGATCGTAAGAGCGAGATATGTGGTGATTGAACAAGGTTTGGAAGTCCGTTAATAAACTCTTTAAGCTTCTTTAAGGTAAAGATTCTTACTACGAATTAAATATCTATTTTCACATGGATCCTGCGTAGGGTTTCGATTTTATTCTGGCTTTAATTTAATTTTACATCGATTCCGTTGCGTTTATGTGCTCGAAACCCTTCATATACTACCATTGATGCTGTATACGTGGACGATATTATCTTAACAGGAGACGATGTTGCAGAGATTCAAGCTGTTAAAGTTCATTTACATCAAACGTTCAGTATAAAAGATTTGGGTTTGATGAGTTGTTTCTTGGGCATCGAGATTGGGTATCCTGAAGCATGTATTAACATGTCCCAAGCCAAGTTTACAAAAGAACAATTAGACGAAACTGGTATTTCTTCATTCAAAAATACAGTTACTCCATTACCATTGAACATGAGACTCAACTTAAGACAGTTGTTACAGAATCCTAGAGTGTTTCACTTTAAAGCTCTAATGCATACTCTTCATTATATAGCCTCAACTGCAGGACGAGGCATTTTGCTACAAGGAACTGATCATCTAACTTTACAAGCTTACCTGATTCAGACTGGGATGCTTGCAAAGACACACGACTTTCTATTTCTGGGTATATCATCATGCTTCTTGGCAAGTCACCAATAAGCTGGAAATCAAAGAAACAAGGAATTGTTTCCAAGAGTTCAGCAGAAGCTGAATATCGTGTTATGTCCATTAATGCTGCTTCAGAAATTACTTGGCTGGTCAGATTATTAGCTGAGTTAGACATGCCTTGTCTAAAGCCTGTCACGTTACATTGTCACGTTACATTGTGATAGTCAAAGTTACATCCACATTGCGAAGAATCTTGTGCATCACGAGCATACAAATTATAGCAAGATCGATGTGCATTTTACTCGTGACAAAGTTTTGAAAGGGTTAATTCAGCTTTCATATGTTCCTACAACTAATCAACTGGCAGATGTTTTAACAAAGGTGTTACCTTCTGTTCAGTTTACAGAATTTCTGTCCAAACTTGGGATGACACAATGTCACCCTCGTTTGAGGGGGGATGTTACGACTATATACAGAATCAGGATTCGAGTGACAACACATGATCAGGATCATGATCAGGATTCAAGTGATCAGGATTCGAGTAACAATACAGAATCAAGACTAGGATTCAAGTGACAACACACATCATGTCACTAAGTGCTAACTCAACAAAATTTGTTATAACTAACTGCACCTTACCAAACCAAACTCTCTCTCCTGGATCGTCTATAAACCATGTTGCTTACTGAAAAAAATTAGTTAGTTAAAAATGAGAGTTCAAACTTGTGTGTAATCAGTAGATTGTAATAAGTATATAGTAGTATGATTCAATAAGAGTGATATGTAGAAATCAGTTTACATTCATTGTGAAACTTTGTTAATCAGAAATGTGATTTGGTGAATCTTCTTCTTCAATGCTGCTAATTGCCCCTAATTCTAATAGTTTTGCTTAAGTTGATATACATTCAACATCTTCTACCATTTCTTTTCTTATTCAAGATACATAAATGTAACCAACTTAATAAGAAATGCAGATTTAATTGAACATAAGCACACAACAACCTATGGAAGTCGGGCTAATAACCGGGATTCCAAAATATTCCTTATTATTAAAACACTTTTTTTGTATTTTATCAAAATGCTGGAGCCTCTGCTTCCTCCATATACATGTTGTCAGCCTCTGGTCCTTCCGCCTCCTCATACATGAACTCGGCAGCTTCAGGTCCCTCCGCTACCATGAACTTACCAGCACTCACTGGTCCGGCTGCGACATTTCCGGAGCTTTTGATCATCTCGGTCATTCCACGTCGGGTTCTCTTTCCTCGAGATGCACAGAATTTTGGAAGAAATAGTCCTGTTTAAGTTCAAGTTGATAAAATTTTGTGTATCATTAGTTAGTAGAATATTTTTTTTTCTTTAAAATAATTTGTTAAATTACACAGTATTCTACTAGTCTTTAACCCAAGCATAACCGGAATTCTGAAACATTCGGGATTGATTTTAATTTTCACTAATTTTTAGATGTTAGGCGAGGTTTTAAAATATTTTTACCAGCTGATTTTTTTTTATAAAATTCCGGATTTGGAAAAGAAAATCTTAGGTCAGCTCCTTTAATTCGCTCCAAATAGTGGGGTATTGTGTGGCTACGAGTATATGTAATTATTAAAGTACCTTCACCAGCAGCAAGATTGAAGTAAAGGTCGATGATGTTAGGGCAGTGGTTGTAGCATCGAGTAGAGCAAAGCTTTCTGGCGAAGTGTGGCTCGAGGAGAGAGTCGGAAGAAATTCCAAGAACGTTCCTCTCCAAACCACAGGCACGAATACATTCATCGCTTTCAATCCAATCCTTTAGCTTATCAGCCTCAATCTCCGAGGTACCGCAAGTGAATGCTTCCTCGCCACTTCTCCGAACACGTTGATCCAGCACACATCGCTTCCCGCTTGAAGATATCGCGTATGCACACGACTCTTTGTTCAGATCCTCACATGCAATGCTTCCTACAATAACAAAAAAATGTACTTAATCATCATAAAACAGAAAAATGTTCTTAGTATTGTTAGAATATAATCCTACTCGGGTTTTTCTCCTAACACCTTAAGATTTTAGAGTAATTTGTTACTCAACATAGTATCACAGCTCAGGTTGGTGGAAGAACTCAACATATAATAAGTAAGATTATGTACCTAAGGTTCCTTGGATGCAGAAAGCAAATGCAATTGCGAGAAGCGCTAAACTCTTGAAGGCAGGATTAAAAGAAGCCATTGATAAGATATGTACTTGTGCTAGGTTTGAGAAGCTAAGTGGCTACAATTAAGCTTTGTTAATTGGCTTGTGTTTGTGTGAATATTCATCTGTAGAGAAGCTCCTTATAAATACTATGCTGAATTACTGTATAGTTAGTACAGATGGCACTAGCTAGGTCTAGAGGACTTGACGAGAGTGAGAAATGGAAAAACAGTGATGGAACCCTAACCCCACATATTTACTACACTAATGACATATAATTGCTTGAGTGTTTCAATTCAGAATCTACATGTAGTCAAAGTGTACTGGACGACACAAAACATATGAATTTGATGTATAACATGTTAATTTCATGATCACTATGGTGTGTGTAATTGGAATTTTAGAAGCAACAACGTAATTTTATATTTGAGAAGGTCAACAATTAAGTTCACATCTACTTTCTGATCATCGATCAATCTCTTCAGTTCCTTCTATCGTATTCGTAGCATGATAAATTGCCAGCGTGGTGTGTGTGAGATGATATACCTCTTACCGAGATCTTTATATTAGACGTTTTAAGATCTATAAATTGTTATACTTATTTCATCATAAGATATGATTGACATAATCGTCTATAGCCTGGTTGATTTTTGTTTTTTCTAATGAAAATTCACGTTGATCGAGGAATGACTGAATCTAATGGTCACTGTCACATGGAAGGGGCTCATCTGAAGTGTTGTGACCACGGAATGACCTGCGTTTCTTGTAGCGTCTGAGGAAGGAAATTTGCCATTTGGCGAAAATGGTCACGTGGAATCATCAGTCGAGAATGGCTAATATCGTATTGGCAATATACTTATAAGAATGTTAGGTACGTTCAAGTGGTATATATGATAGTATAACAGAATAGGACAATATATATCTGGTGTGCTTGCGGATTGACCAATACTTGTTAATAATGGTTCATTGCATTTATAATAAATATATCAATCAAAATATTTAAAATTTATAAATTTTAATATTTACCATGTATCTAAACGACCCCAAATATATGTACGCGACGAGGATGAGGCATGTACTTAAAAATTTGTCGGACAACAAATATTCTTCAAGAGGATCAGCCTATCTATTTGTACATGTAACTGTTTTCGAGTTTTGCTATTTTTATATGTGTTAGCTGTCCGGGAAGGAAAAAGAATACCAAGATGACAAAACAAATATAAAATATCACCAATTTGTTGATATTATATATTAATAGTCTATGACTTTGCTACTTATCATTAATTGACCACTGTTTTTGTGAAAAAAATAATGAGATTTAAGGTACTAGTAACAAATATTTATAAAGAAATTAGATATGTTCATCGGTGTATATAGCTATTATAATTCAAGATATTTACAATTATAATTATAATTTGGGATTTGTTCAAAAATACTCAAATTACAATTTTTTTTTAAAAAAAACTTATACAAACTGAAATACAATTTTGCAACCTTGTATACAAATACTTTCAAACCCCCATCCGGGAGTGAAATAAAACATTGAAACCATAAGCTCCCAAGCAATGGGAGGAGCCCTCATAGGCAGTGGCTTGGTTAAGAGAACCCACCGGAGCCGTAGCGAAAACAATTCTTCACGGGCAATTGTCACTGCCTATGGACCCGAACCTGGGTATTATATATGCAATCGTTAGTTACCCTCATATACAATTTTATCCGAATTTTGCAGAAGAGGTTTTGTATTTTAACACCTTATATTTTTAACTTATTTAAACTCGTTTTATGTACATTGGCAATCTAACGTCATATTACACTTGCAGATTTCTGGTTTGACTTAATCTTCATTGTTATGTAAGTGATGTTTTAGAAGCTAACACTAGTTTGAACTACAAGAGCAAGATATTTTCCACTTCGAGTTTAAATATTCTTAAAAATTTCAAACACCTACGAATATTAAATGATCCACCATAACACGAAATCTACTAGGCAGCAGTTTCAAGTAATACTCGATGAACACATTTATATGGTGGAAGAAGAGATACGATACTGTATAATACGAACATTTTCATGAGTTAAAGGTCAGTATGGAAACAAGTTAGTTCAATTTTATAGACTTTGCGATTCACCAAACTTGTAAGTTGATACTAGGCTATCAGAAAACAAAGGACTTAAGAGTGATCCACGTTTATTACTTAATACCGCATTAACAGCAAATGATTATTTCAGATGTATAGAGATTTATATGCTATCTTTTTTTCTTCTTTTGACTATGTTCCCGCCATATATAATAAGCAAAACCTAATTCATATTGACATAATCTGGCATGATTGTGTGGTGCTTGGTTTATTATATTTGTCCATTAAAATATATATGGCTATACCCGATCTATATATGCTTCTAGTCTTCTAAGGTAACTAGGAGAAGTTTCATGAAGAACTGTGAATAATATCCAGCAGTGACCGACGCATAGTGAAAAATTAGAAGGGGCCGATTTTATATTATAATTTTATTTTAAAAAAAATTAATTTAATTATTAAAAAAATTCTAAAATTTAAAAATTCTAATTATTAAAATAATGATTTGAAATGTTTATCATTTTAAACACTAAGAGGTGAAAACGGAAAAAAATACAAGAAAGAAACAAGGGTAAAAGTAATAGTTAGATGAAAACAAAAAAAAAATACAAGAAACAATGAAAAAACTTGTAAAATAGAGGGAAAATCTATTCTAAAAGAACACAAACAGGACTGAACCTGAACCCGGTTGTATGAGACGATATGCAATATTTTCAGCCAGATGATCTGCATGTATATCTCACTACAAGAAGAAAACAGGGTAAAACCGACCGACGTCGATTTGGTCATCTTAAAACCGACCAACGTCAGTGGTCGGTTATATGTCAACTAAACGACACCGTATCGATGACGTGACACACATAAAACCGACCATAGACAGGTGGTCGGTTTTACTGAAAAAATGACACCGTTTTGGTGATGTGTCACTTTTAAAACCGACCACCTATATGTGGTCGGTTATATCCACAAATTCTGCAGGTTAAAACCGACCATATATGGTGGTCAGTTTTGTAGAATAATAAAAAATTAATTTAAAGTACAAAAAAAAGTACCCGTTACAGAGAAAACAATGTCGTTTTATTCTTCTGCCTAAAACCGACCGCTGACGGTCGGTTTTAACCTATTTTTTTAATTTTTTTGTTATATCCCTCATTTCTTGATTTTGGGCAAAAAATTAAAAAAACAGAGGATTGAAGTGGAGGAGTTTCAGAAAATTATAAGTTATTTCCATATTTTGTAATAATGTGTGTGTGTGTGTTTATGTTGGTGGTGTATGTATTAAATGTTGTTGTATGTATTTAATATTTTTATTTTTTTATATAATGTTTGTTGTGAGAATTGAAGTTTGGTAGTAGATATTTTTTAAGTTAGTTTCATTTATTGTAATTATAGTGTGTGTGTGTGTGTTTTATGAAATACATGAATAATTATGAGATTATTGATAAATTATTTGTTAAATATATATATATTTTTTAATTTTAAAAAATATTATTGTAGATGGAAACCATTGATCGAAGTTGGATTGGTAATCAATTGCAAAGCGATAAAATTTCATTGACCCCGGAATATAGAATTGGTGCAGAAATTTTTTTAAAATTTGCTAGCGAAAATGGAATGGAAGATGGTATAATGAAGTGTCCGTGTAAACGTAGTAAAAATTTGAATTGGTTAAAGATTGATGATGTTGGATTTCATTTGCTCGCTAAGGGGATGTTTGAGGGTTATACCGTGTGGACGTCGCACGATGAAAAAATAGGAAGAAAACGTAGTCGAACATCACATCACCGTTATTGTGTTCGGGAACCTTCAAGAGTAGAAGAACCGGTAGATTTGAATGCGATGTTACATGATTTAGCCGGTGAAAATTATCAATTTTATGAAACTACGGATACGAGAACTATGAATGTAGAAGAAGCTCCAAATGATTGTGCTAAAAAATTGTACAAGGTTATTGTTGAAAATGGAGCACCTATTTATCCCGGCAATACAAAGTACACAAGATTAAGCTCACCAAATTATTGGAATTCAAAAATAACTCGCATTGTAGTAATAAATCTTTTGATAGTTTGCTTAAACTTCTTACGGACGTGTTACCAAAAAAATATACATTACCCGAAAGTTATTATGCAATGAAAAAATTATGAAGGATTTGAGGGTTGAATATGAAAAAATTGATTTATGTGAGAATGATTGTATGTTATTTTATGGAGATGACAAGGATAAAGTTGTGTGTGATATATGTGGTGAAGATCGTTATCGGGATGTTTCTAGGAAATATGGTAAAAAAATAGCAAAAAAAATCTTAAGACATTTTTCTTTGATCCCTCGATTACAACGCTTATATATGTCGGGACATACATCCGATCACATGAGATGGTACAAAAATAGAGATGTGAAAGATGGAGAAATAAGTCATCCCGCGGATGCAGAAGAGTGGAAAAATTTTGACCGTCGATATCCTTCATTTGCTCAAGACATTCGTAACATAAGGCTCGGTCTTGCGACCGATGGTTTCAACCCTTTTGGCCCTACCGGGAAAAAAATATATAGTGTGTGGCCCGTGGTGATAGTTGTTTACAATCTTCCCCCATCGATGTGTATGAAAAAGCCTTATATGTTCATGACCGATATAGTTCCGGGTCCAAATAGTATTGGAAAAGATATTAACGTTTGTCTAAGGCCTCTCATCGATGAATTGAATATATTGTGGAATACCAGGGTGAAGACATACGACTAATCTTTGAAACAAAATTTTACAATGAGAGCGGCTATTATGTGGACAATTAGTGATTATCCCGCTATGAGTATGATAAGTGGGTGGTCGGGCAAAGGAAATATGGGATGTCAAGTGTGTCTTGGAAGCGTGCAAGGGTTTCAATTAAAATATTATGGTTTCTATGGCACGAACCGAATATTCCTTGAATCAAATGATCAACTCCGTCAAAAAAATAATTTGTTTGATAACGAAGAAAGAATATTGTTTCGTGGTCGTTTGTCCGGTGAGGGTGTTAAGGAATTACATGATGGTTTAGTTTTTCCACCACCCAGAAAGACTAATTCGAACGCAAGGAGTGTCGGATACGGGGAAGAGCATCATTGGACTCATGTCCCATTTTTTTACGAAATCCCTTATTGGTCATCACATAGTTTACGATATTCAATTGACATCATGCATACGGAAAAAAATATTTTTGAAAACATTATTTTTACTGTTGTCAATGCGGATTGCAAGCATTTTGGGGTGTTACCACATTTGTGGATCGATGAGAAAGGAAAGTCACCTAAAGCACCTTATTCCCTTACTAGAAAACAACGTAAACTTTTGTGTGAATGGATTAGTTCACTAAAACTTCCGGATGGTTATTCCTCAAATATATCACGTTGTTGCAATGTTGAGGAGTGTACATTTTATGGATTCAAATCGCACGATTGTCACATTTTTCTTCAAAAATTATTGCCTCTCGCAATTCGTGAACTTCTACCAGCGCCTATTGCAGATGCAATCACGACAATTTCTAATTTTTTCCAAGATTTATGTTCATCCGTGGTTACAAAAACCGACTTGGAAATAATGAAAAAATCGGTTATCAAAGCGTTGTGTTTGTTGGAAATAATTTTTCCTCAAAGTTGGTTTGATTCGATGGAACACTTGGTTGTACATTTAGCCGAAGAAATTAGACTTGATGGATCTGCTTATTGGCATTGGATGTATCCGATTGAGCGTTTGTTGGGCAAATTAAAACAAAAAGTCGGTAATAAAGCAAGGGTTGGGGGGTCAATTGTCGAACGATATATGGAGGAGGAGATTCTTAATATTTGTTCCTTTTATTTTGCCTCTGACATGATCCATAATAAGGTACGTCGTAACGGGGTTTTGTTTGATGTGCAAAATTCCGAGAATTTAGAAGTGTTCAAATATCCAATTCAATCTCTTGGAAAGGAAGGAACTCAATACATGCGTGATGATGAACGAGAGTTAGCGGATGAAAATGTTCTTTTAAACTCTCTTGAAGTTCAACCTTATCTAAGGTACCAAAATCTTACTTTAAAAAATATGTGTAATAATTTTTGTTAATGACACATGCATGATTTTTGTTAATTTCTGTTTATATTTTAGGAAGTACCAAGATCGTGTTATGCGACAACGCCCGGAAACAACACCTCAAAATTTAGATCGTATAGTCAAAAGTCGATTTAAAACTTGGTTTAAACATAAGGTATTTATCTATTTTTAATTTTCATGATTTGTTTTTGTTTTAAATTCTTATAGTTACAACATCTCATTGATTTGAATTGTTTTTAGGTTGATAAAGATGAGGTGGAAGGACCTCGTTTTAGGGACTTACTTGAAGGGCCAGTATTAAAAGTTATGACTTTTAAGACTTGTCAAGTAAATGGATATAAATTTTCAACAAAATCTGCATCCGATTCTGGTATTGTTGTTAAAGAAAATTTGCACAGAAATAATCTTGATTATTATGATCAACTACAAGAAATTATTAGATTTATTTATCAAGGATGCAATCATGTATATTTGTTCAAATGTATATGGTTTGATAGTGTTGGTAATGGTGTGAGGATTGATAAGAATCGTGTGATTACAATTGATATGACTTCAAGATTGAAGTCAAATGAGATTTTTATTTTAGCTAGTCAAGCCTCACAAGTATATTATGCTCCTAGTGTATTGGATCCAAAAGCGAAAATATATACGGCGGTCAAATCTAAAAGTCGCCCAATTGATGAATCTATCGTTGCGCAAAATGATATAGATGACGCTTTTCAGGAAGAGAGATCTAATGCATCGACCTCGTTTTTGCTCTTTGTCGATTTTGCACAATATGGACAAATACCGTTTATTCGGCGTGAAGAAGAAGAAGAAGACGAAGAAGATGATTTGAAGGATGACGAAGATGAAAATGAAGGAGAAGAAGAAATAAGTGAAGGTTACAATGAGGATGATGATGATGACGAAGATGATGATGGTTTTGACGATTTTGAATAACGTCATTTGTATTTTAAAGATGATTTTTAGTAAATTTTGTAATGATTAGGATACTTTATTTATAAGTTATAGTAAATTTTTAATGGGTTTGTGAATTTTTGGTTTTAATGCTAATTTTTTATGCGTTTATGTCCGGTTAGGGCCAAAAAATCATAATATTTGACCGTAATATTTCCCAGAAAACCGACCGCCTCCTTGCCTAAAACCGACCACCTTCTTGATAAAACCGACCGTCTCCTTAAAGGGTCGGTCGATTTTAAGGTTGTCGGTTATAAGGATTAAACTGGCTTCTGGTGTAAAACTGACCACTTTAGACATTTGACCTCGGTCGGTTTTAGCAGTCTTGGTCAAAGTACGTTTTTAATACTTATTTTCAACGATCGAACCGTACGTATGTTAACTTCATGTCAAAATATGCTTATGCACAAAAAATTAGCACATTTGAACGAGTACCATTACGTTTTTATAAGTAAATTAACAAATTTAATTAAAAATTAAAAAAAATGAATTCGATGTGAAAAGTATAATTTTAAAGGGTATATTTAACGATCGAACCGTATGGATGTTAAATTCATGTCAAAATATGCTTATGCACAAAAGAATAGCACATTTTAACGAGTACCATTACGTTTTTATAAGTAAATTAGCAAATTTAATTAAAAATTTAAAAAAATGAAAAATATAAAATACACATGTTCGAACCGTATGGATGGACTGACGCAGTGAAAATGAACAAATGTACCAAAAATTAGGCTATTTGAAAAATATTATAATCAAAATCATATGGAATATAATTATTTCAGTAAGTATGTCGGCATTCTGTAGACAGAATAAGTTGAACATACCATTCGATACTATAAGTATAATTTTAAAATTTATTTTTAACGATCGAACCGTACAGATGTTAACTTCATGTAAACATATATTAATGCACAAAAAATTAGCACATTTGAACGATCACAAATACGTTTTTATAAGAAAATTAACAATTTTGATTAAAAAAGTGAAATAATTAATAAAAAATAAAATTTATGAAATACACATGATCGAACCGTACGGATGAACCGACGCGGTAAAAACGAGCAAATGTACCAAAAATTAAGCTATTTAAATAATAATAATCATGTTTTTATAAGATTTTTTTAAATTTAGGGGTTTTTAACCCCTAAACCCTAAACCCTAAAATTAAAAAATAATTAAAAAATTAAATTCTATAAAACCGACCACTTTGGGTCATAACCGACCACCTAAAAAAATGCGGGTTTTTTTGTGAAAAAATAAAAACCCCGCCTAGAGCAAAACGACACTGTTTTGCATGCTGCACAGGGTTCAAGGTTAAAATCGACCGACCTGGTGGTCGGTTTTAAGGGCCAGGCGGTCGATTTTAAGTCTGTTATAAATAAGAAACGGTTCACTTTTCTTTTCTCTATTTTTTTCTCTATCTCTCTATTTTCTCTCTATCTTTCTCTTACACTCAAAACTTCACTAAAATACTTTGATTCAATGGCGTTTAATTCACGAAGGAGCCCCAAATCATCTCTCATTGCCTCCGGTTTCACTCTCGATGTTAGATTTTCTTACGATTAAGCTATTTTTTTACTCGATTGCATATATGTGTGTATGTGTATGTATTTTTTGTGTTTATATATATGATTCGAAGTTAATTATATATTTTTTGTGTTTGTTAAAGTATTATTCTCACTTAAATTGATGGGTTTCACTTCAAATCAAACTTCATTGATTTTTCAGTTTTTATGTAAAGTTTTGCATGTAAAACATTCGTCGGTTATGTCAATTTGTTTAATATAGGTCAAAGTCATAATTTTTGGGTGTTTCGTCGATTTGTTTACTCTTTTTAGAAGTATAAATATATTTTTAGGGTTAATTTTTAGGGGTTTGCTCTCGTTAACACATAAAAGTACTCGAAATGTATAATTCTCACTTACATTGAATTTTATCACTTCCAATTGAAGTTCTTATGTTTTTTCAGTTTTCGTGTAAAATTTTGCATGTAAAAGATTCGTCGGTTTTGTCAATTTGTTGAATATATGTATAAGTATAAATTTTAGGTTTTTTGTGGGTTTGTTTACGTTTAAGTAGAAGCATAAATATATTTTTAGGGTTAATTTGTAGGGGTTTGCTCTTGTAAACATGATCCGTACTCGAAAATTGATAAATATTGTACTTTATATGTGAGTTTGGAACTTTAATTTGTTGTATATATAGATTAAGTTGATTTAATGGTTTAATTTGCGTAATTAAACAATGCTCTAATTAGTTGTGTTTATTTTTATCGTTAATTTGTGAAATGGATACGTTTATATGCATTTTATATGCATTTTATGTGATTTTAAATGCTTTTTTATGTGATTTTAAAAATCATTTTCATATAATGTGATTTACTAGCATATGTTTTATATGTAATGTGATTTAATATGCATTTTATGTGATTTTTATACATTTTTTATGTGATTTTAAATGTATCGTTAATATGTGAATTTATATGTATCTCTAAGTGTTTTTAAATGCATTTTGATGTAATGTGATTTTAAATACATTTTGATGTAATGTGATTTTAAATACATATTGGCTAATATATTCTTATTGTTTATTTTATGATATTTTTGCTTGGTTGTTGACGTTGATGATGATTAGCCTCGTTGTTTTGGCAATGGCGAGTAAAGGGAAGGGAAAGGATGTTGAGAAGGATAAGGGGAAGAAGGACAAGGGCAAGGGCAAGGCCAAAGCCACTAGTACTGCAAAGTGCAAGGGCAAGGCCAAGGCCAAGGGTAAGGGTAAAGGTAGCGTGCATTTGCGGGATGAGCCGACGGATTCGGATTCGGACCCGAATGATCTGACTCGGACCCGAATGATCTGACCCGAATAATTTATACTATTATATTAAAAACGAAATAATAAAAGTTTGGTTGGCAGTCGATCTGCTCACCGTAATTATAATATTATCTAAAATAAAACACATTTATAAATAGATAAATATGTACAACAGACTTATAATATGTCTATTGGTGTTCGTTAAAACAGAATAATCTATCTATCTATTTATCTTTCTATCTATACTATTATATTAAATACGAAACAATAAAAGTTTGGATGGTAGTCGATCCGATCACCTTAATTATATTAATATTTAAAATAAAACACTTTTATAAATAGATAAATATTCATAACAAAATTATAATGTGTCTAATGATTTTCGTTAAAACAAAATAAAATATATAAAATTCACTCGGTCGGGCTAAACAAAATTATAATATTAATCCAATTTTAAACAAAAAAATAAAAAACTATATATAGTTAGTTGGATTTGAAGAATCGGACTAAAATAAAATAATAAATACTATTAATCCTGCTAAAACATTATATTATTGGACAGGAATATAACAAAATAACAAATTTGAAAAAAAAATTGGGGAGCCGATATAATGTCATCAAACTAAAAACTATTAATACATATTATCGATTCGGTCTAAAATAATGTAATAATCACCACGGGATAAAATAAAATTAAACAAAATGTTAAGTATAATTAGCTGGATTTGGTTGATATAACGGACTTCAAGCTAACATTAATCTTTTGCCATTGATACATAAAATTTTACCATTGATCCGGGTTTAAATATATTAAACTAGCATAAATCTGAATATTGTTAGTTGTATTTGATCGGTTAACAGACTAATGACAATTTATATACTACTGATCTCAGCTAAAATTTACCTTTTAATTAAATATAATCATCTTTCGTTAACACACCTATAAATATCAATAAAGTATAAATTTTAATCATTACATTATTTTTTAAAACTATAGTATCACTCACTTATACACCTACGTGTATATTAATAAATATTATCAAATCATATTATTAAAATTTTAAATAAATAAGTTTTATAACTTAAATTTTTTTTACTTCAAATAAAATTCTAAATAATTATGTAATATTCAAATTTGTTGGTGAATGGCACGGATTTTAAGTTAGTACAAGTTATAATATTATTGCAAAATTTTATATATGACAATACAAGTGATATAAGGTATACACTTTAAGTGATCTACATAAAATACGCCTCAACTCATAAGTAAAGTTTTGCACCATGTCATGATACAGTTTGTTTGTAATGCATAACATGTTAGAGTCCACAGTACTAAATCGCAACAAGCCCTTTGCTCACAACTCTGGGCCAGTCTTAACAAATTTGACTCATTGTCCCTTATTCACAATTTCGAAGCACAACAAAGCTTCATGTCGATTGCCAAAAAAATGATCGACAACTTGTGGCCTACGCAGACAAACAACGTATGAATGCGACATTTCTGCAGTAATACCATTACCATCATAACATGGAGGAGACGGCGATGTTAGTTAGAAGCTGGCCATGTTGAATTGTTTCTCTGGTTTGTCTACTGTTGACAAGCCATATATGAAACTGAGTGTGTACTCGTCTTTGTTGGTTGTAAGGTAAACATGGAATCTCATAATCATACAGTAATCAATTTCTTTAGTCTTCGTAATCACAAGATTGCCTTTGGTTGGTTCGGAGATGTTTGAGATTAATGTGGAAAGATTTAGGGCACTGTATAAGTTTATATGCTGTCAATAAGTGAACGGAGAAGCATCTTGGTCATGATATTTATCTTTTTTGAGTTGACATGAATCTAGAGTTGTTCTAGAGTTTTATCAATCTGCACGGAAAGGATGTGTATCATAACTCACAAGTGATTATTATATTAACTGTTTGGTTTTTCTTACCCCAACTTAATCTAAATGTGATTTTTTTATGAGTTTGCTATTAAGTGACTAGAGCATTATAATTCGAATTTACGAGACATCTGTGTGATTTACCTTATGGTAAGTAACTTGGTAGTATATACGAACGACATGAAAACCAAGTGAAAACTAAGTCATAAAAGTAGCTATTGGGCTCAAGTGGGGCGAACGAAAGGAGTAAAAAATAGGATTGGGCTTATATGTTGACTCTAAACTGTTTCGATGTTATGGGCCAAATTTGCAACTCACCACATTCAAACAATGTCATTTTCTTTTAATGTTCAAAGAGAATAAAATCACAAGTTGAAAGGAAAAAAATAAACAACCAAATTCACAAATAAGAATGAAAACCACTCCCTTGTAAAGGTAAAAGCCTTTGGTCTTTTGGTAAAACCTTGAGACAATGCATATCTTTGTACTGAATATGCACAGTAAAAGATCATTCTCGTATCTCAATTTATATGAATCATTTTTTAAATGTCCTACAAATAATAAACCTCTCTTATAACATTTATTTAAGATTATAATAACTACACACTCAGATAATACATTTACTATCCACTCTTTGTGATTGAAATTAAATTTTAATATCAATTTCTTAAAAAATGTAATAGTTAATAAACTAGCTCATATACTATAAAACCAAGAGAGTACAATATATGAAATAGAAGGAGTATAAGATACTCTATCTACTTATAAACCTTGAAGACATGCACTACGTTCTGCTGAATTACATAATATGAACACTCGGCCAATTCAAACTCTCTGCAAAAAAAAAAACTTCAAATTTCAAAAAAAAAAAAACAAACTCCACTTTTGGTCGGGTGATGAAGAACACTTCGTTCTCTTTTCTTTGAATACTTTTTGTAAATTTCAACAGATAACTCTTGATTTCAATCAAAACAAATATAAATTCTCTCTTTTTGGGTAATTAAATACTGCGACGACAAAGTTAATATTCTTATATCTACATGTCCAGATGTACATATTGACGTTCTCATGTATTATTATTATTAAGTAAGAATTGGTGCAAAAATCAAACAAGAAATTATCTTTTTTGAAAACACGAGCAATCATATGCTAAGTCATGGATTTGTCTAATTTGATTTTGATGAAAAGTAAAAGTAGTCAGTTAATATTAATATATTGTATATGCAGTTCTGACTTTTTTTTTGAAACTATATACTTAGTTCTGACTTAATTCAAATAAAGCTGGTGACATTGATTTTTTTAAAAAAAGGTCAAGTTGATTTTTTTTTGGAATTTTAAGAGTTCAATTTTGCTAAATTCCTTATTTGGTGTATATTAAAAGAAATTAATATCTCATTTGTACTTATTTGTAATTAATATTTACAAATTTATTTTAATAAAAAAACATATAATTATATTATTAAATACATTTATAAAATTAACTTATTTTTAAAATTAATTTTAAGGGGTATATATACTTAACTTAAAATTTATTATAATCAAAATATTCACAACATAAAAGTATAAAAAATAACATGCATGACACATGATTTAGTATTTATCAAAATGTATAAATAAATATTAAAAAGAATAAACTGTTAAAAATCAGAAAATAATAATTTTCTAAATTTATCAGTAATTGTATGCATATGTCTCATTTGAATTATGAGGGTTAAATTCTATGGAGACCACTTTTTTTTGGAGACCTTGGACGACTTATGTTATGCAAGTTAAATATTGCATAAAAACATTACAAAATATATTATTTTGCGAATCATACTCTACAAAGATCCTTATTTTATTCAAAATCTTGAATATCATATATGTACCGCAAGTAAAACATTACAAAAATAATTTATTCTGCAAAACATGTTAAGTTTGCAGAATATTTGTTCAGCTTGCACAACATACACATTTACTTATTAAACTTAAATGATCTTTAATAATTTTAATGAATTAGTGATAAACATATGTGGTCTCCAAGGTTTCCGATGAAAACGTGATCTCCATGGAACTTTCATGGAACTTTCCTCTGAATTATCATGTATATAACTTAAACGTTTGAAATTATTGCAGTATTTAGATATTTAACAATTTCAGAAAAATATTACTACTACATATTTAACATTGCACACACTCTCTAACCTAACCAATGCAAACGACTTTGAAACGGAATTAACTGCTCCCGTACCCAACCGTCCATCCGCCGTAATTGGCTGTACCTTCTAGGCAAATAGCCTACTTTCACCGCCACCAAGTCCGCGCTCCCAGCAATCTTGCATTAATGGTCATAATTCATTAGGCATATTTGCACTCCTTTTTTTCCCTCAAAACAATTATTATCGCATAATTATTTATACTTATCCGTTTGCTTTGAGAAATTAGGTCTAAATATCTCCTTGTCGTTATCATATTTTTATTTTCTCCTAATATAGGAAATACTGCATTATTAGGTCATACATTTGCTTGTATTTCTCATTTTTTGAGTTGTCGGCATGAGAGAAACTAATATTTCGAATGATTTGAGTAATCTATCTTTCCAACCAACCTTTCTGGGGATTAAAAAAAATATAGATTCATTAGGCTTAAAAAATATAATTAACGCGAGTAATACCCACTTTGTTAATTATTTTAATTATCAATACTTCTAGCTTCTAATTTTAACTATACTAGTTTACTTTTTTTAAAATAATTAAAACCACCACTAAATTATTAATAGCCAACTTTTAATTAATAGCCTCGGGACATAAAATAATATTACTTCCATAAATTTATTATTTTATCGGTAGAAAAAATAAACAACCCTGTTTTTAAGTTGGTTTTTTGGGCCGAAAATCAGTTTAATTTTGAATAAAATTATAGATTTAACCAAATAAAACCTCTAATATTTTCTTCAAAAAAAACCCTCTAATAATAGTATTTGGTATTTATCTTTTTAAAATAGTTGTTCGATCCCAAAAAGTTAATTTTGAAAAAGGTACTTGGAGGAGTTTTTTCACTTAAATGATTGTCCATGTATAAAAAAACTAATTGAAATATTTTTTTACCAAATAATTAATTCAATCGGCTAATTAAACAATTAATTCGGTCCCATAGTCAAAACAACTTACTCAATCAGCTAGTCTCAAGAATAATTAATTTAATTTACATATATATAACCCCTGTATCCATTATGTTATGTTAAGATCGTATAAAATGAATAATTATTTTAGCCGGGTTATTATTTTATCTATTATTACCGGTTAAACTGTAATTTTTAATTTGGAAAAAATGATTTATATATAGTTTCCTTATAATATCCCCTTAATTTTGATGGAAATGCAAACTCAATAGTGGTCTCACCACCCCCTGCATGCCCTCCTAGAAGAAAATGATTAAGCAGTCCCCTTCGGGTCCATCCCCATATCCTGTTGACAGCAACATTATATTGTACATATATGTGTACCTATACCTAGCTACAATGATTTCCTATTGTGAACATACGTGCAAGCGAAAAAATGTTCTAGAGATAGTGCTTGACTTGGTCTGAGCTAGTGACACATATAAGTGTACGTGATCTCATTGTCAACGCACACTATAATTGGGTATATTCTCAAACGAGTGGCTTTAAAATGTTTGGTCATTAGTCATTACTACATCATAAATCAATGAATATTTAGTACTATATATAATCTATATATAGACAGCTGTGCTACTTGGTCATTTTACTCTTTTTTTTCTTTTATTAATATTGTTTAATTATCCAATCTCTTGATCATAGAGAACGGCTACTTTTTTTGGAAGCCAAATATACAGTATACTTTTAGCTAGCGTACAAAGTGCATTGCGATTCACACGAGATTTTCAATATAGCTTATGCAATATCCTTATTGTTTCTTTGTATAATACAAAATCATCCTTTAACATATCGGCTAGAAGTAGATTGAAAAAAGTCAAATACATTTTATTGCAGTGCCATTATATTGTTTGAATTGGTATTTGATTGTGATTGTTATATTTCAAGCTCGACTCATCGATTGTAAGTCTGTTTCAGACTCGAGTTTGGAGTCAGCTGGATATGCTCGTTTGAATTTGTTAGTTATATATAGTTCCTTGATGAAGTCACTCCTTATGCAGTTTTTCACTTGCTACTTTTAATTAGATTATTAATTTTATTACATTTAAGGTCGAATCTCAGGAAAATGATCCAGAGTATTATTTTCTAGAGAGATTATTGATGATGGCCTCGTATACCGGCTTATTTTCGATTTTAATTTTCTCTCTTTTGATTAACTAAACAGTTTTGTAAAAATCGAGATAAGATGATTTTTAATGAATTATTAAGTTATCAGATATAAATCGGAATGATTAATGACAACGTTAATTTAATATATTAAAATACATTAAAAATTATTTTTTAATTCGTTAATCTAAATATATAAATTTATAAAAATGTACAAAAATTAATTAAATTTTAAAATTCAAATTGATACTTTATTTTATAGCAGCGACAATATATCACAGTCAACTACTCTTCATCAACACTAAGAATGAAAATTAAGGGCTGAGTTGAGAGTCATTAATATATATATATAAGGAACTTGGGAAATTATAAAATTACGTATCAGGCATAAAACTACAGGGTTGGTACATAACTAGTTACATACACACATATATATAATTAAACATATATGATATACGAATCGGATATATCTAAATTCATATTTAATCCATTTATTATCCTGATTATTGTTATCAAACTGCTTTTTGAATCATATATGTTTAAATCAATCTGGCTCGGATCCAATTTGATGTCTGATCTATTGACACACATACGTGAGAGGACTGAGGGGTACCAACTAAGATATCTCTGGTTTAATTTACAAAAATTTAAGTATTTTTATCGATTACAATTAATAAAGTTCGTTCTATGACAAATAAGTTCATATTCAAAAATGGTCTTTGTCAAATTTAATTCACGACTAATTATATTGTAAAACACTTAATAGTTTTGTCCTAATTAAAAAGCAATGAGTAGATTTCACTCGTCTTTATCCTTGTCCGACAATTAATTTGTTGTCTAATAAATACAATTAGATGATTTTGTTACTTAAAAAAATGTGATCGAATTTAATATGATTGAAACATACGCTGTTTGAAATAAAACATGGTTTCAATTGGATAGTCATAGTAAATATATATGTCACATATTCCCGATAAAATGTCTGAAAATATATGTTTTGATAGAAAAAATGCCACGTTTGGCCGTTATTTAGTTGGTGATCGTTGATATATGTTTTTCTTTATCCAAAAAACTTCAATAATAGGATTCTGTTAGTCTGCGTAATCAATAGTATATTTTAATTACAACGTGTAACGTCGCTGCATATTCTAAATACGAAAGTACTAGTGTTGGACGGAAAACACAAGTTCTATCAAATTCTTCACCGCGCCTCACGTCTCGAGTAGATTTCATTATTATATTTTGACTATTATAATAAAGTACATAATACTAGAAATTTTAATAATAAAAAAGTGGGGCAAAAGCTTATAACCTTGTAAGAAGACTGGAGACTTTATCATGGGTCAAAAAAAATCTGTAGGGACGCCGCCTTGTATGTGTACTCGTTTTTGGCCGCAGGAACATGTGATTAGAAAACCAATTAAACTACTTTAGTATAATGAAGTACAATTTAGAATTGAGCCTTATTCAAAAACAAATTAAATACTAGATCTGACTTGTGTACGTTGCTTTCCAGTCAAATTTTGACATTTAGATCCTATTCTTCTTCTATAAATACCCATTTGTTTCTCTCAAACCTTAACAAACCATCTGATATCCACATATACTTATAACTTAACCTCTTTATATGCACACACACAAACACACGTTTCTCTAATTTAAGTTGTCATTCCGAGTGGTATTAGATTTTTTAGCTAGAGAATATATATTTTTTGAGAGATGGAGTTTCTTTGGTTTTTGAAAGATGTTGGATTAGCCTTGGCTATCTTACTTCTCTTGGGGGTGTTTAAAGTTGTTTACATGTTATGGATTTTGCCAAACATGGCGTACTACAAGCTTAAAAGGAATGGATTAAGTGGCCCTTCTCCAAGTTTTCCTCTCGGAAACATTGATGATATGGTGAAATCAAAGACGAAGAAGTCGCAGAGCGATTCTTCTTCGTCTTTGTTTAACATCATCTCCCATGACATTCATTCCAAAGTCTTTCCGTATTTTGCTCAGTGGCAAAAGTCTCATGGTAAGTAGCTTTTCCGAGCTATCTACACTCGAATATGTACATTGTTGTTGCATGCATGACCAAAAATCTTATGCTTTTTTTTGTTGGTTTTCAGGCAAAGTTTTTACCTATTGGCTGGGGACGGAGCCATTTCTTTACATTGCGGATCCTGAGTTTTTGAAGAGGATGTCTCTGGGTGTATTGGGCAAGAGCTGGGGAAAACCAAGTGTTTTTAGAAATGATCGAAAACCCATGTTTGGAAATGGCTTAGTTATGGTTGAAGGTGATGATTGGGTTCGTCATCGGCATGTTATCACTCCGGCATTCTCTCCGGCCAACCTCAAGGTACATTGCTTAACTAATTCATAACACATGAACTTTTAGTTATACAATGGGACAAACCAAACGATTAATTTTTTTTATTATGTGAATAGGCCATGGGAAGCTTGATGATTGAGACAGCAAACGAAATGCTAGATAGATGGACATCCCAAATACACTCTGGCAATCAAGAAATCGACGTTGAAAGAGAGATCATTAGCACTGCAGGGGAGATCATTGCGAAAACAAGCTTCGGAATGAGCTATGAAAATGGTAAAAAGGTATTGGAAAGATTAAGGGCCATGCAAAAAACTTTGTTCAACTCCAATCGTTACGTAGGAGTACCTTTTAGCAAGTTCATGTACCCTAAACAATACCTTGAAGCCAAAAGGCTAGGAAACGAAATCGATGTCCTTCTTTTGTCAATCATAAACGACAGAATTAAAGCGAAAGGTAATGGGAGCGGTGATCAGAAGAATTTGCTCGGCCTAATGTTGGCTGATAATTGTGTGGATGGTCGGCTAGTGAACTCATTGACAACAAGAGAGCTGGTGGATGAGTGCAAAACTTTCTTTTTCGGAGGCCACGAGACGACAGCATTGACATTGTCATGGACATTACTTCTCTTGGCCATGCATCCGGAGTGGCAACATCAACTCAGAGAAGAGATCAGCCAAGTTGTAGGAGACGAAGTTGTGGATGCTACCAAACTTGCTGGACTAAAGAAGGTAAACTAGCTATTTTAATTACTACTTCTTCCCAAACACATGCTTTCTTTATTTATTTCAAACTAATAGTTCTATCAACTTTATAAGCTGCACAATCGCATCTCACAATTTTAGTACTCTCTCTCTCTCTCAATCTCTGTCATCTCTCTCTCTCACGTAATTTACATCGTTTTACTTATTCGAAATAGTCATCTCCGTCCACATTTGTAGTAATTAAAAATTCATTATGGGTAATTTATATATAATTTGGCTAGACTTTTAAATATGCATATATTTGGAGTTGGAAGCAGAGTGTAGAATTGCAGTGGTGTGCATGTGTGTGAGTGAGAGAGATGCATGCAAAATATATCTGAGTCGAATATGCGTTAAATGCGCGTGTACGTTGTGTGGTCAGGGTTCGTTTCGGAAACGTCCACGTGTTCACGAGTCGGTTTCAATAATATACAAACCACTAGTAATACTCTAACGTTGACATTCTACCCAGATAATGGGCCTCCATGTGTACTATATGACAGATTGACAGATAGCAATGCGAGCACCTAAATTAAGAAAATTGACTGTACAGTCTGTAAATGTCCATTTCTGAGATCTTGGCTCATATTCTTATTCTGTAAGCCGACATCAAAATAATATATATCCGACTGAGACCACTTTATGTTTATATAACACCCCCCAACGCTACGAAAAAAATGAATAATTCTGATCAAAGTCATTTACGAATAAGCTCATTTATGATAATTTGATGACTAGAAATGTGCGTTTTTTTTAATGACAGTGAATCACAATTTAAGATTAATGGATAGTAAAATATTTAATATAAATTTATGAATAGACTAAATATTGCTCATTTTATATAGTTATACAGGTACAGATGCTCACTTAAAAATGAATAAATTATTATTTTATTAGCTTATTAGTTGATTAATTATGTATTTCTTATCTAAGGTTTTAAATTCATGTTTTCAATTATTCATACTATTGTCATAATTAGACCATGTATATGATATATATCCTCTTCTTGTTCCTTGAATGCAGATGGGATGGGTGATGAGTGAAGTTCTAAGATTATATCCATCAGCACCAAATGTTCAAAGACAGGCAAAAGATGACATTCGAGTGGACAAGGTGGTAATTCCCAAAGGCACAAATATGTGGATCGATGTGGTGGCAATGAACCATGACCATAGCCTTTGGGGCGAAACGGTGAACGAGTTCAGGCCAGAGAGGTTCGAGGCAGACATGCATGGAGGGTGCAACAGCAAGATGGGATATGTGCCTTTTGGTTTTGGAGGAAGAATGTGTGTTGGTAGAAACTTGGCAACCATGGAGTACAAGATTGTTTTAACCCTAATTTTAACTAGGTTTTCTTTCTCTTTGTCACCTTCCTATTGTCATTCTCCTGCTATCATGCTCTCCCTCAGGCCAACTCAAGGGATGCCCCTCATAGTTAAACCTCTTGTTAAGTAGCTAATTTATATATGTTCATTGATTATATATATTCATATGTAACTTGAGTTTTGTTGCGATGCTAGTATATATGTATTTATTTTAGTTTTAAAATATTTGTGTAGAATTGTAATTCGCAATATGTTTCAAATACACATCCCGTATGGAAATGTTATAAATTTTAATTTCGGTTGCGAAAGTAAATATTATGATGAGGCGTACAATTTATACTGCTATATACTATCTATATCTATCGACAAAACATTAAAGTTTGTAGTCGCTTAGTCGGTATTGCTAAAATTACTTAATTATTTTAATTCTAATTATTGGGTCGATTCTAATTGATATTAAAGTTAACTTCCTCTATTATTTTACCAATTTCAATTCTATTTTATAATTTATATCATTATAATTTATATTAAATTCAACTTCTTCTACCAATTTATATTTTCATTCATATCGAGTTCTATATTATCCTAATTTGTTACTTCGTGTTAAATTAAATTTAAGCAAACTAAATATAATTATTAAGATTTGGTTGATATATCATGTGACTCGGGCTAAGATAAAATAAAAATACTATCAATAAAAATTATACTAATGAACTTAGATAAATAAAATAATATATGTTATTTATCCATGATAAAAAAATATATTATACAATTGATTCACACTAACACAAACCTAAAATAAAAATACAATTTGACCAACAAAAATAAAATCATATATACTAATTATTCAGTTTAAAACAAAATTATCTTATTGATCCACACTTTTTAAAAATTAAAATTAAAATAAAAAATAATTAGTTTGATTTGATCGATGTATTGGGCATCAGGCTAAAATAAAATAATATAAATCACTGATCCGAGATAAATCAAATTTATATTAGATAAAGTAAAATTCGTATCCTATTAATGTGAAATAATCAAATTTTAATTAAAACATAATAATATTTTTTAAAAAAATACACACAAAATTATCAATAAAACTATATTGTTCAATTAGTAATATTGTCTTTTTCAAATATTTTTTATAGAGTTGTAGTTAATCGATTAAATAATCACCATGCTAAAATAATATATTTTAAGGTCCCAACAAAATGGAGATATTATATTTTTACCCTTAATAAAATAATAATTTTGTTATAATAATATTCCCCTACCAATTCTTTCACTTTAAATAAGTTTAAATGTCTAAAAAAGTTTTGAACATATACGTCTACTAATATAATTATCATGAAGTCATATCATTTAAAGTTTTAAATGAACAAAATTAAGAATTGAATTCAAAATATTTTTTTACAAAAAATGTATAATATTAAAAAAAATCCGTGTGATGCGTGCATCGCACGGCACAGGTTTTACGCTAGTATTTTATAATATATGAAATATTTAAAATTTGGTAGTCAATCGGTCGGTACTTGCTAAAATTATTTAATCGCCCTTACTTAATTATTCTAAGTATTTATATTATAATATACGAAATATTAAAAGTTTAGTAGTCGATCGATCGGTAATTTTTGACTTTATTTGATTATCTTACTTAATTATTCAACTTATTTTTACTTATTTGCCCTTATTTAATAAATTTTAGACTCAAATTATTTTACACTTATTTTTACTAATTAATATTTAAATCAATTTCCTTATTCAACTAAAACACGTTATCTTTTTTTTCTTTTCAACTAAAATACCTTTTTTTTCAAAAGTATCAAGATGCAATTATATTTAACAAAATATTTATTATAATTACTAATAAATCCTATTTTGATCCAAACCTTTTAAAACTAATACACATTATCTTTTTTATTTTTTTCAATTAAAACACCTTATTTTCCAAAAATATCACGAGCAACTTCATATAATAAATATTATAATAACTAATAACTAATCAATTACCTTTTTCAACTAAGATACATTATCTTTTTATTTTAAATAACAAATTTTCTACTTAAATTAACCTTAATAATATTTTAGTTACATGGAAAAAATGAAATTTTTTTATAAAAAGAAACCTTGAACAATGATTTAAAACATTAAAAAATTCTAGGAGCCGACGCAAGAACACGTGCACCAGATTTTTTACCAATATAAATTTCATATCGAATTTTATATCATTATAATTGATATTGAAGTCAAATTCTTCGGCCAATTTATTCTGAGTTGTATACTATTCTAATTATTATTTCTGGCTTAAATAAATTTTAGCAAACTGAATATAATTAGTTGGATTTGGTTGAAATAAAGTGGCTTAGGCAAAGATAAAATATTAAATACTATTTATCCGGCTTAAAAAATTATACTATTGAAGTAGGATAAACAAAATAATATTTCATGATAAAAAATTATTATACAATTGATCCGAATTAACATAAAATTACAATAAAATTATAATTCAGCCAATTAAAACAAAATTATATATACTAATTATCGGGGCTAAAATAAAAATATCTTATTCATTCGGACTTTAAAAATTAAAATTAAACTAAAATAATTAGTTTGATTTGGTCGGTGTATTGTGCATCAGGCTAAAATAAAATAATGCAATCCACTGATCCGGGATAAATCAAATAAATGTCAGACTAAGTATAATTCGTATCCTATTGATCTGAACCAATGAAAACATTATTATTATTATTAAAAGTCACACATATATTATCAATAAAATTATATCGCTCAATCAATAATATTGTTTGTTTCAAATAGCTCTTATAGTTAATCGGTTAAGTAATAACCACGTTAAAATAATTTTTTAAGGTCTCAACATAATAATGAAGATATTATATTTCAACTCTCAATAAAATAATAAACTGGCCATAATAATATTTTTTTTTCCGGGTACCAAGTCTATTACTTTAAATAGGTTTAACTGTTTTAAAAAAATTATGAACATACTTAAAACAACGCTATAAACTAGTAATTTTAATATATAAGAATAATATTTTAGTCTCGGTTGCGAAAGTAAATATTCTAATGACACATAACTGGATGAAAAGTTTTTATAAACTGGTTGTACCGATATTATTTTAAGATTTGAATAGTGCGTGCTCAAAGATAAATTATATTCTTTATATATTGGGCATGTTTGGCGACGCTTATCAATATATTCCTAATTGCTAGCATTAGGTTTTTTAAATTACTTAAATTACCCTTATTTCCTTTTTAAACATATTCCCAACCATGTTCTTTTTTGTCCAAATTTTTTTACTTTGGACTATCCACTTTTCACCTGAATCGATCCATATTACATACTTACGTTATATCTGTATTGCAAAACATGGACCATCCATCCGCATTTGTAACAACCCGCACTTTTTGGACTATTAATTTTAACCCGAAACTAAAATAAATAAAATTACTAATCCAAAATTCAATTACAAAGATGACTATTAAAAAAGCGCAGCTAACGGAAGTCCAAATGTCAATTTACTCCAATTATAAGTCCTCGAACTTCAATGCTATCCAACTCGAATCTTATGCGAAATATGAAATTGTAAGTAATGAGTTATACAGCCCAGCAAGCAACTACCGTCCAATGACTCAAAATAAATTTTGTATATCTTTTTCGAAATCACAATATGGCCACATAACACGTAATATCTATCACATAGGATCACACAAATATTTGATAACAACTAATACAAGATTCATACTATATATTCTATAACAATTATCAAAATGAAACACACAACATATTCTATAATTCACATATTCAAAATTCTTAATCAATCAATAAACCTTGATAACAAATCCTTATATTTAGTCCCACAGCCCTAAATCACACTTTATGTCGCACTTTGCCAGTGACCAACATCTTATACTTTATGCCACACTTCCTAAGTGACCGGGTTCTTATTCTTATTCGACGAGGGGCTAGTTCATGTCCCTCGTCAAGTAAAACCGAAGCTTGAAAATTGTTAGATATATTTGATAATGTCATGGCTAATATGTTTTATGTTTAGATTTCAGATCTTATTTGAACAGAACAAATCAGTACTTAACTGATCAGTACTTATACTGGAAGTCAGAACTTAAGGGATATCAGTACTTATGTTATCAGGAGATAGATATCAGAACTTAAGTGCTGAAGGACGATCAGATAAGGACAGTAGCTGATTAAAGTTAAGAAGATCAAGATAAACATAAGAAGAGATATGCATGAAGAAGGAATTCCGTGAAGAATGGAATACTTGGAATAGAAGATATCTGATTGATATATTTTAGGAAGCAGAATTATATTCCATATCAATTAGCGATTATCTTGTAACTGTGTAGTATATAAACACAGACATAGGGTTTACACTATAAGTGTTATCATTATCGAGAATATTATTTATTATAACCCTAACAGCTCTCGTGATATTTTGTTCATCACTGAGAGATAACAGTTCCAGATTGTAACAGAGTTTATTGTTTAAATAAAGTTTGTTTTCTGTTACATAAGTTCTTGAAGTTTGATTTGATTGTAATAAACACTGTATTCACCCCCTCTACAGTGAAAGTGTGACCTAACAAGTGGTATCAGAGCTATCTGTTAACACACATACAGTTAAAGATCCAAACACAATCATGTCTGACACAGAAACTCCAACTAAGCCTACCAAAACTGAGGAATCATCAAAGACATCAACTCAGAGTCGATATGAGACTATCAGAGTTCCCATATTGAGACCATCTGAATATCCCATATGGAAGGTAAGGATGACCATGTTTCTGGAAGCAACAGATCCAGAATACCTTGATAGAATCAAGGAAGGGCCTCACAAACCTACCAAGCTCGCTGTTGTAGTTGCAGGTGAAGCAGCAATGACCGTACCAAAAGAAAAGAATGATTACACTGCTGAAGATATAGCATCTATTGCTAAGGATGCCAAGGTACGTCACTTATTGCATAGTGCCATTGATAATGTAATGTCAAACAGGGTAATCAACTGCAAGACTGCTAAGGAGATATGGGATGCACTGGAGACAAGGTGTCAAGGAACTGAAACAGTTAAGAAGAACAGGAAGACAATACTCACTCAAGAGTATGAACACTTTGACTCTAGGACTAATGAGTCATTGACTGATGTATATGATAGATTTGTCAAACTCTTGAATGACTTGTCATTAGTAAATAAGGAGTATGATCTTGAAGATACAAACCTCAAATTCCTGTTAGCTCTTCCTGAATGTTGGGATTTGAAGGCAACAACAATAAGAGACAACTACAATCTTGATGAAACAACTCTTGATGAAATCTATGGAATGCTCAAGACTCATGAACTTGAGATGGAACAAAGAAGCAAGAGGAAAGGAGGAAAGTCAAGGACAGTTGCTCTCAAGGTTGAAGAGGAATCCCCCAAACCACCTTCCTCAAAGAAAGATAAGGGTAAAGCTCTTATCATAAAATCTGATACTGAGTCATCAAGTTCTGAGAGTGATGATGACTCAGATTCTGAAAGCTTGCCTGAAACTGATGCTGATGAGGAGATGATGAAGCTGTGTGCTCTTATGGTGAAAGGAATCACAAAGATTGCATACAGGAAGTTCAGGAAGGGAAAGAAGTTTTCCAGGAAAGGCATAAGTTCTGATAAGAAGAATTTCAGAAGATCTGAAGGAAGAGGAGGAAAGTCTGACAGAGGAGATTACGCTAATGTTAAATGTTATAATTGTGGTGAGAAAGGCCACATATCTCCTGATTGCAAGAAGACCAAGAATGACAAAGGCAAAGCTCTTGTCACAAAGCAGAAAAGCTGGACAGACACCTCAGACTCTGAAAGTGAGGAGAACTATGCATTGATGGCAAATGCTGATAAATCAAGTTCTGAGAGCAGTTCTGAAGCTGCTGAAACAAAGGTACCTCAGACTACTTATGCTTTTCATACTGATGATATTAATGAGTTGAGAAGATATCTTAAAACCATGTTTGTTAGTTATAGAGATCAAACTTTAACATGTGAAAGATTAACTTCTGAAAATCTTGCTTTTAGGAAAAGAAATGATTTCTTAGAAAAAGAGTTAGTCATGTTTCATCAAACTCAGCAGGATAGAGATGATGCTTTTTATGTTAGGGATGAAGTGCTAAAAATGAATGAATCTCTAAAAACTGAGTTAGAAAAGGAGAGAGAGATTATCAGAACTTGGACTAACTCTGGCAAAACAACTCAAAATTTGCTAAGCAGTGGAAACTGGAAAGAGGGCTTAGGCTATGGAGAAAATAAAAAAGGAACTGTAGAAATTAAGCCTGTTGATAAGCAAAAGCCGAAGTTAAAACCTGTTAAGTTTGTAACTGAAAAATCCGAAAATGAGAAATCAGAAGTTAAAAAGGAATTAGCTTCTGACAAACTAAAACAGGAAAAGACAGCTGAAGTTAACATAGGCTTAATGACAAAGAAGCAGCTTAAGCATAAGCTGAAAGATGTTAAGAATGCAAACAAGGTAAAATCACCTAGGAAAAACAGGAATGGAAAGGAAGGTGTGAATAAAAGCAATAACTATAAATCTGTTCCTGATGCTCCTAGGAAAGCATGTCATAACTGTGGAAGTTCTAACCATCTGGCTTCTTTTTGCAGGAAGAATAAGAATATTAACTCCTTATCTACAAAGTCAGGAGTTAAGAGTCAGTCTGTTAGATACAAACCACAAAATCCTTGTTTTCATTGTGGTAGTTTATGGCATTCCATTTATACTTGTAAGGAATATCATAGTTTGTACTATGATTATTATCAAATAAAACCTTCTTTAAAGAAAGTTTCTGTTGTTCCTTCTAGTATAAGTTCTGATAAGAAAACTGTTAACATAAAATCTGATGTTAAATCCGCTGCAAATGTTAACAAACCTAAAAAGGCCAAAGGATCCAAGCAAGTCTGGGTCCTTAAAACTAATAATTAGTGGTCTTTTTGATTGCAGGGCAACAGGAAAAATATTTTAGTTCTGGACAGTGGATGTTCAGGACATATGACTGGAAATAAGGCCCTGCTATCAGACTTTGTGGAGAAAGCTGGCCCAAGTGTTTCTTATGGAGATGGCAACATTGGAAAAACTTTGGGATATGGCAATATCAATCTTGGGAATGTCATTATTAAAGATGTAGCTCTGGTCTCAGGACTTAAACACAACTTACTGAGTATAAGTCAAATCTGTGACAGAGGTTATCATGTTGATTTCTTTGCAGAACATTGTGAAATAGTTAGTAAATCTAAAGGAAAAATTGTTCTGAAGGGATTCAGGCGTGGTAACATTTATGAAGCTAAGCTTTCAACAAGTTCTGATGGTTCTGCAATCTGTTTAGTGAGTAGAGCCTCAACTGAAGAAAGCTGGAATTGGCACAAGAAACTCTCTCATTTAAACTTCAACAAGATAAATGAACTGATCAAGAAAGATCTTGTGAGAGGACTGCCAAAATCAGTGTTTGTTCCTGATGGTCTTTGTGACTCATGTCAGAAGGCTAAACAAAGAAAATCTTCGTTCAAGAGCAAGACTGAATCATCAATTCTTGAGCCTTATTATCTACTTCATGTTGATCTATTTGGTCCAGTGAATGTCATGTCTATTGCAAAGAAGAAATATGCGTTGGTCATAATAGATGAGTTCACCAGATACACATGGGTGTATTTCTTGCACACAAAAAGTGAAACTGCATCTATCCTGATTGATCATGTCAAACATCTGGATAAATTGATCAAAGATTCTGTGAAAATTTTGAGGAGTGATAATGGCACTGAATTCAAGAATTTGATAATGGAAGAGTTCTGCAAAAATCATGGAATAAAGCAGGAATTTTCTGCTCCTGGAACTCCACAGCAAAATGGAGTTGTTGAAAGGAAGAATAGAACTCTAATTGAAGCTGCACGAACAATGCTTGAAGAAGCAAAGCTTCCAACCTATTTCTGGGCTGAAGCTGTGCAGACTGCTTGTTTTACTCAAAATGCAACACTCATTAACAAGCATGGAAAAACACCATATGAGATGGTGAAGAACAAGAAGCCAAATCTCAAATACTTTCATGTATTTGGATGTAAGTGTTTTGTTCTCAAGACTCATCCTGAACAGCTATCCAAGTTTGATCTAAAAGCTGATGAGGGAATCTTTGTAGGATATCCACTTTCTACAAAAGCCTTCAGAGTCTATAATTTGAGAACAAAAGTGGTCATGGAATCTATCAATGTCTCTTTTGATGACAAGAAGATCACTGGACTTGAAGATTGCATTGATCATGATAAGCTGAGATTTGAAAATGAAGATTCATATTCTGATACCTCAAGTCCTGACAGTCTAAGTCCTGATACTGTAAATTCTGATGGATTAAACTCTGATGTTATTGAAACTGTGGTGACTACGTCAAAGGAAGATGCACCAATACAGGGGGAGCATACTCAAGATATTATCACATCTCAAGAAGCATCAGAACATACATCTGGCTCTTCAAATTCTGATTCGTCAAGTTCTGATAAGCCAAGTACTGACAGTACTGAAAATCTAAATACTGAAGGATCCAACTCAGAGAGCATAGTTTCAGGGGGAGCATCAGAAAATGAAACCGAAGACAGCATGAATCATGGGGGAGCATCCAGTTCTAGAGAAAATCTTCCATCTGCAAGGAAGTGGACAAAATCACATACACCTGATTTAATAATTGGAAATCCTGAGGCAGGTGTCAGAACTAGAACAGGTACTTCGAATGAATGTCTTTACAATTCTTTTCTCTCTCAGTCTGAGCCAAAGAAAGTGGAAGAAGCTCTTCAAGATGCTGATTGGGTGCAAGCAATGCAGGAAGAGTTGAATGAATTTGAAAGAAACAAAGTCTGGACCTTAGTGCCAAGACCCAAGAATAGATCGGTTGTTGGTACAAAGTGGGTATTCAGAAACAAAACTGACAGTGATGGCATAATTGTAAGGAACAAGGCAAGGCTGGTTGCAAAAGGATATTCTCAACAGGAGGGAATTGACTATGATGAAACATTTGCTCCAGTTGCTAGGTTAGAAGCCATAAGGATATTCATGGCTTATGCTGCTCACAAAAAGTTTACTGTCTTTCAAATGGATGTGAAAAGTGCTTTTCTCAATGGAGAATTGGAAGAGGAAGTATATGTTGAACAACCTCCAGGCTTTGTAGATTCCAAACATCCAGATTATGTCTACAGGCTTGATAAAGCACTTTATGGACTTAAGCAAGCTCCTAGAGCATGGTATGAGACTTTAGCTCAGTTTCTTCTGGAAAGTGGATTCAACAGAGGAACTATTGACAAAACATTGTTCTATCTCAACCATGGCAAGGACTTACTTTTGATCCAGATTTATGTTGATGATATTATTTTTGGGTCTCCAAATGACAAACTTTGCAAAAAGTTTGCCAACCTAATGCAGTCAAGATATCAGATGAGTATGATGGGAGAACTTAGTTATTTTCTGGGCCTTCAAGTCAAGCAGAGTGAAGAAGGAACTTTTATTTGTCAATCTAAGTACACCAGAAACTTGCTGAAAAAATTTGGAATGCAAGACTGTTCAAGTGCATCCACTCCCATGGCCACTGCAACAAAACTGGATAAGGATACTGGTAATTCAGTAGATATTACTGATTACAGAGGTATGATTGGCTCACTTCTCTATCTAACTGCTAGTAGACCAGATATCATGTTTGCTACCTGTCTTTGTGCAAGATTTCAAGCAGATCCAAGAGAACCTCACTTAACAGCTGTAAAAAGAATCTTTAAGTATCTTAAAGGAACAGCTGATCTAGGATTATGGTATCCTAGAGAATCAGATTTTAAATTAATAGGTTACTCAGATGCAGATTTTGCAGGTTGCAAAATTGACAGGAAAAGCACAAGTGGTAGCTGCCAATTTCTTGGAGGCAGGTTGGTTTCTTGGTATAACAAGAAACAAAAGTCAATTTCCACATCAACTGCAGAAGCAGAGTATATTGCTGCAGGAAGCTGCTGTGCACAGATTCTCTGGATGAAGAATCAGTTACTAGATTATGGGTTAACGTATTTCAAAATCCCTATTTACTGTGATAATCAAAGTGCTATTGCTATGACAGGTAATCCAGTTCAACACTCTATGACAAAGCACATCAGCATCAGGTACCATTTCATCAGGGAACATTTGGATGAAGGTACAGTGGAATTGCATTTTGTTCCCACAGATCAACAAGTAGCAGATATCTTCACAAAACCACTGTGTGAAGCTACCTTTTCAAAATTGGTAAATGAACTTGGAATGATTTCAGGTTCTTTCTCTAAATCTGCTTAAACTTGTTCTATGTTATCAGACTTTATGATCAGTATTTACATAATTAATCTCTTTGTATATTCTGTGCATTAATTGATAAATGTCTTTAAGTACTGACTGTTGTCTGATATATGTTTCTAAACTCTGATAAGTGATATGTCTGTTTCAGTAACTATTCAATCCTATGAGGATAACTGTGCTAGATACTGACCTACTAGTCTTCAATAAACAAATGATCCCATGAAAGAAGTAATTATTTCTGTGGAAATCTTATGACACAAGCAAATTCTGATAACTGAGCTTAGTTAAGTTTACTTTGTATATCTTATTACTAAGTCACAAATTAGAATAATGCTACTCATCTGTTTAAGTTCTGATTCTAGTAAAACTGCTGAATGTACTAAGTGCTGATAAACCTCACTTATCAAAAGAAGAAGAACAATAATCAAAGAATAATATCAGGTACTCCTTTGAGATCTAGAGTAAAAATGTGAAAGGGACGACCCAAGTGCATTGCTGGTATTAAGTAAATATGCATTAGAAAAGCAAAATATTTTCTTGGTGACTTTTCACACTCTATGATTACTGGAGAAATACTCTGATAATAGCATAAATTCTGATAAACAGTCGTGACTCACTTACACTGAGAAGCCTCTGTAAAATAGAATTTCAAAAGATGCATAAAATTAGCACAAAAACAGTAGAGGTGAACTCATGCATGAACTCATTTATCAGTAGGTTTCAGGATAATGACAGCTCTTTAGCAAAATTTTAATTATGACTTATTTCTAAGATGTACTGAAGTAGATCAGACTTTACTCTTTGTCTGTTATTTCGCTTAATGCACACACACATCACTCCATATGAATGATGAAATTTCTGTGGTGGTCTATGTTATTTTAGATCAACAGTCATTGTGTCACTTTTGCACAAATTCTGAGGACAAGTTCTAGTTACACGTTCTGATGATTAAGTTCTGACATTCATAACTAAGAACTTGTATGAGTATTTACTAAGATAGATATTCCTTGTTCGAGTTAAGACATTATGTTCTGATGACTGTTAAGTTCTGGTATAGGTCTAAGTTCTGATTTTTCAGTCTAACCCTTTACTTGACTTATCTGTGAGTAAAATTTGGTAACAGTCTCTGATACCAAGTGGTATCAGAGCTATCTGTTAACACATCGGGTATGCTATTATCCATCAAACTCATTTTGATTTTGCAACTGGAATAATTGGTTTTATTGGGGATAGGATGACAGAGGATCGAGATGTTGTTTATTTTGCTAGATTCTGTTAACTTATTTATACGTATTGTACTGCTGAACCCCAGTTAGTCAGCACTCAAACCCCACCTTTTACGGTTGCAAAAAGGTACTTTAACGACCTGATAAATGCTGACACAAAGAAATCAATGGTGAGACAATTACAGATTCCTCAGTCTGTGAAACAGATTCTGGTAAATGCTGATCCTGCTACTTACAAATCTGTTTACTCAAATGTTCAACCAACTCACCATAACCAAAATCCATCAACCTCAGTCCCTACCTCTCATTCTACTAAACCTACCCTCAGAACTTATCTCAAATCCTATCTCTCCACTTCACAGACTGCTCAACCTTCTTCTTCAGCACCTACTGTGAAGCCTACATCCTCTAAGCCAAAGAGAACAAAGACTGTTCCTCAAACATCTCAGAAGAAGAGGAGGATTACTTTGAGAGATGAATCAGATTCTGAGGATCAGATTCCCTCTTCAGAACCTATGATAGATGAAGCTGAGAAGGCAACTTCTCAGAAGGATTCTGCAATTGGGGGTTCTAGGCTTCTCAAGAGGCTTAGACGTATGACGGTTCCTGCAACTCCCAAGGAATCCAAATCAACAAGGAAGTACAAGAAACAGAGGGCACAGAGGCCAGTTTCAGATGATGAGGAGGAAGCAGCTAAGGAAGGGGATCAGGAATCTCTGATCTCACAAGACAAGGAATTTGCTCCAGTCACTTCTTCTCCATCAACTCCATCTCAGGAACCTGTATCTGACAAGGCTAATTCACCTTCTATATCTCTTGTTGATCCAGGCACAAGTGCTGAAATTGATATTCAGAACTTGGTTGTGCCTGAAATACTTTTCTTAGAAGCTCCAACAGCAAATAATCCTTCCACAACACCTGTTACTGATGCTGTTCAAACTCCTGAGTTATCACTAACACCTTCTCTGCATCAAGATGATGATCAGATTTTAGGTGAGCATCAGGATATGGCTGTTGATCAGAACTTAGTATCAGATCAGCAATTAGAGGATGTTGAAGCCTCCATTGCTACTCATACAGTTGTCTTATCAGAAGATACTGATTCTTTAAGTTCTGATGCTGCAAATGTTGGAGATACTGGTGAAGCTGCTACAACTGTAGATGCTGATGAAGCAGGTCCTTCAGGACATACTCCTCCACTGACTCTTCCTAAGTCTGAACTGCTAAAGGAGTTTGTTATCAGGGATGCACCAGTACCTTGGAGTGAAACTCCTGCAGGTCAGGAGTGGACTAAGGAATGGAACTCAGTTTCATGTGTTCCAAATGCTTTACATCTTGCTGAGCACTTGACTAAAGCTGATGAAATGTTACATTCTGATGATTTTAAAATCCAGCTTAGAGTCACTGCATTGAGTACTAAACATCTACAAGGTCTTCATTCCAACACTCATGCAGAGCTACACAAGATTCAGGAGAACTTTATTAAACAGGAACAAGTTTGGAAACTTGATAAGAAAAAGTTCTTCCAACCTACCATTGACAGGGTTGCTTATATTGAGAAAACTCAAGAGAAGCAACAAGCTCAGATTGATCAAATTCTGACAAATCAAGCTTCTCAGCAATCGCAACTTACTGAAATCCAGACCTCAGTGGAACTACTTATCTCTCTTTTATTACCTGCTGATGCCAAAAAGGGGGAGAAGGTAATTAAGTCCAAATGCAAAACCAACAAGTCACTGCAAGGAAAGGATGATGGAAAAGATGACCAAGGAAACTCTGGAATGGGTGGTGGTCATAGTCAAGGTAGAAGGTTTACATCAAGACAAGCTAGTCACAGAACAAGTTCTGTTACTGGGAAAAGAATAAGTTCTGCTGCTGGTAAAAGGATAAGTTCTGATGAACTTCTAGATCTTGATGAGGAAATGTCAAGACAGTTATTTCTTCAAGAAAATCCAGGGATGGACTTGGAAAGTTTAAAGGAAGAAGAAGCCAGACTTAAATCAGAGAAAGTCACATCTAAATCTGAAGCTTCTGGTAAAAAGTTACTTCCAAAACCTAAAGGCATTGTGATCAAAGAAAGGATACATACTGAAGAAACTTTGGCTAGATCACAACCACAGATAGATCCAAGATCCAAGGGTAAAGAAAAGGTTGGTGAACCTATCAAGCCTTATGTACCTCCTGATGAAGAAGAAATTACTGATGGAAAAGATAATCTTGCTCTGACTTCAAGAAAAGTTCTTAAAACAACCTCTGACATGGCTTAAGTTGTTCAGAGTCAAGAAATTGTAAGTTCTGATATTCAGAAGAAGCAAGTAACCTCTGACAGTGCTCAAGTTAACTTGATATCAGAAAATAAATCTAAAACACTCCTACCAGGATTCACTAAAGCAAAACAGACTCAATCTTTGAAGACTACTTCAAGTGGTTTTGAAGCAAGAGTAGTTACTGGAAAGGAAGCTAGAGATAAAACTGGATTGGGAAGTGCTGATGAAAGAAGAGTACACAACACTACCGATGATCCAACTTCCTTGAGTGAACCAGGTATTGGAGCAACTCCTGAGAGATTGAATCAACTAGAATCTGTACAGATGGTTTACCATACCTTCTTGAAAGAATACATCATGTTGTATTTCATGACAAATGGTAGGGTTTATCATATAAGACAAAATGCCATTCCATTGAAGTATTTTGAAGAATTGGAGCATGTATTATTCTTACTTCAAGTGGATGACAGAATAACAGAGACTGCTGCAAACTACTTAAAGGAACAGATTCAGAGACAGAAAAGACTTTATTCTGTTAAGTCTGACAGCAGATATGTTCCAAAGTACAGAAATCACAATGGTGATATTGTTGATATGAAGCCTAATACTGCACAGATCAGAACATATCTTGGTATTAAGGGGCTTGAATTCAATCTAGAGTCTAATAAAGCTTATGTCATAAGACTAGATCGGGAGTTGAGAAAAGCAAAGATTAATGATCTCAGAGCTGCAATATTTCAAACTGGTGAAGATACTGCAGAGCTTAAAGATGTCAAACGGAGAATGATTGATGAACTCAGATATGCTGAGAAATGTTTGTTGAAGAATTATCTCAGAACAACTCCTGACATCAGAGAGATCAGAAAATGATGAAGCCAAGTCGAAGATCTACAACTGCTTAAATTCTGATATTTATACAGATTGAAGTTGTTATCAGAAGTTGAATTGGTAAAAACTTTAAGGACTGTAAGTTGTAGTTATCTTGTCTATTTCTCATGCATTTGTACTTAATGTTTTTGACATCATCAAATATCTGTTAAACTTGTATATTTTGTTAATTTACAAGTTGGGGGAGATTGTTAGATATATTTGATAATGTCATGGCTAATATGTTTTATGTTTAGATTTCAGATCTTATTTGAACAGGACAAATCAGTACTTAACTGATCAGTACTTATACTGGAAGTCAGAACTTAAGGGATATCAGTACTTATGTTATCAGGAGATAGATATCAGAACTTAAGTGCTGAAGGACGATCAGATAAGGACAGTAGCTGATTAAAGTTAAGAAGATCAAGATAAACATAAGAAGAGATATGCATGAAGAAGGAATTCCGTGAAGAATGGAATACTTGGAATAGAAGATATCTGATTGATATATTTTAGGAAGCAGAATTATATTTCATATCAATTAGCGATTATCTTGTAACTGTGTAGTATATAAACACAGACATAGGGTTTACACTATAAGTGTTATCATTATCGAGAATATTATTTATTATAACCCTAGCAGCTCTCGTGATATTTTGTTCATCACTGAGAGATAACAGTTCCAGATTGTAACAGAGTTTATTGTTTAAATAAAGTTTGTTTTCTGTTACATAAGTTCTTGAAGTTTGATTTGATTGTAATAAACACTGTATTCACCCCCTCTACAGTGAAAGTGTGACCTAACAAAAATGTATCGATGTGTTCCCGAACGTGCGCAAACTAGTTCTAAGTTCTATGTATCACACTATCCGGTGATCGAAATCTTATTCTTATACATGACTAAGACTGGGGATTTCCAAAAATTTAATTGTTAGATATATTTGAGATGTCATTTCTAATATGTTTCATGTTTAGTTTTCAGATCTTAACTAACAGGAAATATCAGGACTTACTGAGATCAAGACTTACTAGAAGTCAGAACATAATATCAGGACTTAAGGTCATATCAGAACTTAAGTACGGGAGGACTTACAGTTAAGGAAGGAAGCTGATTTGTAGTAGAAGATCGAGACTAAAATAAAGGAAGATATGCATGGAAAGAGTTAGAGGACTGAAAGACTTGTAGAAGATATCTGATTGATATATTTTAGGAGACAGAATTATATTCCATATCAATTAGAAGTTATCTTGTAACTGTGTAGTATATAAACACAGCTTATGGTTTACACTATATGTATTATCATTATCGAGAAGATTATACATTGTAACCTAGCAACTCTTAGTGATATTTGTTCATCACTGAGAGAGAACAACAGTTCCATTGTAACAGAATTTATTATATTGAATATATCTGTTTACTGTTACTTGTGTTCAAGATCGATTTGATTGTAATAACACTGTATTCAACCCCCTTCTACAGTGTTGTGTGACCTAACAAGTGGTATCAGAGATTTTCTATTAACACACATACAGTAAAGATCCAAACAATCATGTTTGAAGAAACACAAACTCCAACCAAGCCCATCAAAACTCAAGAAACTCAAAACACCCAAACTCATAGTCGATATGAGACTATTAGGGTTCACATACTGAGACCTTCTGAGTATCCCATATGGAAAGTGAAGATGGCTATGTTTCTGGAAGCTACAGATCCAGAATACCTTGACAGAATTAATGAAGGACCACATATGCCTACCAAGCTCTCTGTTGTAGTTTCTGATCAACCAGCAAAGACCATACCCAAGGAGAAAAGTGAGTATATAGCTGAAGATATCTCATCTATTTCCAAGGATGCAAGGGAAAGGCATTTGCTGCATATTGCCATTGATAATGTCATGTCAAACAGGGTAATTAATTGCAAGACTGCAAAGAAGATATGGGATGCTTTGGAAACAAGGTGTCAGGGAACTGATGCAATCAAGAAGAATAGGACTATACTCACTCAAGAGTATGAGCACTTTGACTCAATAGCTGATGAGTCATTAACTGAATTATATGACAGGTTTGTCAAACTCTTGAATGATCTGTCACTTGTGGACAAGGAATATGATCTTGAAGATTCAAATCTAAAATTCCTTTTAGCTCTTCCTGAAAATTGGGATTTGAAGTCTACTACCATAAGAGACAGCTATGCTCTTGATGAAACTACTCTTGATAAAATTTATGGTATGCTCAAGACTTATGAACTTGAGATGGATCAAAGGAGCAAGAGACATGGGAGAAAGTCAAGGATAGTTGCTTTTAAGGCTGAGGAAGAATCTCCTAAAGTTGATGTCTCAAAGAAGGGCAAAGAAAAGGCTATCATCATAATGTCTGATTCAGAGTCATCATATTCTGATGATGATGGTTCAGAAACTAAAAGCTTACCTGAAATGGATGATGATGCAGAGATGATGAAATTGTGTGCTCTTATGGTGAAGGGTATCACAAAGATAGCCTACAGGAAATTCAGAAAGGGAAAGAAGTTTTTCAGGAAAGGTGTAAGTGCTGATAAGAAAGGGTTCAGAAAGTGTGAAGGCAAAAGTGCAAAGTCTGAAAGAGGAGACAACTCAAATATCAAATGCTACAATTGTGGTGAAAGAGGCCACATATCTCCTGACTGCAAGAAAGGAAAGAGTGACAAAGGCAAGGCACTTGCCATAAAGAAGAAAAGCTGGACAGACTCTTCAGATTCTGAAGATGAGGTGAATTATGCCTTGATGGCAAATACTGATGGCAGCCCTGAAACTGCTGAATTGAAGGTACCTCAAACAACTTATGCTTTTTATACTGATGATATTACTGAGTTGAGATTATATCTTAAAACTATGTTTATTAGTTATAGAGATCAAACTTTAACATGTGAAAGATTAACTTCTGAAAATCTTGCTTTTAAAAAGAGGAATGATTATTTAGAAAAAGAGTTAGTCATGTTCCATCAAACTCAGAAAGATAGAGATGATGCCTTTTATGTTAGAGATGAAGTGCTAAAATTGAATGAATCTCTAAAAACTGAGTTAGAAAAGGAAAGAGAGATTATCAGAACATGGACTAACTCTGGCAGAACAACTCAGAATTTGCTAAGTAGTGGAAACTGGAAAGAGGGCTTAGGTTATGGAGATGATAAAATTGAGAAAGAAACTGTGCAAATTGAGCCAATTATTGTTAAACAGACTGCTAAGCCAAAGATAAATCCTGTTAAGTTTGTAGCTAAAACTGTAAAGTCTGATTCTGAAAAGATGAATGAGTCTAGGACAGAAGTCAAAGAAAAGTCTACTTCTGACAAATTAAAACAGGATAAACCAGCTGAAGTTAACATAGGCTTAATGACAAAGAAGCAGCTTAAGCATAAGCTGAAAGAGATTAAGATTGTAAACAAGGTCAAGGAAGCTAGGAAAAATAGGAATGGAAAGGAAGGTGTGAATAAAAGCAATAATTATATGCCTGTTCCTAATGCTCCTAGAAAGAGATGTTATAACTGTGGAAACTCTAACCATCTTGCTTCTTTTTGCAGGAAGAATAAGGATATAAACTCTTTACCTCCTAATTCAGGAGTTAAGAGTCAGTCTGTTAGGTTTAAGCCATAAAATCCTTGTTTTCATTGTGGTAGTTTATGGCATTCCACTTATACTTGTAAGGAATATCATAGTTTATACTATGATTATTATCAAATAAAACCTTCTTTAAAAGAAAGTTAGCATTATTCCTTCTAGTATAAGTTCCGATGCAAAGTCTGATATTGTAAAGTCTGATAAACAGCATGTTAGCATAAACTCTAAAATTAAATCCGCTGTAAATGCTAACAAACTTAATAAGGCCAAAGGATCCAAGCAAGTTTGGGTCCTTAAAACTAACCATTAGTGGTCTTTGTGATTGCAGGGCAACAGGAAAAATATCCTAGTTCTTGACAGTGGATGTTCAGGATATATGACTAGAAATAAAGCACTGCTATCGGACTTTGTGGAGAAAGCTGGCCCAAGAGTTTCTTATGGAGATGGCAACATGGGAAAAACTCTGGGATATGGCAAGATCAATCTTGGGAATGTCATCATTGAATCAGTAGCTCTTGTCTCGGGACTTAAACACAATCTGCTAAGTGTGAGTCAAATCTGTGACAGAGGTTATCATGTGGATTTCTTTGAAGAACATTGTGAAGTTGTAAGCAATTCTACAGGTAAAGTGGTTCTGAAAGATTACATGCATGGTAACATTTATGAAGCCAGACTTTCAACAAACTTTGATGGTTCTGCAATCTGTCTGTTGAGTAGAGCATCAGTTGAAGAAAGCTGGAATTGGCACAAGAAACTCTCTCATTTAAATTTCATCAATATAAATGAGCTTGTAAAGAAAGATCTTATAAGAGGACTGCCAAAATCAGTATTTGCTCCTGATGGCCTTTGTGATTCATGTCAAAAGGCAAAATAAAGAAAATCTTCATTCAAGAGCAAAACTGAATCCTCAATTCTTGAGTCTTATCACTTACTACATGTTGATCTATTTGGTCCAGTAAATGTCATGTCTATTGCAAAGAAGAAATGTGGATGAGTTCACAAGATACACTTGGGTGTATTTCTTGCACAAGAAGACTGAAACTGCATCTACTCTAACTGATCATGTCAGACAGCTGGATAAATTGGTCAAAGATTCTGTTTAAATCATAAGGAGTGATAATGGTATTGAGTTCAATAATTCAATCATGGAAGAGTTCTGCAAAAAGTATGGAATCAAACAGGAATTTTCTGCACCTGGAACTCCACAGCAAAATGGAGTTGTAGAAAGAAAGAACAGGACTCTCATTGAAGCTGCACAAACTATGCTTGATGAAGCAAAGCTGTCAACCTATTTTTGGGCTGAAACTGTGTAGACTGCTTTTTTTACACAGAATGCTACATTGATCAACAAGCATAGAAAAACACCATATAAGATGGTAAAGAAAAAGAAGCCAAATCTGAAATATTTTCATGTATTTGGATGCAAGTGTTTTGTTCTTAAGACTCATCCTGAACAGCTGTCAAAATTTGATCTAAAAGCTGATGAAGGAATTTTTGTTGGATATCCACTTTCCACAAAAGCCTTCAGAGTCTACAATTTAAGAACAAGGGTTATCATGGAATCTATCAATGTGTCTTTTGATGATAAGAAGATTACTGGACTTGAAGATTTCGATGATCATGATCAGCTGAGATTTGAAAATGAAGATTTAAATTCTGATTCTGCAAGTTCTGATGACTTAAATCCTGATTCTGTAAGTTCTAACGGGTTAAATTCTGATGTCATTGAAACTGTGGTAACAACTCCAAAGGAAATTGCACCTGTCCAAGGGGAGCAAGCTGAAGATCCTACCACAACTCAAGACTCTCAAGAAGCATCAGAACCTGTCACTGGCTCTTCAAGTTCTGATGAGCCAAATTCTGATAATTCTGAAAACTCTGATTCTTCAAATTCTGATGGATCCAACTTAAATTCCTGAAGTCTCAGAGAGCATAACTATACGGGGAGCATCAGAAAATGTTGATGGAGACATAATGGATCATGGGGGAGGATTCAGTTCTAGAGAACAACTTCCATTTGCAAGGAAGTGGACTAAGGCACATACACCTGACTTAATAATTGGTGATCCTGAAGCAGGTGTCAGAACTAGAACTGCAACATCAAATGAATGTCTCTATCATTCCTTTCTATCTCAGTCTGAACCAAAGAAAGTAGAAGAAGCTCTTCAAGATGCTGATTGGGTGCAAGCAATGCAGGAAGAGTTAAATGATTTTGAAAGAAATAAAATCTGGACCTTAGTGCCAAGACCAAAGAACAGATCTATTGTTGGTACTAAATGGGTGTTCAGTAATAAAACTGACAGTGATGGCATAATTATAAGGAATAAAGCAAGGCTGGTTGCTAAAGGTTACTCTCAATAGGAGGGTATTGATTATGATGAAACATTTGCACTAGTTGCTAGATTAGAAGCCATAAGAATCTTTTTGGCTTATGCTGCTCACAAAAAGTTCAAAGTATTTCAAATGGATGTGAAAAGTGCTTTTCTTAATGGAGAATTGGAGGAAGAGGTATATGTTGAACAACCTCCAGGCTTTGTAGATTCTAAATTTCCCAATCATGTCTACATGCTTGACAAAGCACTTTATGGCCTTAAGCAAGCTCCAAGAGCATGGTATGAGACTTTAGCTCAATTTCTTCTGGAAAGTGGATTTAACAGAGGCACAATTGACAAGACTTTATTCTACCTCAACCATGGAAAGGACTTACTTCTGGTACAGATATATGTTGATGATATCAATTTGGATCTACAAATACAAAGCTTTGTGACAGATTTTCCAAGCTAATGCAGTCAAGATATCAAATGAGTATGATGGGAGAGTTGAGTTATTTTCTGGGACTTCAAGTCAAACAAACTGAAGATGGTACTTTCATCAGTCAATCCAAGTTCTACTCAAGAAATTTGGAATGCAAGACAGTTCTACTGCTTCAACTCCCATGGCCACTGAAACCAAGTTAGATAAAGATATTGGTTCATCAGTAGATATTACTAACTACAGAGGTATGATTGGCTCTTTACTCTATTTAACTGCAAGTAGACCTGATATCATGTATGCTACATGTCTTTGTGCAAGATTTCAGGCTGATCCAAGAGAACCTCATCTAATAGTTGTGAAAAGAATTTTCAAATACCTCAAGGGTACAGCTGATCTAGGATTGTGGTATCCTAGAGAATCAGATTTTAAGCTAATAGGTTACTCAGATACAGATTTTGCACGATGCAAAATAGACAGAAAAAACACTAGTGGAAGCTGCCAATTTCTTGGTGGCAGATTGGTTTCTTGGTTTAGCAAGAAACAAAAGTCAATTTCCACATCAACTGCAGAAGTAGAATATATTGTTGCAGGAAGCTGTTGTGCACAGATTCTTTGGATGAAGAATCAGTTACTGGACTATGGGTTATAATTTTCTAAAATACCCATTTACTGTGATAATCAAAGTGCTATTGCTATGACAGGTAATCCAGTTCAACACTCAATGACAAAGCACATCAGCATTAGGTACCATTTCATAAGGAAACATGTAATAGAAGGTACGGTGGAAATGCATTTTATTCCAACAGATCAACAACTAGCAGATATCTTCACAAAACCACTCTATGAAGCTACTTTTACAAGACTGGTAAATGAACTTGGAATGGTTTTAGGTTTTTTTTCTAAATCTGCTTAGTTTTTGTTCTCATGCATCAGACTTTATGATCAGTGTTTACAGATTGTCTTATCTCTATATAATCTGTGCTTAAATTGTAATATATTAAATGATAATTGTTATTTGATGTGATTCTATATACTCTGATAGTGATTTGAATGTTCTGTGACTATTCAATCCAATGAGGATACATGTGCTAGATGTTGACCTAGTAGTCTTTAACATACTAGAAATCCCATGTTTGAATTAGTTGTTTATGTGGAAACTCATTAACACAAGCAAATTTTGATTTAGAGCTTAGTCAAATTTACTTTGTGTATCTTATTACTAAGTCACAAACTATATTCTTGCTTCTCATCTGTCAAATTCTGATGTCAGTAAATCTTAAGGATGAACCACATGCTTGATAAGCCTCACTTATCTGAAGAAAAGAAAAGAAAAGAAAAGAAAATTGAAGTCAGGTACTCCTTTGAGATCTAGAGTAAATATGTGGAAGGGAAGACCTAAGTGCATTGCTGGTATTAAGTGATATGCATTAGAAAATCAAATAAATTTTTCTTGGTGACTTTTCACATTCTCTGATTACTGGAGAAATACACTGATAATAGCATAAATTCTGATAGCAGTCGTGACTCACTTATACTGAGAAGCCACTGTGAAAAAGAATGTTAAAAGATGCATAAAATGAGCATAAACAGCTGAGGTGGATTCTTGCATAAATTTATTCTATAGTAGACTTCATTATTCATGACCGATTTTAAGCACCTTTCTTAGTTATGCCTTATTTCTAAGATGTACTGAAGTTTATCAGACTTTAATCTTTATCTGATATTTTGCTAAATGCACACACTTTCACTCCATATGAATGATGAAAATTACTGTGGTGATTAAGTTATTTTTGACAAACAGTTAAGTGTCATTTGCATAAATTCTGAGGACAAGTTCTGATGGAAGTTCTGATGATTAAACTCTGAAGAAAACAAGTCAGTATTTGTATGAAGAATCACAGATACAAATATTCTCTTTTTGAGTAAAGAAGCCATGTTCTGATGATTGTTAAGATCTGATAATAGTCAAGTTCTGATATTAAATCCTGATGGAAACTCTGATGCTTACGTGACATTATTTGTTACTTGACTTATTTGTGATAAATATTGAAACGGTCATATTTAATCAGAATATATTTAGGTGAGATAAAACAGTCATTATCATTTGGGTTAGTGGTAAACGTGTTTGTCTTGAAAAACTCTATGTGCACAATAATTATTACTTATTTCCCGTGCCCATTAACTCCTGCTTTAACTATTGACTATTCACATATTGCCTAAGTCATTACACATTGGTCTAGGGAGACGCTCATTAAGTTAACTCTACACTTAATCATTAATCAGTCTCTAGTCCCTTGATATTCCATTGGCTATATAACCAACATTTCATCTCAGACATTTCATCTTCTATTCTCACACAAAATCATTCTCTCTCTCTTAATTCTCACCATTTTCCTTCTTCATAAAAATGGTTCTTGTAAATATGTTTATGAATTATGAAAACTTCAACGTCGAGTTCAGTGGTGGTGACTGGGAATAGGAATGGCACATCACTGCCATTCCTGAAGAGATCTGGAACTTGGTTCCACAAGAGGTTCAGACAAATCTCTTGTTCTTTGATATGGACTATCAACTCCATCTTGATCACTTGGAAGAAGAACGGAGAGAGGCTCTTCTTCAGCAAGAACGGATCATACGTCATGCAGTGTTATTTATCAGCAACAGGAGGAACTAATTGATAGCTTTCCTTCTGAGACCAAGGCTGTTGATGTTCACTATCTTAGACTAGGATTATCTTGTAATCTTTTGCATGTAATCTACAAATTTCATATAATGTACTCTTTTGATATTTGTATGAAATTTCTGTTGATTGCAAGATTTAATCTTTATTTATCTCGTGTTATGTGCTTGTGAATATTATCATTGCAACCTATTAATCTTTACTTCATCTATTTGAACTGTATTTCTTGATGAATGTTTTGATTAAAATTGTGGTTACTAATAATTTGTTATGATTTGACAAACAAATGTTAAATTTGAATTGACATATCCTGAGCTATACTTGAGAAAGTAGAAGCAATTGAAAAGGCTCAAGAAAAGCAACAGGCCCAAATTTCTGAGGTCCTACAAAATAAAGCTTCTCAGCAAACTCAGTTGAATGAAATTTAATCTTCAGTAGAACTTCTTCTCTCACTCCTACCATCTGATGATGCCGAAAAGGGGGAGAAGATAGTTAAGTCCAAATGCTCAGATGATCAAATACTGAAGAAGACAGATGGTGAAACTGATGACCAGGGAAACCCTAGCAAGGTTAGAGGTCAAGTTCAAAGTAAAGGGCAGAACAACAAGGTTTCTTCAAGGAAACTAATTACTGATGCAAGCAAATCTTCTATTCAAAAGAAGACAAATTTTGAAGCTGCTCAAACTGAAAATCTGATAGCAAGTACTGAAATTTAAAATCTGATATCAAGTTCTGATGAGCAAAGTCTGATGACAAAGCCTGATGTTCTGGTACAAGGTGGAAGTCAAGATTCTCAAAATTTCATGTAAACTCTAAAGCTCAAAGGGAAGTAAACTATAGTCTACTACAAAGATCCAAAGATTCAGACATTTGATGAGGAAATTGCTAGAAGATTATTTCGGAAGCATAATCTAGGAATGGATTTGGATAATCTCAAGGAGGAAGAAGCTAGATTTAAAGCTGAAAAAACAAGTCTAAAGCCAAAAGCTTCTGTTGCAAAGAAACCTCCAAGGCCTAAGGATAAAGGCATTGTGATTAAAGAAAAGACAATTTTTGAGGCATCAAAGTCCAAAACAAGATCACAATATGAGATTGATCCTAAGTCAAAAGGAAAAGAAAAGGTTGATGAACCTATAAAGTTTCAAAAGAGGAAAATTCCTTCAGTCGTGATAGATCCTGTCTATCAAACTACAATTCTTGATGATGATACTCTGACTGAAGAAGATGTTCAAACTCTGAAAAGAAAGAAGATTTCTGAAGAATCAAAGACAACCTTTGACAAAGCTCAAGTTGTTCAGAGTGAGAAACAGCAAGAAAAAGCAAAAGCAGCAAGTTCTGATAAAGTCAAGAAGTTAACCTCCGACAGTGCTCAAGTTGATTTAGACAAAATGGAAGTAGCTGATAAAAAGAAACTTCTGTGGAAAAATGTCAAACCATCATACCCAAAGAAAAGCCAATTGTTGTCTGATTTCATGTCTATTGGGTTAAATGCTAGAGAACCAAGAGACAGGACTGGACTAGGTTCTGATGAAGCTAAAATCAAAATAAGACTTGAAGTTGCTACTAGAGATCCATTTTTACTAACGGATAAACCTCTTGTAGATGTTACTCAGAAACACCTTAAACAGGTTATCTCTGTTCAAGTGGTACTGGATGCTCATGATAAGCACAACATCAAAGAAAATCTGATTCTATTTCTTGAAGATGGAAGGACATATCAGATGTCAGAATAAGATGTATTGAACAAAACTCTAAAAGAACTTCAATTCTTTCATTACTTTTTAGAGGTAAAGTCTGATATTGAAGGAATTTATGGATGAGCGGAAGCGTGATATAACAATTATTCCGTAAAAAACCATGTATCGCACATATAGAAAAATGTATAAATCAAAAAGAGCGGAGGAATCGTAACCATACCTTAAAAATCGAAGCTTTATAAAATGGTTGCTAGCAGTTGCTTCTCAATGTGTGAAGCACTCTACCGGTATCCACCAAGAATAATCCTCTTCGATGAAGCTTTTATAAAACCAAGCTTTTATAAAAATGGAGTTTTGGGACAGAGAGAGAGAGAGAGGAAGAAGATGGAGGCTAGCTTCTTCTTAGGTTTTTCACAAAAACAAGTGTGCCTTTAGAATGAGCCATCTCATTCTATTTATAAGGCTCTCCTAGGATTTTTTTTATAATATATCTATATATATATATATATTAGCCCCACATTTTATCTTTATAAAATGCTTTAATAATAATTAAAACTATTTTAATCATTATTTCTTTTTCTAAACTATTTAGAAAATAATTCTCTCTCTCATTATTTCATCAAAGAAAATATTCTTTTATGGTGTGACCCTGTAGGTTCAATATTATGCCGGTAGTAGAAATAAATAATAATAAACTTTTATTAATTATTTACATGAATACTAAAATTCACTAAATATAATTGACTGATTAATTATATTTATTCTACATCGTGAGTGATGCTTCTCAACATATCGCGACTATCCGGATAATATGAATTCACTGCTTAGAATACCAAGAACCTGTCGGTGACTAGTTACCGTACAATGAATTCCTTCTACCCTTACAATATCCCGATTAAATACAAGGCATGAATCTCGTGTCAGGCCTATCAAATTTAATCATATGATTTCTTATTCATAATGCAAAGTTCATATTAGTGCAAATTAGAAACTCCTTTATAATTTCATACACTCTGGCCAGAGATTCTAGAACTCGCATACTAAGAATAACATAGGATATTCTCTTTCTATACTGGAAGGGGTAGATCCTCTATTGACGTTAACTATCTCTATACACAAATCCCTATGCCCAGAATAGACCTAATGGATGTCCTTGAGACTAAGGACTAAACCAAAGCACAGTTCATTATATACAAGATAACTTTAACGATCTCAAGTCTAAGGACACTTGTACAACTATCACTCAATAAATAACTATTGACACGTGAGTAATCTCCATTAGCTGTTCAACTTATCGAGTCATGTTCAGTGAACTTATTTCCTAATAAGCACCTACATACTAGCTATAGTGTCACCACACAAATGCCTATGAGAACAGCCATCCTCCTGAAGGAAGAAATCATAGTATGTACCAATCTTTGCGGATCCACTAACATCCGATTATTTATCCTATAATCAGGAACTGTTTAAGTCTAGAGTTATCATCTTCTAGATCTCACCATTATAATCTCATTATAATCTCATTATAATCTCATTATAATCTCATTATAATCTCATTATAATCTCATTATAATTCTAGATCTCACCATTATAAACCAAAACAATTCTTTTATTAATTTCAATGAAATCAAATAGGAATACAAGAAAGTTCTTCCTAACTCATCATACATGATTGGATTTAGGACAAACACTTTTAATCTCCCACTTGAACTAAAGCCAATCACCCTGGTATCTAATACCCATCTTCTCTTTATGACGATCAAAGTGAATCTGAGATAATGACTTTGTGAGTGGGCCTGCTACGTTGTTATGTGTGTCAACTCTCTCAATCTTGACATCTCCTCTTTCAATAATTTCCCTAATCAAATGAAAGCGTCGTAAAACATGTTTGGAACTTTTATGAGACCTAGGTTCCTTGGCTTGTGCTATTGCTGCGTTGTTATCACAATACAACACAATAGGCTCCTCAATGCTAGGAACAACTCCCAACTCAGAAACAAATTTCCTCATCCAAATGGCTTCTTTTGCAGCCTCACTTGCAGCTATATATTCTGCTTCTGTTGTGGAGTCAGCCGTTATAGACTGTTTGGAACTCTTCCAACTAATCACACCACCATTCATAGTAAACACGTACCCTGGCATGGATTTGCTATCATCACTTTCTGATTGAAAACTAGAGTCAGTATAACCCTCTATTTTCAACTCAGATCCACCACCAAAAATAAGAAAAATATCCTTAGTCCTTCGCAAGTATTTAAGGATGTTCTTCACTGCTTTCCAGTGGTCTTCACCTGGATCAGACTGATATTTGCTCGTCACACTAATTGAATAAGCAACATCAGGCCTAGTACATAACATCGCGTATATGATAGATCCTATTACTGAAGCATAAGGAATCTTACTCATACGTTCTCTTTCCTCAGCTGTCTTAGGAGACATCTTTTCGGAAAGGGATACTCCATGGCTCATCGGTATGAGACCTCTTTTGGAGTTTTCCATGCTAAACCTTTTAAGCACTTTATGGATGTATGTACCCTGGGTAAGACCTATCATTCTTCTAGATCTATCTCTATAGATCTTCATACCGAGAATGCAGAATGCTTCTCCCAAGTCCTTCATAGTGATGTTCTTCGATAGCCACACTTTGACTGATTGCAGCATTGTTATATCATTTCCTATAAGAAGTATGTCATCCACATACAATACAAGAAATGTTACCGCGCTCCCACTAACCTTCTTGTAGACACATGGTTCATCTATGTTTTTGATAAAACCAAACTCTTTGATTGTCTCATCAAAACGGATGTTCCATCTACGAGAAGCTTACTTTAAACCATATATGGTTCGTAGCAGCTTACACACTAGGTGTTCATTTCCCTTGGAAAGAAAACCCTCTGGCTGTGTCATATACACTTCCTCTTCAAGTTTCCCATTGAGAAAGGCCGTTTTCACGTCCATTTTCCAGATCTCATAGTCGTAGTAAGCAGCAATCGCAAGCAAAATCTGAATTGATTTTAACAGGGCTACAGGCGAAAAAGTTTCATCAAAGTCAATCCCTTGCCTTTGTCTGAATCCTTTTGCCACGAGCTTGGCCTTATAGGTCTCCACCTGGCCATCTGCTCCAATCTTTCTTTTGTATACCCATTTTCACTCAATAGGCTTCACACCCTCAGGTGCTTCAACCAAAGTCCATACTTTGTTGGTATACATAGATTCCATTTCGGATTTCATGACACTTTTCCATTTCTCTGAGTCAACACTACTCATAGCCTCATTATAGGTCATAGGGTCGTCATCATCAATGATTGACAACTCATTGTCATTCTCAATGACAAGGCCATAATATCTGTCAGGTTGGCGAGACACTCTCCCTGACCTACGAATGGGCTGTTCCACAGAAGGTTATTCAGTCTGAACAGGTGTTTCCACTTCAACCGTAGTAGTTTGTGCTTCTTGAACTTCATCAAGTTCAATTTTGCTCCCACTGTTTCCTTCAAGGATAAACTATTTTTCCAAGAAGGTAGCATGTCTGGAGACAAACACCCTATGATCGGTGTAAAAGTAATACCCTAAAGTCTCTTTAGGATATCCCACAAAACTATATTTTACAGATCGAGATTCCAGCTTATCAGGGTCAACTTTCTTGACATAAGCTGGACATCCCCAAATCTTAACCTGTTTAAGACTCGGTTTCCTTTCTTTCCATATCACATATGGAGTTTGAGGAACAGATTTGGAAGGCACATTATTCAGTAAATATGCTGAGGTTTCCAATGCATAACCCCACAGGAATACTGGAAATCTGTATAGCTCATCATGGACCGAACCATGTCTAACAAAGTTTGATTTCTCCTTTCAGATACCCCATTCAACTGTGGAGTATATGGAGGAGTCCACTGGGAGACTATACCATTTTCTTTGAGATAATCTAGAAACTCTCCATTCAAGTATTCATCACCTCGATCTGATCGAAGAGTTTTAATACTATATTTGGTTTGTTTCTCCACTTCATTCTTATATTCTTTGAACTTTTCAAAGGCTTCAGACTTGTGTTTCATCAAATACACATATCCGAATCTAGATCGATCATCTATGAAAGTAATGAAGTGTGAAAATCCACCCATGGCTTGCGTAGACATTGGTCTACATACATCTGTGTGTACCAATCCTAGCAAATCTGCAGCCCTCTCTCCATGTCCATTAAATGGAGATTTGGTCATTTTTCCCAATAGACAAGACTCGCATGTAGGATATGATTCAAAATCAAAGGGGTCAAGTAACCCTTTCTTATGCAATGTCCGCAATCTATTTTCACTAATATGAACAAGTCTGCAGTGCCACAAAAAGGTGAGACTTTCATCATCCCTTTCTCTTTTATTAGTATGTTTAATTTGTAGTAAATTCTGCTTTACGACACATACATATAGACCATTATTTAAAATACCACTTCCATAAAGAACGTTATCTCTAAGAATTGAACATTTATTATTCTGAATAACAAACAAAAATCCAGCCAAGTCTAACATGGGAATAGAAATAATATTCCTCACAATTGAGGGAACAAAATAACAATTATTTAAAATAATAGTCTTGCCCGTAGGCATATGTAAATGAAATGATCCTACAGCTTCAGCAGCAACTCTTGCTCCATTTCTCATCCGCAGAATCACCTCCTCTTCCCAAGAGTCCTACTTCTCCTTAGTCCCTGCAACGAATTGCAAATGTGAGAACCACAGGCGGTATCTAATACCAAAGTAGAAATTTAATTTAATGACATATTCACTTCAATCATGAACATACCTGAAACAGAAGCGGTAGTCTCACTACCCTTCTTCTTCTTCAATTCTGCAAGGTAAACCTTGCAGTTCTTTTTCCAGTGCCCCACCTTGTTATAGTGGAAGCAAACAGCTTTGCTCTTGGGGTCTTCAGCTTTTGGTGGAACCGACTTTTTCTCACCTACTTTCTTCTTCTTGGAAGGGTTCTTCTTCCTTTTCTTAGGATTGGAACCTTCACCAATTAGAAGAACAGAGCTCTTCTTAGAGGTAAAATTCTATTCCGCAGTCTTCAACATGTTGTGGAGTTCAGCCAGGCTGACATCCAGCTTATTCATGTGAAAGTTCACAACAAACTGCGAAAACGAACCCGGAAGTGATTGCAAGACCAATTCTTGAGTCAGTTCCCCATCCATATTAAAACCAAGTTGTCCAAGATGTTCAATTAAATTGATCATCTTAAGTACATGGTCATTCACAGATGATCCCTCAGACATCCTACAACCGAACAGCTCCTTCGATATCTCATATCGAGCTGTCCTCCCTGCCACATCATACAACTCTTGTAGATGCGTAAGGATAGTGTGAGCATCCATATTCACTTCAATCATGAACATACCTGAAACAGAAGCGGTAGTCTGACTACCCTTCTTCTTCTTCAATTCTGCAAGGTAAACCTTGCAGTTCCTTTTCCAGTGCCCCACCTTGTTACAGTGGAAGCAAACAGCTTTGCTCTTGGGGTCTTCAGCTTTTGGTGGAACCGACTTTTTCTCACCTACTTTCTTCTTCTTGGAAGGGTTCTTCTTCCTTTTCTTAGGATTGGAACCTTCACCAATTAGAAGAACAGAGCTCTTCTTAGAGGTAAAATTCGATTCCGCAGTCTTCAACATGTTGTGGAGTTTAGCCAGGCTGACATCCAGCTTATTCATGTGAAAGTTCACAACAAACTGCGAAAACGAACCCGGAAGTGATTGCAAGACCAAGTCTTGAGTCAGTTCCCCATCCATGTTAAAACCAAGTTGTCCAAGATGTTCAATCAAATTGATCATCTTAAGTACATGGTCATTCACAGATGATCCCTCAGACATCCTACAACCGAACAGCTCCTTCGATATCTCATATCGAGCTGTCCTCCCTGCCACATCATACAACTCTTGTAGATGCATAAGGATTGTGTGAGCATCCATATGCTCATGCTGCTTCTGTAGCTCAATGTTCATGGAATCTAGCATGATACATTGAGCAACATTTGCATCATCTATCCACTTACGATACATAACATGTTCATCATTATGTGCATCGTCAGCAGGTTCAGCAGGCTTAGGTGAGTCAAACACATATTCCAGCTTCTCAACCCTGAGAACAATTCTCAAGTTTCGAATCCAGTCAGCAAAATTAGGACCAGTCAACTTGTGAGCATCTAGTATGCTCCGGAGTGATAGTGCAGAAGACATAACGTATATAGTAAATCTGTAAATGATGAACACATAACAACACTTAGCAAATATTCAATTTCATTTCAAAACACTATATGAATCGGATCTTTATTCATAAGTGGCTCACACTAGTTTATCTAATTTATACAACCCCCTAAGTGAAAAATTAAGCATTCATAATGCTAGTGGGAATAGGGATCCTACATTCCATCACATAACCTCGGCTGTAGCACGAAACATCATGTGATGTTCAATAGGCAGACAACTCTAGTCAATTACATCTTAGGTTATTCCCTAATAAAACTTTAGCCTCTTGAATAATTGAGTCACGGTTGTAGCACGACAGACTCAATATTCTAAGTCAAGTCTAATCCAACATTTCGTACAATTAAATCAGTCTCCAATGGCCCACGGCTGCAGCACGTAACGACCTTTAGATTCTAATTCAATGTACACATCTCTATGTAATAGACAAGTATTTCTTATTTCGAAATCAAAGCCCTCGGCTGTAGCACGAAACGACAATGATTTAAAAATAAGAACTACTTTCTACCATGTTGGAAGGCTATGACCGACACAAGCTCGTTGTGTCATTGGCCAATTACTACTTGATATTATTTAATTTTAGAGGGATTATATTATGTTACAATCATAATCATATTATAAAGAGATTCTTCCTTTTAAATTAAATATTTCAAATCAATAATCGATAATCAGATGATTCTCAGATCGGGGGGAGCATTGTCAAGAGGCGTCACTTAATACCCCTTTCTTACAGATCGAAATCCGCTTTTGACAGAATCATCCTTTCTCTCAATATTGAAAATTCATATTTAATTGCGTGTTTCATAAACACAAGAATCTCATGATTGTATTCATAATATTATTGTTAAGGCAAGAAACGATTCATATTCTAGATTTTCTAAAGCACGCCTTATTTTGATTTAAGTTCACCTAAATCTATCATCGCATGGTAAACATAGGCATATATCTCATATATAAAAATAAATAAATAAGTAAGCATGCAAGTAATATCATGTCACACATTGATATAATGATGTATGGATTTATTATAGCATTTAAAAGCAATTAAAACAATTAAAACATGCTTTAAAACACTTTCGGGAATATAAACAGTTTAAAACTTTTATATAAAAAATATTTGACCACTCCATTAGATCCTGTTAGGAATATGTGTATTAGTTTGATGATAAGTTAAACAAAACACTTAAGTAGAAATCTAGTGTTTGTAGCCTCAACGGATAAGACCATCTTGGCTATCCGTTGAAGGAGTAGCTTTACTTAGCAATAAGTTTAGTATTGTAGCACATTTCATTCTCTGGTTTCAAGTTGTAATTCTTAGATGTTGTAGGAAATTATCAGTCATGTTGACTACTAATGGATATACAAATAGGAGGGCTAATTGTAAATATTTCATGCCTTGTAATTTTGTATGAGTGAAGAAGTATCAACGGATATTGAAGACCTTCAACGGATAAGAAACAAAGCTTCAACGGATGTCTCTAATGCTTCAACGGATAATATCCATCAACAAATAAGTGCTTCAACGGATAAAGACTTCAACTGATAATGCATCAATGGATAAAGCTTCAACGGATAAAGCCTCAATGGATAAGGCATCAACGGATGAAAGCTTCAACGGATGCTTGGTTCATTAACAGTTGATAGTGACAATTCACAAGCTGACAGAGGCACATGGGTTGACAGAGACAAACTGAAATGTGGAAGCCTCTAGGAGGAATCAAGAAAATGCAGCATTCCCATTCTGATGCAAACAAGGAAGTATTCAAAGATTCACAGATTATCCTAGATTGCATTGGATAGAGAAATGAAGAAGAAACATGTGAAGAATCCTTTCAATTGTATTTTACAGTTTTGTCTTCACTTGTAAACTTGGTGATATATAAACTAAGTAGCAACTAGTAATTAGAAGAGAATTTTCCTGAGCTGTTTAGAAATATCAAGAGAGAGAATCATCTAGTTTGTACTAGGAAGCAGCTGTGATTTAATTCTTTGAATCACAGATTTTCTGAAATAACACATCTCTGGTGGAACAACAAATCCACCAGAAAAGTTTTTAAGTTCTTTGTGTTCTTTACATTTGTGTTTGAATATATATCTGTCTATATCAGCTTCAAGCAATTCACACACATTTGTTCACTTAAACACTTAGCCTTAGAAACTGCTCAAAACTTGAAAAAGTTTTGAGATTTACATTCAACCCCCCTTCTGTAAATCTCATTGTTAGTCCACTGGGAATAGCAATTAGTATCAGAGCGAGCTCTTAACATACAAAGAGTTTAAAGATCTATTCTACTAACATCATGAGTAAGAAGGATATTGGTGTAAAGATTCCAATCCTGGAAAGAGATAACTATCATCACTAGAAGGTGAAGATGCATTTACATCTTCTCTCTCAAGATGAAAGCTACATAAAATGCATTGAGAATGGTCCTCACATCCCACACAAGGTGGCCACAGCTGCTACTGCTACAGTTGCTGTTGGACAGTCTATTCCCAAGCCAAAGGCAGAATGGACTGTTGAAGATATTGAAGAGGTCCACAAGGACAAGAAAGCCATGAACATTTTGTTTAATGGCCTGGATCAAGATATGTTTGACAATGTCATCAACAACCAAACTGCTAAGGAAATTTGGGATACTGTGCAGCTTATCTGTGAAGGCACTGAGCAAGTTAGAGAAAACAAAATGCAGCTTCTCATTCAACAATATGAATATTTTCATTTTGAAGAAGGAGAATCATTGAATGATACATTCAATAGATTTCAGAAACTATTGAATGGATTAAAGCTGTATGGGAGAGTGTACCAAGTCAAGGACTCCAATTTAAAATTTCTAAGGTCTCTACCAAAGGAATGGAAGCCTATGACTGTTTCTCTAAGAAATTCTCAAGATTATAAGGACTTCACACTTGAAAGATTATATGGAATTTTGAAGACTTATGAACTTGAGATGGAGCAAGATGAGCTGTTGGAAAAGGGAAAGAGAAAAGGAGGATCAGTTGCACTTGTAGCTGACAGTGAAAAAGTTGAAGCCAGAAATGAGGAAAAGACAATGCCAAGTCTCAAAATTGGCACAAGCAAATCAGAATCAAGCAAGGGTAAAGAGCAAGTTGTTGAGGATGAAGACAATTCCAGTCAGGATGAATCTGATGATATTGATGAACATCTGGCCTTTCTGTCCAGGAGGTTTGCAAAGATGAAGTTCAGGAAAAACACAAAGTTCACTAAGCCAAACAAAAACATGGTGGACAAATCAAAGTTCAAATGTTACAACTGTGGCATTAGTGGACACTTTGCAAGTGAGTGTAGGAAGCCAAATTCTGAGAAAAAGAAATTTGAGCAAGTTGATTACAAAAAGAAGTATTTTGATTTGCTCAAACAAAAGGAAAGAGCTTTTCTCACTCAAGATGATTGGGCAGCAGATGGGGTAAATGAAGATGATGATGTGGAATATGTCAACCTAGCCCTGATGGCTAATTCTGATGAAAATAAAACTAGTTCATCAAGCAACCAGGTAATTACTACTGATCTCTCTCAGCTTTCTAAACATGAATGCAATGAAGCCATAAATGATATGTCCAATAAATTATATCATTTGCGTGTTTCTCTTAAATCACTAGCTAAAGAAAACACTAGGATCAAAGAAAATAATATGTTTTTAAGTGATAGGAATGTTGTGTTAGAGAGTCAGGTAATTGAGCTTGAAAAGATTAAACTTAAATGCTTGACTGTTGAGAGTGAACTAGAAGAAGCTGTTAAGAAAGTAGAAATTCTTTCTAAACAGTTAGAAAGTGAGCAAGAGGTAATCAAGGCCTGGAAAACATCTAGGGATGTTGGTGTTCAAATTGCCAAGGTTCAGGGAATTGAATCATTCTGTGAGGATGCCTGGAAGAAAAACAAAAAGAAGTTAGAATTAATTGATGGATTGTCAACGGATGTGGAATCAACGGATGATGAAAGTTATCCGTTGAAGGAAGAAAAAGAGCATCCGTTGAAGGCTCATCAATTAAAACAGGCAAGTAATAAAAATCTTAATAAGAAGAATGATTTAACTCTCAAGAACTTTGTCAAAGAAGGAGCCAGCACATCCAAAGATGTCAGTAAGGTGAATATAGGACACATGACTTTAGATCAGCTGAAAAATAGGCTTAAGTTGGTTGAGGATAAGAAGGAAACTAAAAGAAAATCTAAAAGAAATGGGAAGGTAGGGATTAATAAACATAACAATTACACACCTGATAGGTATGCTCCTAGAAAAAGCTGTGTGCATTGTAAAAGTGTTAATCACCTATCTGATAATTGCAAATCTGTTAAAAATGCTCCCATGCCTTCAAATCCCTCCATGCCTAACATGTCTATGTCACCTCTACATGCTATGCCTGTTATGTCTCATCAGAATCCTCATGCACATCTTGCAAACATGCCATATATTAATAATCCCTATTTTACTGCATTTAGTATGCCTCACATGCCATACAATATGCCTATATGGAATAACATGTTTGCACAATCTATACTTTATCGATCAAATGTGCTAAATGATTCTGTGACTAACCCTATACTTCAACCAACCACATCTGAGATCAAGGTTGACCCAAAGTTACCTAAATCAAAAGATGCAGGAGGAATGAAGTCTAGGAAAAAGACTAACAAGGCTGGACCCAAGGAAACTTGGGTACCAAAATCAACTTGATTGATTTTGTTGTGTGCAGGGACAAAGAAGGAATCTATGGTACTTGGACAGTGGTTGTTCAAGACACATGACAGGAGATTTCACCCTGCTCACAGAGTTTAAGGAGAGAGCTGGCCCTAGCATAACCTTTGGAGATGACAGCAAAGGATTCACTATGGGATATGGCTTAATTTCAAAAGGAAATGTCATCATTGATGAAGTTACATTGGTTGATGGTCTCAAACACAACTTATTGAGCATCAGTCAACTTTGTGACAGAGGGAATACTGTCTCCTTCAATTCTGAAGCCTGTATTGTCACAAGTAAGAAGGACAATAAAGTGGTTCTAACTGGAGTTAGAAAAGGAAATATGTACCTAGCTGACTTCAACTCTACAGATGCAGAATCCATTACTTGTCTTTTCAGCAAAGCAAGTGAAAGGCATATGTCATAGCCTACTCGTTTATTCGAGTATTTAACTCAACTCAAATAAGAATGTAATAAGTAAATAGTGGATTAATCATCAGAGAGATCTCACAATGTAACATCTGTCAAAGAATAAAGAAACATTGTTCATCTGCAGACTTGAAGATTCACTGGAAGAAGTTCAAGAATTTGATCATGCCTCAGTGATATAAATCAAGATCGTGGATTTAATCAAGTGACAGAGATCTCGTCAAGGTATCATTTATTACAAGGATTCAATCAGAATATCAATGTCAAGACATGAAGAAACGTCACCAAAGTTAGTCACTCATGAACCAGACAGTACATCGAGTGTCAGCATTGAAGTGGCGGAATTGATTCATAAGTCTCAGTGACTTTCAGAAGATTGTCAGAAGAATGGATGCTGCTAAGGGTTAGTATTAATTCTCTATTAATTAATTAAGTCATATAATTTAATTAAGAAAATAAATTATATCTGCAAAGATTAATTTATTGATTAATTGAATTAAATTGATTAATTAATTTAGAATTAATATTAAGGATTTACAAGATTTTAATTGGTTTAAAATCTGCTTAAATTCAGCAAGACAATTCATTTGAACTAGTATGACAATCGGTATGACAATTGATAGTCATACCGAAAGTCATGCCAATACATATAATTGTCTTATTAGAATTTCTGTTTAGATTAAAATCAGTTATTAATTCAGCAAGACAATTTATTTGAACTAATATGACAATCGGTATGACAATCTATAGTCATACCGAAAGTCTTGCTAGCTCATTTTTAATTGTCTTGCTAGTTGTAAACATTGTCCTACCGAAAGTCTCACAAGCTTAAAGGATTGTCATTCCAATTCAATCTACTCGGCTGTGTTGTTTAAAAGAAGCAGAAGACAAGTTCATAAAAAAGTAGCAGGCAATCAAACATAATACATACTCAAGAACAAAAAGAAAAAGGAGCAGAAAAATATTACATCTCATCTGCAACTTCAAGATCAATTTCTAGATTGTAAAGTTAAATCCAATCAACTAGAAATACTTATCTTGTTCTTGTGTATCAATCTAGCGGATTAAAATCCCTAGAACTTAATCTCAAATCGCATTTAGCATTTGATCTTTTAATTACAAAAATAGAAAAAGTTCATGTCGAATTTATTCTAGATTTGTAATAATTGATTTGAGATTAATCCCTTGTAACCGATACCGTAGTTGTAACACCTTTCAAGTTTAATAAAAGTTTTATTTAACTTGAATTTTGTTTCACAATTTTATTCCGCATTTTATTCGATTAAACGGTATTCTTTGCATTCAACCCCCCCTTCTACAAACAAATTGGGACCTAACAATTGGTATCAGAGCCTTCTGATTAACGTACAAATCTAGATCCTAGACTTTTGTGTTTCTTTCACTTCTTGAATTTTTTATTCACTCAAAAAATTCATAATGACTACACAAAAAGTTGGAACCGTTAAAATTCCACTTTTCGATAAAGAAAATTATGTTATGTGGAAGAAGAAGATGCTACTGTTTTTACAGGTTGCTAATCCCAAATATTTGCAAGTGTTGAAGAAGGGTCCAAAAATTCCTATGGTTATGGAACCAGAGGTAATAGAAAATGATGTGGTGATCACCAAAGCGAGAACTTATGTGAAGGATCCTGAGGACTTCTCTCCTGCTGAAATAGAAGAAGCTTCCCTGGATGCTAGCCTTCAATTAATCTTAGTAGATTCCCTTAATCCCCTGATGAATAGACATGTGATGAATTGTAAAGATTCCAAACATATCTGGGAAACTATTGAGATTATTAATGAAGGCACAGAGGAAGTTAGGGAGAACAAACTAGAAATCCTAACCTCTGAGTATGAATACTTTAAATCCAATCCAGGAGAAGGAATCACTGAAGTGTTTGAGAGGTACAATGCATTGATCAACAACCTGAACATTAATGGTAAATACTATTCCATCAGGGAGGTCAACAAAAAGTTCCTTTTAACACTGCCAACTCATCTCGAACATAGAATCACTGCCATAAGAGAAGCAAGAGATCTGAGTGAGATTTCTTTGGAAAGGCTCTATGGTGTGTTAAAGACTTATGAGTTGGAGCAGATTCAGCAGAAGGAAGTTTACGGGAAAGGAAGAGTGGTCAGCACGTCTACTGCTCTAGTAGCTGATGAACAACAACAACAACCACAATATCAACATCAATCTCAACAGTCAGAAAGAATGGTACAGTCTTCCAAGGTTGAAGATAATGTGATAGTAGCAGAATTTGATTCTCCTACTACAAATCAATCAGGAGATGATTATTATTCCTTGGAAGAACTGGAGCAATTGGAGGATGAGTCAATGGCCCTGATTGTCAAGAGATTCTCAAATGTCAGATTCAAAAGGAATCCCAAGTTCAAGTACAAGTCCAACTACAACAGATTCCAGAAAGGTGGATCTTCATCCTCTAACACCAGCAGTGGTGGGTATAAAACAGGGATGGTTGATCGAAGCACCATTCGATGCTTCAACTGTAATGAGTTGGGACACTTTGCCACAGAATGCAGGAAGCCAAAACAAGCTAGGAAGAACTCTTACGATTCTAATCAAAAGAGTAAATCTGAAAGGGCGTACCTGGCAAAGGGAAGAAGCTGGGATGATACTGACAGTGAAGATGAAGAAGTTAGGAATCTTGCTCTCATGGCTAGTAATGCAAGCACCTCATCGTCAAGAAAAGAGGGCATTAAACAGGTACAACCGGTAGTGTGGATTCTTGACAGCGGATCGTCAAGACATATGACCGGAGATAGAGCCCTGCTATCAAATATGGTTGAGAAAGCTGGCCCAGTGGTTACCTTTGGAGATAACAGCAAAGGTTTAACGGAGGGATATGGCTGTTTGCAAGCTGGAAATGTTATCATTGAAAATGTATATGTTGTGCAAGGACTTGAACACAATCTGCTTAGCATTAGTCAGTTCTGTGACAACGGCTACAATGTTTTATTCGACAAGCTGAAGTGTCAGATTCTGCACAAGAAAAGTGAAAAACCCTCCTTAATGGGAATCCAGAAAGGAAATCTGTTCGTAGCTGACATGAACTCTGGAAGCAATCTTGAAGTCAATTATTTCTATGCAAAGGCATCGTTAGATGAGAGTTGGCTATGGCACAAGAGACTTTCCCATCTCAATTTCAAAACAATGAATTCTCTTGTCAAAAGAGAATTGGTAAGAGGTCTGCCTCAGCTGGAATTCTCTCCAGAAGGACTATGTGAGGCTTGCCAGAAAGGAAAGTCAAAGAAAGCAAGTCACAAAGGCACTGACACATCTTCCATAACTGGTGTTCTGCAATTATTGCACATGGATTTATTTGGTCCAGTTAACATCCTTTCTATGTCAAAGAAGTGTTACTGTCTTGTGATAGTTGATGACTATTCCAAGTATACGTGGGTTTTATTTCTTCACTCTAAGGATGAAACACCACAAGTTGTGATTGATCATATCAAGATGATTGAGTTAGATTCTAACGTCCCTGTTAGAGCAATAAGGTCAGATAATGGGACAGAATTCAAGAATGCACTTCTCAATGGATTCTGTACAGACAAAGGGATTACCAGACAATTTTCAGCTCCTAGAACCCCTCAGCAAAATGGAGTGGTAGAAAGGAAGAATCGTACATTGATTGAAGCTGCAAGAACGATGTTAAGTGAATCAGGTCTTCCAATGTACTTTTGGGCTGAAGTTGTCAATACTGCATGTTATACTCAGAATCGAACTCTAATCAACAAAGACTTCATGAAAACTCCTTATGAGATTTTGAATGAACAGAAACCTTCTATCAAATACTTTCATGTATTTGGTGCCAGATGCTTCGTGCTCAAGGATGGAGATGATCGTCGTGGTAAGTTCGAGGCAAAGGCATATGAGGGTATTTTTGTTGGATATGGAAGAAGATCATATAGAGTGTATATCATTGATCAACACAAAGTAACTGAAAGTGTCAATGTTACATTTGATGACACTAAACTCCCTAGTATCCAAACTGAAGATCCTTCTGAGAAACTGAAGTTTGATGATACGTCAGATTCAGAATCAGAACATGGTCAAGAACCTGAGGTTGTTGCTGGTGAAGAACCTGTTAATCCTGATGATACTCAAGGTAATAGTGATGGAAACTTTGGCAACAATGAAGATACCACTGCTACTGACGGAGAATCTTCAAGTCAACATGGCAACAACTCAGGGGGAGATGCTGAAGGATCATCTAGTAAGACACAACATCACAATAAATTTCAAGGCGAATCATCAAGATCAAATCTTCCAAGACAGACTGTCTGGAATAAAGCTCACCCTTTTGAGTTGATTATTGGTGATCCAGATGTTGGAGTCAGAACTAGACGTGATACTCAAAATGAGTGTCTATTCTCAGGATTTCTTTCTGAGATGGAACCTAAGAAAATTGAAGAAGCACTGACTGATCCAGATTGGGTGATTGCTATGCAAGATAAACTCAATCAGTTTGAAAGTCAACAAGTCTGGAAACTGGTACCTAGGCCTGTACACAAGAAAGCTGTTGGTACTAGGCGGGTATTCAGGAATAAACTAGATGAAGATGGTGTGGTTACAAGAAACAAGGCAAGACTGGTAGCTAAAGGGTATTCTCAAGCTGAAGGCATTGATTATGATGAAACCTATGCTCCAGTGGCTAGACTTGAGGCCATCAGGATATTTCTGGCATTCGCAGCATTTTCAAACTTTAAAGTTTATCAAATGGATGTCAAGAGCGCCTTTCTGAATGGAAAGCTGGATGAAGAGGTATATGTAGAGCAACCTCCTGGTTTTGAAGATCCAGATCATTTGGATTTTGTCTTCTTTCTTTTCAAGGCTATCTATGGGCTAAAACAGTCTCCAAGAAAATGGTATGACACTCTCTCTGAATTTCTTATTGAAAATAGCTTTATTAGAGGTGTCATAGACAAAACTCTCTTTTCTAAAACACATAAGAAGGATACTATATTAGTCCAAGTCTATGTGGATGATATAATATTTGGGTCTACTAATGATAATCTCTGTAAGAGATTTGCTAAGTTAATGCACAGCAAGTTTGAAATGAGCATGATGGGAGAGCTGAAGTTCTTTCTTGGATTACAAGTAAATCAAAGGTTAGATGGAACATTTATTTGTCAATCCAAGTATCTCAAGGAACTCCTCAAAAAGTACAATCTAGAGGATTCTGCATCAGCAAGGACTCCATCAACTACAGCTGTCAAGCTTGGACCATGTGAAAACTCCATTAAGGTAGATGTCACAAGCTACAGAGGTATGATTGGCTCGTTACTCTATCTTACTGCAAGTAGACCAGATATTATGTATGCTACATGTTTATGTGCAAGGTTCCAAGCGGATCCTAGAGATATTCATCTCGTTGCTGTTAAATGAATCTTAAGATATCTTAAGGGAACACCAAATCTAGGTATTTGGTACCCTAAAGAATCTGGTTTTAACCTTGTCGGATATACAGATTCAGATTATGCAGGAAGTGTTGTTGATAGGAAAAGCACCTCAGGAAGTTGTCAATTCCTAGGAAGCAGGCTAGTCTCTTGGTACAGCAAGAAACAGCAAACAGTTTCCAACTCAACGGCCGAGGCTGAATATATTGCTGCTGGAAGCTGCTGTGCTCAGATCTTGTGGATTAGGAACCAACTACGAGACTATGGCTCTGTATTGAACAAGATTCCTATTTTATGTGACAACACAAGTGCAATAGCCATCACCAACAACCCTGTACAGCACTCGAGGACAAAGCACATTGACATCAGGTATCATTTTATTAGAGAGCACGTCATGAATGGTACTGTTGAACTATTTTTTGTTCCAACAGAAGAACAAATAGCAGATATTTTCACTAAACCACTTGACGAATCCACATTTACCAGATTAGTTGGTAAATTGGGCATGTTGAAGAGTTTTAGTGATTTATTTAGTTAATATCTGAGATCTGTTCTTGAATGAATTTACAAATGAATTTTTCATAAATGAAAAATTCATTTGCAAATTTATGTTATCATTTTATCATATTTCTTGCTTATTTCTATGTAATATATATTATCTTATCTATTTTTATTTTCCCTTCTTGTTAATTTAAAATATCTCAGAATATTTTATTTTCTCTAAAAATATTTTTCTATGAATTTTATTTGCTAAAATTCAACAGAAATCTATTTTTGGAATAAAAATAATAAATTCTGATATATTGTCTTTGGTTCTGTAAATATTATAGGTCTGTATTTCAGTTTTGCTATTTTCTTATATAATTTCTGTACATATTTGAGTGTCTTTCTACTGAAATGACAATCGGCAAGACAATTGAAATTGTCTTGCTGAAAATCATTTCAGTACTTATATATATATATATACTTATTTTCATATTAATTCTGTGTGAAATCCTTTTATTTCCAGAATGACAATCGGCAAGACAATTGAAATTGTCTTGCTGAAAGTCATTTGCGAATATAATTGTCATTTCAGTGTTTTTCAGTATAGTTTTATACTGGCAAGACAATCGGTATGACTATTGATTGTCTTGCCAGTTATAAACATTATATATATATATATATATTATTTTATTTTATACTGGTATGACAATCGGTATGACTATCAGATTGCCATACCAGTTATATATTATCACTTGTTTTATTCTTATTCTTTTCGGTTATTTTCTTTCTTTTGCCTGGTATGACAATCGGTATGACAATCCAGGATTGTCATACCAGCTGTTATATAAAGGCGTTTGTTGTTTTTTTTTACCATCACAACAGTTTTCTTTTCTTTCAAAAAATTCGAACAGTTTCCTCATTCTCTCTCTTCTCTCTCTTCGATCAAAAACATCTTCAAATCTATTTTGATTCTCCTTTGCTCGAGTTTTTACTCAGCTTACTAATTCATCACTTTGTGGTATATACATACAAGTATATACATACAAATGTGCTGTTGAATTTTTGTTAAATCTATATTTTATTTCAATTTGTGTTTGTTGATTTTGAGCATTTTTATTTCTTATTTTAATTTCTGATTTGTGTCGTTTGGTCTTTCAAAACTGTGTTTGTGAGTTAGGAATTTTAACAAGATACATTTCTGTCTAAATTTTTCGATTATAATTAATTTAATTCGAATTATTAAATAAATTTAATTAATTCGAATTTTCTTAATATTATTCTTAAAATTCTGAAAGCGTGTGTCTTATTATTATTTTAAATGGCTCTCAATTTCCAAATTGTCGCGCATAATCAGGTTGGTTATTTTAATCCGGAAAAATGTGATGTTGAAAAATTTAAGCCATGGATTAGATTTTTAAATGACCATTCGATTGTTAGCTCTGCTATTAAATCAAATGTGATTTTAAACGTCGATCTACTTAGACTGATTTGCACAACCTCTACTGTGGCCGATGATTCAAAATCTTTTTCATTCACCGTCGCAAACATACAGTATGTAGTTGATGAAACAGTCGTCAATCGTGCGTTAAATTTTCCACTAGACAATTTCTGTAATTTACCCTCTGAAAATGATATCACAAATTTTTTCAATGCTATTCACTATCAGGGGGTGATCAATTTAACCAAACTTTCTAAATCAAATTTGGTGTCTGAATGGGATATTTTCTTCGATACACTTTCCAAAGTGTTTGCCAACTGCACAAAATCCAATTTTCATAACATCACTTCCACTCTGCAGTATATTGGTCTTGCGGTTGTTTTCAATCAAAGGATCAATTTTGGCAAACTACTTTTTCCCATTCTCTTGAGACGTCTAACTTCTGCTTTACGTGATCATTCTACAAATCGTAGGGTATCATGTTACTATGCTCGTTTTCTCATGCTTATAGCAGATCATCTTCTCACACCTGATCACAAAGCCCTTTTTGCTAACTCTGCAGTAACCGAACCCCCTTCAGTTAGCAAAAAGATTTACACTCGCCAAGACACAACCTTCAAATTCATGCAAGTTCCAGTACTTGTATCTGCTTTCATGGCCACTTATATTCCTTTACCTATTTTCAATCTTCCCGGCCATGAACAGCAACATCAACCTCCAGTGGTTCAAGCCACCCAGGCTCCTCCAACATCAGATGCTCTTCCATTACAGGTAGTAATTCCTCACTCTCACTCCCTTCCTACTTCTGTTGAAAGACCCCCAGTGGTTGATAGGGCTGACCATGAAGTTGTAGAACCACAGCTTCAATCCCAGGTCATAGAGCCAAACACAGAGTCACATTCTATCTCAACCTCTCCCCCACTGTCTAAAATGTTACCCAGAAGATTACTAGGAAGTAGTACATTGTTAAATATGAGTGAACCCTCAGCTCTGGCTCCTCCTAAGAAAAGAAGAACATATTTTGAGGCATCTAAAAGCCCATCCTTGTCCTCCCAACAGGACATGGACTTTGAAATGGCCAATGAACAGTTACTAGAGGCATTCTCTCAACAGGATGCATCTATTGAAATTCGCCATAGGGCCATGGCATCTTGTACTGAGTCAGGCACAATTCCATTACTCACAATGGAACCATACACTTCCCCAGATCATACTCAGGACACACAGCGAGGAGTGCACGTAGAGTCGGTTACAGTGCCTGCCATAGTTACGGCAGAAGAGCAGTCACATGCTTCAGAGGGAAAATCTGACTCTCCGCCATCTTTAATAGAGTCATTTTCTCCCCTCCCAGATCAAACACCTCTGGCTCCCTTATGGGATTCTCCACTCACAGATTTATCTGGAGAAAGTGGAGGGCAACTCGGTCAATCTATCCCTGAAGCAATTCAGACATCTATTCCAAAAGATTTGATAGTATTGACTGAGGATCGGGACTCGCAAATTCCCATTGCACCACCACTGACCTCTCTTGAAGAGGCTAGGGTGATTTTTAATGCAGGTACAGAAGAACAGCAACAGGAAGACTCCTCACGAGCAATTATATTGAGAGAAACACATGCACGTGAGATGAGTGAACCAAACACGAGTGAAATTCAGGTGAGAGCACACACAGACACTGATACTGTAAACCTGTTAGCTCAGATTGCTGCCCTAAAAGAAGAACTTGCTAAAAGCCAAGCTGAAGCTCAAGCATTCAAAGCACAAGTGGTTGAACGGTCTTCTTCTTCCACCTCTCTCAACAATCAGCTTGCAATCATAAGGAATGACATCTCAGATCTAAAGACCACTGTAATACCAAAGCTCAATTCTATTCAGGACACTCCAACTTTATCAGCTGATGACATATCCAACTTCTGCTCTCTACATACAAGAATGACTTCTCTTGAAGACCTCGTTGAGATGAATCATTCACTGGACTCCTCAAGATTTCTAAAGATAGAGACGGGCATGGAACATCTCAATGAAGGGATGAAGCACCTATATTACATGATCAAGAATTCTCATTGCCCTAATGAAGAACAAAGAACTTATTTTGAAGGACCGTCTGGTGGAGGATCAGGCTCTGGAGGTGATGGAGGTTCCAAAGGAAGATCAGAAGAGGATCCCTCAACTAAGGGGGAGAAGAAAGGAAGTAGTGCCAAAGGGAAAGAAAAAGATACCTCTGCTGGAAACAAAGGAAAGGCTGATGATGTCTACTACAGTGGAGAACATGATGACTTTGATATTTTTGACATTCCCACTGAACCAGTTCAGGAAGATAAAGATGGGTTATTTGAAGCTGAAGAGAAAAGTGATTTTGAAGATTGGGAAGAGGAAGATACAGTGGATCCTATGTTTGAGAAAGAATTTCAGAAGGAGCAGTCAGAGATGAAAAGAAAAGAAGCTGAACTCAAGAAGGTCTCTCAGATCATTGACAGGAGGAAAGATATACAAAGAACAGAAACTCTTCAAAAGCAACGTCTTCATGACATTAAGGCTCAAGAAAGGAGAAGAGATGTCAGACTAAAGATTGGTGAAAAATGGGATGAAGCTAGGAGAGTACTCGATATGCCTCAGCTGAGCACTAACAATGATAGGCAGTTCTTACATCTTCTTGACAAGCTGGAAATCTCAAATCCTAACAATGACATGTACATGAATGCTATCAAGACTGAAGTCTCAAGGATCACAGCTGCTTTTGATAGATCCCTAAATGAGATGAGCATTTTTGTATATTATCAGAGTGAAGGATCATTCAAGGTGTCACTTCATCTATTTGAGAATCGTTCTTTGTCAGAGATTTGGGTTCTTTTAAACAAAGTCAAAAGAAGCTCAGAATTGAATGAAGTTCTTCGAGAAAGGCTTAAAGAGTTTGCCAGCAGGGCTAGTCCTCAAGTGGTCAACAATCCTCATCAGGTGAGATTCTTTAAGTCTGATTGTCTTCAAATCTGTCAGCTAGATGTACAATCTCTTAAAGACTACTCAGCTAAGCATCTGGTCTGGATGGAACATCATTTGAAAACTGCTGGATATTCATCCATGTTGAAGACTCAAGCTGCTGACTTGATTCAAGCTTATTGTGAAAAGAATGTTAAAAGGTACACTCAACTCAAGAATAAGCTGAAGTCAGTTGGAGTTCAACCAGTCAGACCAGCAAGCTTCACTTCAGAAAAGGATCGTGTCTTTGACAAGGAATTGCTTCAAGATTTAGAAGAAGGTGAAGTCAGAAGAGAAGACAACTGAAGTCAATTAGCTCAAAACTCAATGTAATATGATTAGAGCTTTATGAATCAAGATAGTCTAATGTAGTTATATGTTCAGGCTAGAGGAACATCTATCTTGTATTCACTTGTAAATTTCATTTGGAATCTGGAAAATGTTAAATATAATCCAGAACTTTTCTGCTATTTACTTTACATTACTGTTTATATCTTTTTCTTATTTGTTAGTTGAGTTATCCTCTAGGTATTTGTTGTTATTGTCTAACAAGCAAATAGGGGGAGATTGAAAGGCATATGTCATAGCCTACTCGTTTATTCGAGTATTTAACTCAACTCAAATAAGAATGTAATAAGTAAATAGTGGATTAATCATCAGAGAGATCTCACAATGTAACATCTGTCAAAGAATAAAGAAACATTGTTCATCTGCAGACTTGAAGATTCACTGGAAGAAGTTCAAGAATTTGATCATGCCTCAGTGATATAAATCAAGATCGTGGATTTAATCAAGTGACAGAGATCTCGTCAAGGTATCATTTATTACAAGGATTCAATCAGAATATCAAAGTCAAGACATGAAGAAACGTCACCAAAGTTAGTCACTCATGAACCAGACAGTACATCGAGTGTCAGCATTGAAGTGGCGGAATTGATTCATAAGTCTCAGTGACTTTCAGAAGATTGTCAGAAGAATGGATGCTGCTAAGGGTTAGTATTAATTCTCTATTAATTAATTAAGTCATATAATTTAATTAAGAAAATAAATTATATCTGCAAAGATTAATTTATGTATTAATTGAATTAAATTGATTAATTAATTTAGAATTAATATTAAGGATTTACAAGATTTTAATTGGTTTAAAATCTGCTTAAATTCAGCAAGACAATTCATTTGAACTAGTATGACAATCGGTATGACAATTGATAGTCATACCGAAAGTCATGCCAATATATATAATTGTCTTATTAGAATTTCTGTTTAGATTAAAATCAGTTATTAATTCAGCAAGACAATTTATTTGAACTAATATGACAATCGGTATGACAATCTATAGTCATACCGAAAGTCTTGCTAGCTCATTTTTAATTGTCTTGCTAGTTGTAAACATTGTCCTACCGAAAGTCTCACAAGCTTAAAGGATTGTCATTCCAATTCAATCTACTCGGCTGTGTTGTTTAAAAGAAGCAGAAGACAAGTTCATAAAAAAGTAGCAGGCAATCAAACAGAATACATACTCAAGAACAAAAAGAAAAAGGAGCAGAAAAATATTACATCTCATCTGCAACTTCAAGATCAATTTCTAGATTGTAAAGTTAAATCCAATCAACTAGAAATACTTATCTTGTTCTTGTGTATCAATCTAGCGGATTAAAATCCCTAGAACTTAATCTCAAATCGCATTTAGCATTTGATCTTTTAATTACAAAAATAGAAAAAGTTCATGTTGAATTTATTCTAGATTTGTAATAATTGATTTGAGATTAATCCCTTGTAACCGATACCGTAGTTGTAACACCTTTCAAGTTTAATAAAAGTTTTATTTAACTTGAATTTTGTTTCACAATTTTATTCCGCATTTTATTCGATTAAACGGTATTGTTTGCATTCAACCCCCCCTTCTACAAACAAATTGGGACATAACAGCAAGTGCAGTTGAAAGTTGGCTATGGCACAAGAAGCTATCCCATTTGAATTTCAAGACAATGAATGATCTAGTCAAAAAGGACTTAGTTAGAGGAATGCCTCTAGTGGAATTCACAAGGGATGGACTGTGTGATGCTTGTCAGAAGGGAAAGCAAAAGAAAGTATCATTCAGTAAGAAGCTTGAATCTGTAATTGATGAACCATTACAACTACTACACATGGATCTTTTTGGACCAGTCAATGTATTGTCAATTTCAAGGAAAAGATATTGCCTAGTGATTGTTGATGATTTCTCTAAGTTTTCATGGGTCTATTTTCTTGGATCAAAGGATGAAGCTAGTGAAATCATTATCAATCATATCAAGCAAGTCAACAATCATCCTGATTTCAAAGTAAGGAATATTAGGAGTGACAATGGAACTGAGTTCAAGAATTCAACCATGAAGTTGTTCTGTGAAGAAAATGGGATCATGCATGAGTACTCAGCTCCAAGGACTCCACAACAAAATGGTGTGGTGGAAAGGAAGAACAGATTACTAATTGAAGCTGCAAGGACAATGCTTGAAGAGTCAAAACTCCCAACTTACTTTTGGACTGAGGCTGTTAACTGTGCATGTTACACTCAGAATATTTCTCTAATCAATCAGGAAAAAGGCATGACTCCCTATCAACTATTCAAGAGAAGAAAACCAACTTTAAACTTTCTGCATGTCTTTGGTTGCAAATGTTACATCTTAAGGAATCAATCTGATCACAAAGGGAAGTTTGATGCAAAGGCTGATGAAGGAATATTTGTTGGTTATTCTGCTGGAAAATCTTATAGGGTCTACAATCTAAGAACAAACATTGTCATAGAATCTATGCATATTGTGTTTGATGATAAAAAGATTGATGGACTAATAGATGAGGGACATCATGAAGGGCTCAAATTTCACAAAATTGAGATATATTGTGATGATAGTGAAGATGAGAATGATGAAGAAGGCATCTCAAGAAGAATTCAGAATCTGCCTTTGGATAATGCACAGAATGCTGCATCAGTTGAAAGTCATAATTCAGCTTCCGTTGAAAGAAGCAATGCAGCATCCGTTGAAAGACAAAGTGCATCATCCGTTGAAGTTCATAATGAAGCATCCGTTGATCACAGTCTGTCAACGGATAATCAATTCACTTCATCAGTTGATAGAGCTCCCAATTCCTTTCAAAGGATCAGCAACTCAGGGGGAGTTTCAACCAATCAACATTCTATCTCACATCATGACAATACTGAGGCAACCTCATCTAGAGCTAATCTACCACCTCAAAGGAAATGGACCAAGAATCACCCTTTTGAACTGATCATTGGTGATGCTACATCTAAAGTGCAAACTAGAAGGGCTACTCAAGATGAATGTCTGTATAGTAGCTTTCTATCACAGGAGGAACCTAAGAGAGTGGAAGAAGCTCTATTGGATCCAGATTGGATTTTAGCAATGCAAGAAGAGCTAAACCAACTTGAGAGAAACAAAGTATGGAAGCTGGTACCCAAGCCAAAGAACAAGAATTTTATTGACACAAAATGGGTATTCAAAAACAAGATGGATGAAAATGGCATTGTCATAAGGAATAAAGCCAGATTGGTTGCTAAAGGCTACTCTCAACAAGAGGGAATAGATTTTGATGAAACATTTGCTCCAGTTGCCAGACTTGAAGCCATCAGAATCTTTCTAGCCTATGCAGCTAATGCCAATTTCAAAGTCTATCAAATGGATGTCAAGAGTGCATTTATAAATGGGGAATTAGAGGAAGAAGTTTATGTAAGCCAACCTCCAGGATTTGAAGATCCAAATTTTCCAGACTATGTGTATTATCTGTTGAAAGCACTCTATGGACTAAAGCAAGCACCTAGAGCCTGGTATGAGACTTTGTCAAAATTCCTTCTAGATAATCACTTCACAAGAGGTACTGTTGACAAAACTCTCTTCTTTAGAAATGTTAATGGCTCTAAAATACTTGTTCAAATTTATGTAGATGATATTATATTTGGATCTACAGATGATAAGCTTTGTAAAAAGTTTGCTAAGTTAATGCAAAGTAAATATGAAATGAGCATGATGGGAGAGCTAACTTATTTTCTTGGTTTACAAGTTAAACAAGTTAGTGATGGAATTTTCATTAGTCAAACTAAATATATTTATGATCTTTTAAAGAAGTTTGACTTAATGGATTGTTCATCTGCAAAAACTCCCATGGCCACTGCCACCAAGCTTGAATTAAACAAGGCTGAAAAGTCTGTGGATATTTCAAGTTATAGAGGCATGGTTGGCTCACTTTTATATTTAACTGCTAGTAGACCTGATATAATATTTTCTACATGTCTCTGTGCTAGATTTCAAGCTGACCCTAAAGAATCTCACTTAGTGGCTATTAAAAGAATTTTCAGATATCTCAAAGGGACTCCAAATCTAGGAATTTGGTACCCTAGAGAGTCTGGTTTTGATCTAATTGGCTACTCAGATGCAGATTATGCAGGCTGCAAAATAGACAAGAAAAGCACAACTGGTACCTGTCAATTTCTAGGGAACAAGCTTGTGTCATGGTTCAGCAAGAAGCAGAATTTTGTTTCCACATCAACAGCTGAAGCTGAGTACATTGCTGCTGGTAGTTGCTGTGCACAGATACTATGGATGAGGAATCAACTATTTGACTATGGTCTGACTGCTGACAAAATTCCAATATTCCATGACAACACAAGTGCCATTGCCATTACTGAAAATCCAGTGCAGCACTCAAGAACCAAGCACATTGATATCAAGTACCACTTCATTAGGGAACATGTGATGAAAGGTACAGTGGAACTTCATTTTGTTCCAAGTGAAAAGCAGATTGCAGACATATTTACCAAGCCACTTGATGAATCAACATTCACAAGATTAGTAAGTGAGTTAGGTATGCTTAATTATTCATAATTTATGTCATCTATATAATCTGCCTTGAAGCCTGAAATGAATTTGCTGCAAGAACAAAGTTGGCTTTAAGTAAGACTTATCCTATCAACGGATATTCCCTATCCGTTGAAAGCCAAAATTGTTCTATCAACGGATGTTCATTATCCGTTGAAAGACAAATACATTTCTGGTAATTTTATCCTTCAACAGATAAAATGGTGTTGATCATCAACGGATAACTATTTACCTTATTCGTTGAAGTGTCACATCAGTTACTATAAGTGAGTCACAACCGTTGATTCTTTTACTCAACCGTTGATACAGATATACAGTGTTGTATATCTTTGTATTTAAGGTAGTTTTCAGAATTTCTACAGTTTTATTTATTCTTGAACGGCTGTAACCTACTTAAAAGTATCATTTAATCATTTTATTTACGTTTTAATTCAAGAAAGTATAAAAGCCCAATTGAACTCTTATTTTCACTTTACGCTTTCTTGCAATTCTTATTCTCCTTCTCTCCCAAAAATTCTCAAGTTTTTCTCTGCAACCTCTACTCACAACAATGGCACCAGTAGTCAAAATTATGTCTCAAACAGGATTTGTTTATGAAAAGAATAATTTCGTAGCCTTGGTTGAAAAGAATGAAGCCCATTCTGATTATCACAAGATGATGGACTTCATCAAAAACTGCAAACTAAGCTATGCAATGCTGGAAGCCCCAACCATCTACTGTGAGGTGATTGAGGAGATTTGGACAACTGCAGAGTTCAACTCCACAGATATGACTATTGCCTTCTCTCTCAAAGGTAAGGACTATTGCATTAACTGTGATGATATACAATCTTGCTTTAAGTTGCCTGAGAATAATGCCATGACACCACACACTGATAAAGATGTATCTGCTATGTTAGATTTCATAGACTATGCTTTTGATTCTGCTAGTTTAGGTAGTATTAGAAGGAAAGGCCTTAGGAAAGAATGGAGTTTTCTTGGAGATGCCTTCATTAAAGTTTTCTCTGGGAAGATTAGCAATTTTGATGCCATAACTTCATCTCTTGTTAATATGCTCTATATGCTAGTTTCTGATAGGTACTTTAATTTTAGCAACTGTGTTATGCTAGAATTAGGATCCAGATTAGGTAACAAAGCTAATAGACCACATAACATCTACTATGCTAGATTCTTTATGTTATTGGCTAACCATGTTGCTGAAGGTTTGATTATATCAAATGAGAATAATAAACTCAAATGCTGGGCACAAGAGAAAATGATCCTTGCAGACCTTTTGAGAATGAACCTCAACAGCCAGGTGCCATTGGTATATTTGCCAATCATAAATGCACCACAGGTAAGTGAGGTAAACACTTCTATAACTCCTACTATTTCCTACCCCATTGTTTCTTTGCCCTCTAGTGTGGCCATGGAATCTGTGTCTTTGTCCAAACAGGTTCCTGCCAAAGCCACCAAAACCAAAGTTTCAAAACTCAAGTCAAAGAAACCTACCTCTGTTGTTTCTCAAAAGACAACAGCTGTAACAACTACCATAAACCCTGAAGGGAGTGAACAGGGTGTGAGTGGTGAGGGGAGGGGTGAACATCAAGAAACCCCCCAGGATAAGGTGGGAGAGGTGAGTGGTACCCAAGCCAGCCAAGCCACAGTCTCTCAAAAGACTGTGGTGGTTCAAAAGGAGTCCAACACATCCCTAGTTGCATCCTCCCAAAAGGATGTAACTATTGAAAATAGTCCCCAACCAGGGACACAGAACAAAAGAGGGAGGGACACTGAAGCCACACATTCACCAATTAAAGCCTTTTCAAGGAAGAAGAAGGCCAAGACCCTAATTTCCACACAAGGGACACACACAGCACATATACATCCACCTGTATCTGAGCCTTCACAAATTCAGCTTGATGTGATTCCAGCAAATGTGGAATCACAACCCCATTCTCTCATAATAGAAACACACCAATCATCAAACTCTCCATCACCCTCTCTGGATGTGGATATGATATTCACATCAATTCCTGATTCTCCCTCATTAAAACTCAGGGAGGAGCCCCACTCAAAACCTGATGATCATCATCTTTTAGATGATTTGTTGGATCATCAGCCAATTCTTTCAGATGTAATTGAAGAATCTGTGTTACCTCACTTAAAATCAATTCCCACAGATTCAACCATTATGTCACTTTCTATATCTACATCTTTTCCTTCTTCAACGGATATCTTTCATCCGTTGACAAGTGGTTGTTCTTCAACGGATAAGCTTAACAGCAGTTATCCGTTGATACCATCAGTTTCCACTTCAACGGATACTCCCTATCCGTTGATGGTTTCTACACACATAACAGAAACAATACCAACTGTAGAGGACATGGCTACTGTACAATCACTTTTAGGTTTGAGGGAAGGGAGTGATCTTTTGAGTGAGAGGCTGGGTTGCTCCCAGGCAAAAGGAGAGGTTGAGAGTCACCATATGCATGCTATTTCTTCCAGCATGGCAAAAGTGAGTGAGGGGAGTGCCACCTTAGAAGGTGAGGGTGAGGGTGTGAGGGTGTGTGTGAGCCAGGGGGAGCCCCTGATGCAAGAAAATAGAGAAAAAGAGAGAAAGGCAGGTACAGAAGCTATAAGGGTGGATCCAGCCATTGCTAGTGAGTCAATGAAAGTGGATGATGCAGAAAAGGAAAGACAATTTCAGCAACATTTCAAAGCTGCAATTGATAACATTTCCTTGGATGCTGACACTTTTACTCATCCTGTTTCAGCCTATCAATTATTGGCTGCTCAGGGCAATGTGGAGGCAGAACAGACATTACACATTGTACACACTTCAGAATCTCTTCTCAGAGACAAAGCTGTTGTTAACAGGCTGCCTTCTCAAGCTGGTGAGCCATCTGAAGAATTTGGAGTGAATTCTAATGATGATGACTCTAATTCTTTGGATGAGAGCATGAACTTAGGGGGAGTAGCAGGCCCAAGTTCTGTTCCTGATCTTCCTGAATGGGCATGGGCAAAAGCCTCAACACCAAGAGAGTTTAGTGTCACTTTGATTAGACAAGTCATGACAATTCAGCAGGCCCTTTAGGAGACTACAGATGCTGGTACCAAGGCAATTCTTCAAGCTCATCTGGAATCTCTGCATCTCTTGCAGTTGCAGCATTTCCAACAAAATCTAAGTGTGGATGAGCTCAAACAGGACATTGCTGATCTGAAATCCTACAATGCTGAGAAGTTGGATTCAGTCATACCTTATGGTACTATGCAAGATTTGTTGGAGAGACTGAGGAAAGAATCTGATGCTGACAAGAGACTGGCCAGATTGGAAAACAGGGTTCAAATCATTGAAGACTCTATGGTCACAATTCTTCAGAATCAACAAACTCAAACAAATCTACTCATGCAGCTGGCCAATGCACAAGGCTTGACTCCTACCCTTGATGATAACAAAAAGGGGGACAATAAAGGGAAAGGGAAAGGAGAGCCATCAACAACAGTTCAAATTTCTCAAGTGCAAGTTCCTGTCATCACCACTTCTCCAATTATTCAAATCAAAGGAAAGCTTGATGGAATTGATCTAATCCAGATAGCAACAGCTGAATTGCAAGTCAAAGAGCAAAGGAAGAAGATTGATGAAAAGATGCAACAAATATTTGGTTCTACAATTTCTCAATCACAATCTGTGAAGCACGGCACAAAAGTGGAATCAATTATTATGGAACTCAAGCCAGTAGGGAGGAATAAGGTTGGAGAGACTTCTTCCAAGGATTTGAAACCTATGGTCCTCAAGCCCAACAACAGATCCAATAAGGACTCTACAAAGAATCCTCTGAAAGAAGTGGATTTTCCTCTTCCAAAGGCTGATGAGGACAAGCTTTTGGGTAGAAGTATCTCATATCTCAAAGAGACCATGGATGTGGCTGTAAGGAGAAACATGGCTATTATCTTCAGAGAGGGAAAGAGCATATGTGTGATGCAAGGACATCCCAAATTCTTAATAGCCAAGACGGAAGAAACCGGAAGGTTGAAGGAAGAAACCAAACAGCTAAAGGCTGACAAAAGAGCACAAGCAAAGCTTGAAAAACAGCTAAAGTCAAGTCAGGCTGAAGAACAAAAAGAAATTGAAGACAAAAGTGAAGATAAAGCTATGGGGGACATGGTTGGTACTGAGATGGAGGAAAGAAGTAAGGGAAGAGAAGAATGGCAGAAAGGGAACAGAAAGAAGGTCAATGCAAAGAGAAAAATGGTAGATAAGACTGAAGAAACCCAATCAATATCCAAACCACTACCCTCTATTCCTGAACCCATTGTGCCTGACCCCTTCATGAACATTCATGGTGAAACAATCATTCCCAAGGAGGAACCAATTGATTGGGACACCATCAAATTGCCCACCTTCCTAACCTCTTATCCACCATCAAAGAAGTAGAAAAGAAGAATCAAATCAACACCCTCTAGAGCCTCAATCAAATTCACACAGAAGCCTAAGCCTAAACCTCAAGCCTCTAAAGATGATTATGTTCACATCTGTGACATAAAAGAATTTTCAGACATTGAACTCTATCTGGATGAGCTGGAGGAAGTAAGGGGAATAGCTGCCTACAGACAGCTACCAGAAAGACTAGTGTTCAAATACAAAGGAGATGGGGAAAGAACCTGGCCTCTTTACAGAATTCTGAATGAAGGCTACTCTACCTTGATTAGAGTCTACTCAGCCATACAAAGGGATTCTGGCTTTATCAGGACTGCCAAGACTGAGATTCTCAACAAGATTGCCAATATAAGGAAAACTTGGAGGGAGCCCAATGCTTTGCCTAGAACTTTACTCATTCAAGAAAGAGGATTACAATTCACAAATCACCTCATTGGTTGATGGAGTTCAGAGACAACAAAGGAGTCAGAAGATTTTTCAGAATTGAAGATCAGCTCAAGATTGCCAGTAATGAAACTCTCAAGGATATGCAATTTAAGTTAGATATCAATGAAGAAGATGAAGCTGAATTCTACAGACAACTTCAACTTCAAATAGAGGAGAATGACAGGAGGCTAGGAAAGAAAACAAGGAATCAAAGGAAAAGAAACTAATCTGCTCAGGCTAAAGGAGCACCCTTGGAAACAATGTAATTCTTCAATACCATCTCAGCATATACATTTTTGTAGCACTTTTTGAATTTCTGCTTTATTACAATTTATATATTTGTCAAGTGTTTTGTTATCATCAAGCTAAACCCAAATTTATGCCTACAGTTCTAGTAGACATAAATAGAGGGAGATTGTTAGGAATATGTGTATTAGTTTGATGATAAGTTAAACAAAACACTTAAGTAGAAATCTAGTGTTTGTAGCCTCAACGGATAAGACCATCTTGGCTATCCGTTGAAGGAGTAGCTTTACTTAGCAATAAGTTTAGTATTGTAGCACATTTCATTCTCTGGTTTCAAGTTGTAATTCTTAGATGTTGTAGGAAATTATCAGTCATGTTGACTACTAATGGATATACAAATAGGAGGGCTAATTGTAAATATTTCATGCCTTGTAATTTTGTATGAGTGAAGAAGTATCAACGGATATTGAAGACCTTCAACGGATAAGAAACAAAGCTTCAACGGATGTCTCTAATGCTTCAATGGATAATATCCATCAACGGATAAGTGCTTCAACGGATAAAGACTTCAACTGATAATGCATCAACGGATAAAGCTTCAACGGATAAAGCCTCAATGGATAAGGCATCAACGGATGAAAGCTTCAACGGATGCTTGGTTAATTAGCAGTTGATAGTGACAATTTACAAGCTGACAGAGGCACATGGGTTGACAGAGACAAACTGGAATGTGGAAGCCTCTAGGAGGAATCAAGAAAATGCAGCATCTCCCATTCTGATGCAAATAAGGAAGTATTCAAAGATTCACAGATTATCCTAGATTGCATTGGATAGAGAAATGAAGAAGAAACATGTGAAGAATCCTTTCAATTATATTTTACAGTTTTGTCTTCACTTATAAACTTGGTGATATATAACCAAGTAGCAGCTAGTAATTAGAAGAGAATTTTCCTGAGCTGTTTAGAAATATCAAGAGAGAGAATCATCTAGTTTGTACTAGGAAGTAGCTGTGATTTAATTCTTTGAATCACAGATTTTCTGAAATAACACATCTCTGGTGGAACAACAAATCCACCAGAAAAGTTTTTAAGTTCTTTATGTTCTTTACATTTGTATTTGAATATATATTTGTCTGTATCAGCTTCAAGCAATTCACACACATTTGTTCACTTAAACACTTAGCCTTAGAAACTGCTCAAAACTTGAAAAAGTTTTGAGATTTACATTCAACCCCCTTCTGTAAATCTCATTGTTAGTCCACTGGGAATAACAGATCCGTCTCGAAAAAATGAATCCAACGATATATTGCACGCCCAAAACGGAGTTACGAAACTCCCAAAAAATCAAATTTAATGTGGACAGACGGGCTATAACGCATTACAGGAATGCGTTACAACATTGCTAAGCCATTAACGGGTGTAACACATTCGGTAAATGCGCAACAGGAGTGTAACGCATTTCCAAAATGCGCGACACCCCCCCCCCCCCCCGGCGATTGCGCTTCACGGCCCAGCAGCCGACCGTTGCAGTTTTTTTTTTTCTGCGATTTGTCAGTTCACTTGTCAGTTTACTGCCGTTACAAAAACAGGCTGACCCCCTTTCCTTTACTCCCTTAATTAATAACTCTTATTAATATTGTCATCATTTTAATTTTACTATTAATAAATTAATTAACATTTAATTAATAAATTAATAAAAATCAAAATAATATAATTTCTTAAATCAGGCAGTAGCAGAAAATTATCAGATCAGCCAGGGGTCCTTGTGCAAATTTTAATCATATTTATTCACATGCATAATTATTTCATGAATTTTAGTTAAAACAATTTTTTTAAAATTCATAACAAATAATCTACACATCACAAAATTATGAAAAAAATACCTAGATGATCTACAACACTTGTAGATACCAGATCAGTAGTCAAGATCTAATGCAAAAATTATTTCGAATAAATTCATAATTAAATCTAAATAAACTTGCAAAAATCATAACAAATCCATACATGCATAAAAAAATCTGAAATTTTTTATATAAATCTCTATATGCAGAACCTAGCTCTGATGTCAATGAAGAAATTTACGGATGAGCGGAAGCGTGATATAACAAATATTCCGTAAAAAATCATGTATCGCACATATAGAAAAACGTATAAATCAAAAAGAGCGGAGGAATCGTTACCATACCTTAAAAATCGAAGCTTTATAAAATGGTTGCTAGCAGTTGCTTCTCAGTGTGTGAAGCACTCTACCGGTATCCACCAAGAATAATCCTCTTCGATGAAGCTTTTATAAAACCAAGCTTTTATAAAAAAATGGATTTTTGGGAGAGAGAGAGAGAGAGGAAGAAGATGGAGGCTAGTTTCTTCTAAGGTTTTTTCACAAAAACAAGTGTGCCTTTAGAATGAGCCATCTCATTCTATTTATAAGGCTCTCCTAGGATTTTTTTATAATATATCTATATATATATATTAACCCCACATTTTATCTTTATAAAATGCTTTAATAATAATTAAAAATATTTTAATCATTATTTCTTTTTCTAAACTATTTAGAAAATAATTCTCTCTCTCATTATTTCATCAAAGAAAATATTCTTTTATGGTGTGACCCTGTAGGTTCAATATTATGCCGGTAGTAGAAATAAATAATAATAAACTTTTATTAATTATTTACATGAATACTAAAATTCACTAAATATAATTAACTGATTAATTATATTTATTCTACATCATGAGTGATGCTTCTCAACATATCGCGACTATCCGGATAATATGAATTCACTGTTTAGAATACCAAGAACATGTTAGTGACTAGTTACCGTACAATGAATTCCTTCTACCCTTACAATATCCCGATTAAATACAAGGCATGGATCTCGTGTCAGGCCTATCAAATTTAATCATATGATTTCTTATTCATAATGCAAAGTTCATATTAATGCAAATTAGAAACTCCTTTCTAATTTCATACACTCTGGCCAGAGATTCCAGAACTCGCATACTAAGAATAACATAGGATATTCTCTTTCTATACTGGAAGGGGTAGATCCTCTATTGACGTTAACTATCTCTATACACAAATCCCTATGCCCAGAATATACCTAATGGATGTCCTTGAGACTAAGGACTAAACCAAAGCACAATTCAATATATACAAGATAACTTTAACGATCTCAAGTCTAAGGACACTTGTACAACTATCACTCAATGAATAACTATTGACATGTGAGTAATCTCCATTAGTTGTTCAACTTATCGAGTCATGTTCAGTGAACTTATTCCATAATAAGCACCTACATACTAGCTACAGTGTCACCACACAAATGCCTATGAGAACAGACATCCTCCTGAAGGCAGCAAGCATAGTATGTACCAATATTTGCGGATCCACTAACATCCGATTAGTTATCCTATGATCAGGAACTGTTTAAGTCTATAGTTATCATCTTCTAGATCTCACTATTATAATCTCATTATAATTCTATAAGCTTTACTCTAAACTATGGAGCATCTTATTTAAAACACTTTAAATAGATAAAGCCCATAATAAAACCAAAATAAGTCTTTTATTAATTTCAATGAAATCAAATAGGAATACAAGAAAGTTCTTTCTAACTCATCATACATGATTGGATTTAGGACAAACACTTTCAGATATTACTAGGAGATGGTCAGAATTCATATTGAATACCATCAGAGATAAAGCAAGAATTTCTAGTTCAAGATTTACAGAATTCATTCCAAATATTGTTGAAAATGATGGAAGTGAAATTCCTATGAAGAAGGATTCTGCTAAGCTTGAGGTAATACTGAATGAGAAATGTCTCTACTATAATAAAGATTCTTCTCATCCTAGGGTAATAAGACTAAATGATGGTTTAAAAAGAAACCATATCTCTGTTATAAGGACAGCAATCTATCAGATTGGAAGTCAGAATAAAGAGATGAAGCAAGTCAAGACTACACTCTCTTAGGTGGTGAGGATTAAAGAAGAAAAGCTGATATCAAACTTTGTCAAGAATCATTTTGGATTCATATTGACTCGGTAAGATTGGTAAAAGCTACAAGGACTGTAAGTTGTAGTTAGTTATTCAGTTAAACTCTTAATGCATTTGTACTTAAATGTTTTTGACATCATCAAATCTATTAACTTGTATATTTTGCATAATTTACAAGTTGGGGGAGATTGTTAGATATATTTGAGATGTCATTTCTAATATATTTCATATTTAGTTTTCGGATCTTAACTAACAGGAAATATCAGGACTTACTGAAATCAGGACTTACTGGAAGTCAGAACATAATATCAGGACTTAAGGTCATATCAGAACTTAAGTACGGGAGGACTTACAGTTAAAGAAGGAAGCTGATTTGCAGTAGAAGATCGAGGCTAAAACAAAGGAAGATATGCATGGAAAGAGTTAGAGGACTGAAAGACTTGTAGAAGATATCTGATTGATATATTTTAGGAGACAGGATTATATTCCATATCAATTAGAAGTTATCTTGTAACTGTGTAGTATATAAACACAGCTTAGGGTTTACACTATATGTGTTATCATTATCGAGAAGATTATACATTGTAACCTAGCAGCTCTTAGTGATATTTGTTCATCACTGAGAGAGAACAACAGTTCTATTGTAACAGAATTTATTATATTGAATATATATGTTTACTGTTACTTGTGTTCAAGATAGATTTGATTGTAATAACACTGTATTCAACCGCCTTCTACAGTGTTGTGTGACCTAACATTAATCTAATCTAACAAATGTCACACAATAATACGGAGCAATGGATAGTTACTTACCTCAGTGACGAAAATATATAACTCACACTGAGGCACACATACAATCCTTCATAACCCATCAAATACGAAACATCTAAAATCTCGAACTTCTCCACAATTCTAATTCTGATCAGATCCTTATTTAGCCTTTTTTACCCTCAACTGATGTTTTTTTGAAAAATATGAAACACGAAAATTGTAGAGAACGAAAAGACTTTTCCAAAAAGTCTAAGATCAATGAATTCTGACTTACTATGATTTTTCTATGAATTTTATAAGACTTCTGATTTTTGTGTACAAAAGTCCTAAAAAATTTAATGATAAAAATGAGGAATACGGATATGGTGTATTTCTAACGATACAAAACCCTATTTCTTAACCTAAAAGTTATCCGTATTAAAGGCTGATCCAAATTTTAGGCCCATAAACCTAATTCAATTTTAAATCATACTCCTTGTCTAATTTTAATTCTTTTATTATATTATTATATTATTAATCTAATTCTAAAAATTACAGGATATTACAGCATGGGTTGATCGTAAGCTACTGATATTGATATTAACTGCCCAAATCAAAAACTAATCTTCACGTCAGTTTCAAATTCAAATCACCGGTTTTTTCACAAAAACATGGAAATAACTACATCCATGGCTTATTTTTGATTCATTGATTTTAAATTTGAATTACCGGATTCAGTTATATATGACCGTTATTCAAAATCACTCCTTCTGATTTCTTGACGTGACAGAAGCTGCAACAATGAATTCTGATAATGTTGTATAGTTATTCAATTTGTATTTCCTCTTGAAGATCCGCACATCTGAACTCCTAATCCGTACGTGATACATTTGTAAAAAATTGAATAACAATTTGATTTCAATTACTAATTCTAATAATTATTAATTCATTTTATTCTATGTGCAGGTTAATTATTTAATGAAATGGTTGAACCATTTTTCAAAAACATGATGGGTATGTAGTACACGAGAGTCAATATAATCAAACTGTTCCTTATATTTTATACTCCAAAGAAGGTTGTATTTCTCATATTTAACTATTTTTATTATTTTAGCATTATTTTGAACATGTAATCTGATATAGAGACCTGAACTTGATATATATATTTGTTAGGAATATATGTGCATTAGTTTGATGATATGTTTAACAAAACACTTAAGTAGAAATTTAGTGTCTGTAGCCTCAACGGATAAGACCACTTTGGCTATCCGTTGATGGTGTAGCTTTACTTAGAAATAAGTCTAGTATTGTAGCATATTTCAGTCTCTGTATTTAAAATTGTAATTCTTAGAAGTTGAGAGAAACTATGAGTCATGTTGACTACTAGATGATATGCAGATAGGAAGGCCAATTGTAAATATTTCATGCCTTGTAATTTTGTATAAATGAAGTGGTATCAACGGATGACTTAAAGACCTTCAACGGATGAGAAGCTAAGCTTCAACGGATGTCTCTAAAGCTTCAACGGATAACATCCTTCAACGGATGAGAGCATCAACGGATGAAAGCTTCAACGGATAACATCCTTCAACGGATGAAGTCATCAACGGATGAAAGCTTCAACGGATGTTCTGCTAATTAGCCGTTGATAAGTGGTAGTTGTACCTACAAACAGAGGCACGTGGGTTGACAGAGAAAACCTGAGATGTGGTAGCCGAATTTCAGGATCAACAGAAAAAGCAGCCGTTCTTCTTTAGTACAAAGTTGCAATAGTCAACAAAGTACTTGAGTGAACAGGAAAAGAAGCAAGTGAAGAACTTATTTTACTATTGTAATTTAATATTGTTTTTCACTTGTACACTTGGTAATATATAAACCAAGAAGAAGCTAGTAATTAGAGAGAGATTTTCCAGAGCTGTTAAGAAATATCTTGAGAGAAAATTCATCTAGTTTGTACTAGGATGCAGCTGTGATCAACATTGTTGAACACAGATTTTCTAATATACCATCTCTGGTGGAACAACAAATCCACCAGAAAAGTTTTTAAAGTGTGTTGTGTTCTTTACATTTTGTGTTTGAATATATATCTGTCTGCATTAGCTCAAAGCAATTCATACACTTGTTCATCTAGAACACACTGCTTTAATAAACTTCTCAAAACTTGAAAAAGTTTTGAGATTTACATTCAACCCCCCCCCTTCTGTAAATCTCATTGTTAGTCCTCTAGGAATAACAATTGGTATCAGAGCAAGCTCTTGACACACAAAGAGTTTAAAGATCTTGGAATCTAACAAAGATGAGTAAGAAGGATATTGGAGTAAAGATCCCAGTTCTTGACAAAGACAGTTATCACCACTGGAAGGTGAAAATGCACCTTCATCTACTCTCCCAAGATGAAGGTTATGTAAACTGCATTGAGAATGGTCCTCACATTCCCCACAAAGTAGCCACAGTTGCTACGGCCACAATTGCTGTTGGTCAATCCATTCCAAAACCTAGAGCAGAATGGACAATGGAAGACACAGAAGAAGTCCACAAGGATAAGAAGGCTATGAACATTTTGTTTAATGGTCTTGACAAGGATATGTTTGATAATGTGATAAATTGTTCAACTGCCAAAGAGGTTTGGGACACAGTTCAGCTGCTGTGTGAAGGTACAGAACAAGTAAAAGAGAACAAAATGCAGCTTCTCATTCAACAGTATGAGTACTTTCATTTTGAAGAGAATGAATCTTTAAATGACACATTCAATAGATTCCAAAAACTGTTGAATGGACTGAAGCTGTATGGTAGAGTGTACCAGGTGAAGGATTCAAATCTTAAATTTTTGAGATCCTTACCAAAGGAATGGAAACCCATGACTGTTTCCTTAAGAAACTCTCAGGATTATAAGGACTTTACTTTTGAAAGATTATATGGAATCTTGAAGACTTATGAACTAGAGTTGGAACAGGATGAGGTATTGGAGAGGGGGAGAAAGAAAGGAGGTTCAGTTGCATTGGTAGCTGAAAATGAGAAAGCATGCAGAAAAGAAACTGTGAGATCTACATCAAGCTTCAAAGATGGTGTAAGAAATCCAGAATCAGACAAGGGTAAAGAGCAAGTTGCTGAAAATGAAGACAACTCCAGTCAAGATGACTCTGATGGTATTGATGAGCATCTTGCATTTCTGTCCAGGAGATTTGCAAAGATGAAGTTCAGGAAAAACACTAGAGCCACTAAACCCTATAAGAACATGGTGGACAAATCCAAGTTCAAGTGTTTTAATTGTGGTATAAGTGGACACTTTGCAAGTGAGTGCAGAAAGCCAACCTCTGAAAAGAAGAAATTTGAACAAGTAGATTACAAAAAGAAATATTTTGATCTGCTCAAACAGAAGGAAAGGGCTTTCATTACTCAAGAAAAGGACTGGGCAGCTGATGGAGATGAAGAGGATGAAGATGTGGATTATGTCAACCTTGCTCTCATGGCTGATTCTGAAGAAAACGAAGTTAGTTCATCAAGCAATCAGGTAATCACTACTGATTTAACACAGCTTACTAAAGAAGAGTGCAATGATGCTTTCAATGACATGTCTACTGAATTGTATCATTTGCGTGTGTCTCTTAAATCTCTTGCTAAAGAAAATAGTAGGATCAAAGAGAACAATCTGTTTTTAAGCAATAGAAATACTGTGTTAGAAAATAAGTTGATTGACCTAGAGAAAACCAAATTGCATTGTATATCTGTTGAGAATGAACTAGCTGAATCTGTTAAGAAAGTAGAAATACTTTCCAATCAATTAGAGAAAGAGCAAGAGGTGATTAAAGCCTGGAAAACATCTAGGGATGTAAGTGCTCAAATTGCCAAAGTCCAAGGAATTGAATCATTCTGTGAAACTGCCTGGGATAAAAATAAAAAGAAACTGGAATTAATTGATGGACTGTCAACGGATGTGGAATCAACGGATGATGAAAGTTATCCGTTGAAGGAAGAAAAGGAACATCCGTTGAAGGTTCCTCAATTAAAACAGGCAGATGTTTCTAAAAGAGAAAATCTAAAGAAACTCAACAAAAAGTTTGGTTCAACTTCAAAGAACTTTGTCAAAGAAGAAGCAAGCACATCCAAAGATGTCAGAAAGGTGAATGTAGGGCACATGACCTTAGAACAGTTAAACAATAGGCTCAAGATGGTTGAGGATAAAAAGGAATCCAAAAGGAAATCCAACAGAAATGGGAAGGTAGGAGTTAACAAACATAACAATTACACACCTGATAAGTATGCTCCTAGAAAAAGCTGTGTGCATTGTAGTAGTGTTAATCATCTATCTGCTAATTGTAAATCTATTAAGAAATCTCCCATAACTGTACCCTCTTCCATGCCTAACATGTCTGTATCACCTCTACATGCTATGCCTGTTATGTCTCAACAAAATCCTTATGCACATTTTGCAAACATGCCATATTTTAACAATCCTTATCTTGCTGCATTCAGTATGCCTCAATTGCCATACAATATGCCAATGTGGAATAACATGTATGCACAATCCATGCCTAATAATTCTATAAATGTGCTGGATAATGTTGTGACTAACCCTACACCTCAACCAACCACATCTAAGACCAAGGTTGACTCAAACTCACCTAAGTCTAAAGATGCAGGAGGAATGAAGTCTAGGAGAAAGGCTAACAAGAATGGACCCAAGGAAACTTGGGTACCAAAATCAAATTGATTGATTTTGTGGTGTGCAGGAAAATAGAAGAAATCTATGGTACTTGGACAGTGGCTGTTCAAGACACATGACTGGAGATTTCTCCCTGCTCACAGAGTTTAAAGAGAGAGCTGGCCCCAGCATAACCTTTGGAGATGACAGCAAAGGGTTTACTATGGGATATGGCTTGATTTCAACAAGGAATGTCATCATTGAAGAAGTTGCATTAGTTGATGGTCTCAAGCACAACTTACTGAGTATCAGTCAACTATGTGATAGAGGGAATACAGTTTCCTTCAATTCTGAAGCCTGTGTTGTCACTAGTAAGAAAGACAACAAAGTGGTTCTAACTGGAGTTAGAAAAGGAAATGTGTACTTAGCTGACTTCAACTCTACAGATGCAGAATCTATTACTTGTCTCTTCAGCAAAGCAAGTTCAGTTGAGAGTTGGCTATGGCACAAGAAGCTATCCCATTTGAATTTCAAGACAATGAATGATCTAGTCAAAAAGGACTTAGTAAGAGGAATTCCTCTTGTTGAATTCTCAAGGGATGGTCTGTGTGATGCTTGTCAGAAAGGCAAACAAAGGAAAGCATCATTTCAGAAGAAGCTTGAAACAACAATTGATGAACCATTACAGCTGCTACATATGGATTTGTTTGGACCAGTCAATGTATTGTCAATAGCAAGAAAAAGATATTGCTTAGTGATTGTAGATGATTTCTCAAAGTTCTCATGGGTCTGTTTTCTTGGATCAAAGGATGAAGCAAGTGAAATCATTATCAATCACATCAGGCAAGTCAATAATCATCCTGACTTGAAGGTAAGAAACATCAGGAGTGACAATGGAACTGAGTTCAAGAATTTGACATTAAGGCTGTTCTGTGAAGAAAATGGAATCATGCATGAGTTCTCAGCTCCAAGAACACCTCAGCAAAATGGGGTAGTTGAAAGAAAGAACAGATCTTTAATTGAGGCTGCCAGAACAATGCTTGAAGAATCAAAGTTACCAACATATTTTTGGGCTGAAGCTGTTAATTGTGCCTGTTTCACTCAAAATATTTCTTTGATCAATCAAGCTAAAGGCATGACTCCTTATCAGTTGTTCAAGAAAAGAAAACCAACTCTAAACTTTCTTCATGTCTTTGGATGTAAATGTTTTATACTGAGGAATCAATCTGACCATAAAGGGAAGTTTGATGCAAAGGCTGATGAAGGAATATTTGTTGGTTATTCAGCTGGAAAATCTTATAGGGTCTACAATCTAAGAACCAACATTGTTATGGAATCTGTGCATGTTGTGTTTGATGATAAAAAGATTGATGGACTAACAGATGAGGAACATTATGAGAGACTCAAATTTGACAATATTGAAATATATTGTGATGATAGTGAAGAAGAGATTGATGGAGACGACACTTCAAAAGGAATACAAAATTTGCTCCTGGATAATGCACAAAATTCAGCATCCGTTGAAAGACATTGTGCATCATCCGTTGAAGTACTTAATGAAGCATCCGTTGATCATAGCTCATCAACTGATAATCAATTTACATCATTAATTGATGGAACTCCAAGTTCCCTGCAAAGGACCAACAACTCAGGGGGAGTTTCAACTAATCAAAACTCTATCTCACATCATGACAATACTGAAATCACCTCATCTAGAGCTCATCTTCCACCTCAAAGGAAATGGACCAAGAATCATCCCTTTGAACTGATCATTGGTGATGCATCATCTAAAGTGCAAACAAGAAGAGCTACTCAAGATGAATGTCTGTATAGTAGTTTTCTATCTCAGGAGGAACCTAAGAAAGTGGAAGAAGCCTTATTGGATCCAGATTGGATATTAGCTATGCAGGAAGAGCTAAACCAATTTGAGAGAAACCAAGTTTGGAAGCTGGTACCCAAACCAAAGAACAAGAGTCCTATTGATACAAAATGGGTATTCAGAAATAAGATGGATGAAAATGGCATTATCATAAGGAATAAAGCCAGATTGGTTGCTAAAGGCTATTCTCAGCAAGAGGGAATAGATTTTGATGAGACATATGCTCCTGTTGCAAGACTTGAAGCTATCAGAATCTTTCTAGCCTATGCAGCCCATGCCAATTTCAAAGTCTATCAAATGGATGTCAAGAGTGCATTTCTAAATGGGAAATTAGAGGAAGAAGTCTATGTAAGTCAACCTCCAGGATTTGAAGATCCAAATTTTCCAGACTATGTGTATTATCTGTTGAAAGCACTCTATGGACTGAAGCAAGCACCTAGAGCCTGGTATGAAACATTATCAAAATTTCTTTTGGAGAATCACTTCACTAGAGGTACTGTTGATAAAACTCTCTTCTTTAGAAATGTTAATGGCTCTAGTATACTTGTTCAAATTTATGTAGATGACATAATATTTGGTTCTAAAGATAATAAACTTTGTAAAAAGTTTGCTAAGCTAATGCAAAGTAATTATGAAATGAGCCTAATGGGAGAACTAACCTATTTTCTTGGTTTACAAATTAAACAAGTTAGTAATGGAATTTTCATTAGTCAAACTAAATATATTCATGATCTTTTAAAGAAGTTTGACTTAATGGAATGTTCATCTGCAAAAACTCCCATGGCCACTGCCACCAAACTTGAATTAAATAAGACTGAAAGGTCTGTGGACATTACAAGTTATAGAGGCATGGTTGGTTCACTTTTATATTTAACTGCTAGCAGACCAGATATAATGTTTGCTACATGTCTGTGTGCTAGATTTCAAGCTGATCCTAGGGAGTCTCACTTAATTGCTATCAAGAGAATTTTCAGATATCTCAAGGGTACACCAAATTTAGGAATTTGGTATCCTAGAGAATCTGGCTTTGATCTAATTGGTTATTCAGATGCAGACTATGCAGGTTGCAAAATAGACAGGAAAAGTACAACAGGCTCCTGCCAATTCCTGGGAAACAAGCTTGTATCATGGTTTAGCAAAAAGCAAAATTCAGTCTCTACTTCTACAGCTGAGGCTGAATACATTGCTGCTGGAAGTTGCTGTTCTCAAATGTTATGGATGAGGAATCAACTCCTTGATTATGGACTTCATGTTGATAGAATACCTATCTTTTGTGACAACACAAGTGCCATAGCCATAACAGAGAATCCTGTGCAGCACTCAAGGACCAAGCACATTGATATTAAGTACCACTTCATCAGGGAGCATGTCATGAATGGTACAGTGGAACTACATTTTGTTCCAAGTGAACAACAAATTGCTGACATATTTACCAAGCCACTTGATGAATCAACATTCACAAGATTGGTAAGTGAGCTAGGTATGCTAAATTACTCTTAAAATTCATGTCTTCTTTGCAATTTGATGTGAAGCCTGAAATATATTAGTTGCTAGAACAAATTTGACTTTTAACAAAGTTTATTCCATCAACGGATGTTCCCTATCCGTTGAAAGTCAAAATTGCTCTATCAACGGATATTCATTATCCGTTGAAAGACAAGTATATCTCTGGAACTTTTATCCGTCAACGGATAAAGCTGAAGTACCTTTCAACGGATGACAATTTACATTATCCGTTGAAATGTCACATCAGACGTTTGAGGTGTTTCACAGCCGTTGATTCTATTTTCTTAACCGTTGATACCATACATACGTCTGTATGTATTGGTTTTAAAGGTAGTTATTAGAATACTTACAGTTTATTCTTAAACGGCTGAAATTCACTAACACCTATTTATTGATTAATCCTTTATTTATTTCTTTTTCTTTGAAAGCATATAAGCCCTTCTGATTGTTCATTATTACTTTACGCTTTCTTAGAATTTCAAGCATTTACCATTTTCTCTCTGCAAAACCTTCAAGTTATTCTCTGCAATTTCTACTCACAACAATGGCACCAGTCGTGAAGATTATGTCTCAATCTGGGTTCATCTACGAGAAGAACAATTTCATAGCTCTGGTAGAAAAGAATGAAGCCCACTCAGATTATCACAAAATGATGGACTTCATCAAAAACTGTAAACTTAGCTATGCAATGCTGGAAGCCCCAACGATTTTCTGTGAAGTAGTTGAGGAGATTTGGACAACTGCTGAGTTCAACTCCATGGATATGACTATCTCCTTCACTCTCAAAGGTAAAAATCACTGTATTAACTGTGATGACTTACAAGCATGTTTTAAATTACCTGAGAACAATGCCATGACACCACACACTGATAGTGATGTATCCAGCATGTTAGATTCCATAGGTTACTCTCTTAACTCTGCTAATTTAGGGGGTATTAGACGAAAAGGCCTTAGGAAAGAATGGAGTTTTCTTGGGGATGCCTTCATAAAGGTTTTCTCTGGGAAAATTAGTAATTTTGATGCCATAACTTCATCTCTTGTTAATATGTTCTATATGCTTGTTTCTGATAGGTACTTTAACTTTAGCAACTATGTGATGCTAGAATTAGGTACTAGATTAGGTAACAAAGCTAATAGACCTAATAACATCTAGTATGCTAGATTCTTTATGTTATTGGTTAACCATGTTGCTGAAGGTTTAGTCATTATCAATGAGAATAATAAACTCAAGTGCTGGGCACAAGAGAAAAGAGTTCTTGCAGACTTATTGAGAATGGATCTCAACAGCAGTGTGCAATTGGTATATTTACCAATCATGAATGCACCCCAGGTAGGTGAGGTAATTGCTTCTACAACTCCTACTTCTTCCAACCCCTCTATTTCTTTATCTTCTAGTGTGGCCATGAAATCTGTGTCAATGCCCCAACAGATTTCTACCAAGGTCACCAAATCTAAACTTTCAAAATCCAAGACAAAGAAAACCACCTCTGTTGTTTCTCAAAAGACAACAGTTGTAACAACAACCATTAACCCTGAGGGAAGTGATCAGGGTGTGAGTGGTGAGGGGAGGGGTGAACATCAAAGAAACCCCCAGGATAAGGAAGGAGAGTTGAGTGCTTCCCAAGCTAGCCAAGCCCCAGTTTCTCAAAAAGCTGTGGTGGTTGAAAAGGTTTCTAGCACATCCCTAGTAGCATCCTCCCAAAAGGATGTTACTATTGAAAAGAGTTCCCAACCAGGAACACAGAACAAAAGAGGGAGGGACACTAAAGCCAAACACTCACCTACAAAAGCTTTTATTAGAAGAAAGAAGGCTAGAACCCAATCTTCTATACAGGGTGCACACACTGCACAGATACATCCATCTGTCTCTGTGCCTTCTCACACTCAGTTTGATGTGACTCCAATAAATGTGGAGTCACAGCCCCATTCTCTCACAATAACTACACATCAATCACCAAATACTTCTTCACCATCTCTGGATGTGGATATGTTATTCCCATCAATTCCTGATTCTCCCTCTTTACAACTCAGGGAGGAGCCCCACTCAAATACAGGTGATCATCATCTTTTAGATGATTTGTTGGATCACCCGCAAATTCTTTCAGATATAATTGAAGGATCTGTATCAACACATATCAAATCAATCTATACAGATTCAACAGTTATATCACTTTCAATTTCATCTTCTTTTCCTTCTTCAACGGATATCACTCATCCGTTGACAAGTGGTTGCTCTTCAACGGATAAGCTTAACAGCAGTTATCCGTTGATAACAACAGTTTCAACTTCAACGGATATTCCACATCCGTTGATAGTCTCTACACAAATAACTGAAATGATTCCAAGTGTAGAAGACATGAATACTGTGCAATCACTTTTAGGATTGAGGGCAGGGAGTGAAAATTTGAGTGAGAGGCTGGGTTGCTCCCAGGCAAAAGGAGAGATTGAGAGCACAAAAATGCATGCTATTTCTTCCAGCATGGCAAAAGTCAGTGAGTGGAGTACCACCTTAGAAGGTGAAGGTGAGGGAGTGAGATGTGTGAGCCAGGGGGAGCCCCTGATGCAAGAACATAGAGAAAAAGAGAGAAAAGCAGGTACAGTTGATACAAGGGTGAAACCAGCCATTGCTCATGAGTCAATGATTATGGATGATGCTGAAAAGGAAAGACAATTTCAGCAACATTACAAAGCTGTAATTGATAACATTTCCTTGGATGCTGACACTTTTACTCATCCTGTGACAGCCTATCAAATGTTGGCTGCTCAGGGCAATGAGGAGGCAGAAAGGACACTACATCTAGTGCACACAACAGAATCTCTTCAAAGGGATAAAGCTGCTATTTACAGGATGCCTTCTACAGCTGGTGAGCCATCTGAGGAATTTGGAGTAAATTCTGATGATGATGACTCTATTTCTTCTGATGGAAGCATGAACATAGGGGGAGATGAAGACCCTAGTTCCATTCCTAATCTACCTGAATGGGCCCTGACTAAGGAGCATAGAACAGGTGAATTCAATGTCCACTTGGTCAAACAAATCATCACTATTCAACAGGCCATTCAGAACACTTCAAATGCAAATATCAAGGCTATCCTCCAAGCTCACCTGGACTCACTGCATCTCATGAAGTTGCAGAAAGTAAAGCAAAATATGAGTCTAGATGATCTCAGGAAAGATATTGCTGACTTGAAATCCTTCACTTCAGAAAAATTGGATTTAGTCATGCCCTATGGTACTTTGCAGGACTTGGTTTCGAGATTGAAAAAGGAATCAGTTACTGAACAAAGGTTGGCCAAGTTGGAAGACAGAGTTCAAGGAATTGAAGACTCTGTGGCCACCCTTCTTCTCAACCAACAATCTCAAACCAATCTCCTAATGCAGCTGGCAAAAGCACAAGGCTTGACCCCTCTCCTTGATGATAACAAAAAGGGGGAGAATAAAAGGGAAGGGGAAGGAGAGCCCTCTACAAAGATTCAGATATCTAAAGTGCTAGTTCCTGCCATCACTACCTCTCCAATCATTCAAATCAAGGGAAAACCTGATGGAATTGATTTGATTCAGCTAGCAGCAGCTGAAATACAAATGAAAGAACAATGGAGGAGAATTGATGAAAGGTTGCAATTGGTGTTTGGTTCTACACAAGACAAATCAACATCTGTGAAATTTAGCACAAAGATTGAACCAATCAACATGGAGCTCAAGCCAGTAGGGAGAAATAAGGTTGGAGAGACTTCTTTCAAGAATTTAAAACCTATGGTTCTAAAGCCTAACACTAGATCCAGTATGGACTCCACAAAGAATCCCCTAGACTTTGCTCAGATAAAGGAAGTAGACTTTCCTCTTCCAAAACCTGATGGAGACAAAGTTCTAAGTGCAAGCATCATAAAAAGAAGGAGACCAAGGACAAGGGTGAGAGAATGAACATGGCCTTTATCTATAGAGAGGGAAAGAGTATCTGTGTGATGCAAGGACATCCCAAATTTCTAAAGGCTAAAAGGGAAGAAACCAGAAGGTTGAAGAAAGAAGCTGTAAAACTCAAGGCTGACAAAAGAGCACAAGCAAAGCTTGAAAAACAGCTAAAGTCAAGCCAAGTTGAAGAAATGAAAGGAATTGAAGTCAGGGGTGAAGAAAAGATTGCTAACTTAGATGAGGTTCTTGGGAGCATATTTGGTGAAAATATGGAGGAAAGAGAGGAATGGCAGAAGGGAAACAGAAGAAAGGCCAAGGCACACAGAAGGAGTGAAGATAACCCTGAAGATACCAAATCTATATCTAAACCACTACCTTCCATACCTGAACCTTTTGTTGCTGATCCCTCTATAAATATCCATGGTGAACCAATCATTCCAAAAGAGGAACCTATTGATTGGGACAACATCACATTGCCTACCTTTGTAACCAATATACCACTACCAAAGAAACAAAAAAGAAAATCTAAATCTACACCTCCCCTAACCTCTAAGAAATTCACTCAAAAACAAAAACCTAACCCTAAGCCACCCATTTCTAAAGATGATTATGTTCACATCTGTGACATAAAAGAAGCTTCAGACATTAATCTCTATCTGGATGAGCTGGAGGAAGTAAGGGGAATAGCTGCCTACAGACAGCTACCAGAGAGATTGGTTTTCAGATATAAGGGAGCTGGGGAAAGAACATGGCCTCTCTACAGGATTCTAAATGAAGGCTACTCTACCTTGATCAGAGTCTTTTCAGCCATCAAAAAGGATTCTGGCTTTACCAGAACAGCCAAGACTGAAATTCTCAACAAGATTGCCAACATAAGGAAGACTTGGAGGGAACCAAATGCTTTGCCCAGAACCTTACTCATACAAGAAAGGGGAACTAAAATTCACAAATCACCTCATTGGTTGATGGAATTTAGAGATGACAAAGGAGTCAGAAGATTTTTCAGACTTGAAGACCAACTCAAGATTGCCAGCAATGAAACTCTCAAGGAAATGCAATCTAAGTTGGATATCAGTGATGAAGATGAAGCTGAATTCTTCAGACAACTCCAACTCCAAATTGAGGAAAATGACAAAGGGCTAGGAAAGAAAACCAGGGAACAAAGAAGAAAATGATGATTTGCTCAGGCTAGAGGAGCACCCTTGGAAATACTGTAAATCTTCAATTACCTCCTAGTACATACACTTTTGCAGCACTTTTTATATTTCTACTTAGTTTCAATTCAAATATTTGTTAAGTGTTTTGTTATCATCAAGTTAACCCTGAATTTATGCCTACAGTTCTTATAGACATAAATAGGGGGAGATTGTTAGGAATATATGTGCATTAGTTTGATGATATGTTTAACAAAACACTTAAGTAGAAATTTAGTGTCTGTAGCCTCAACGGATAAGACCACTTTGGCTATCCGTTGATGGTGTAGCTTTACTTAGAAATAAGTCTAGTATTGTAGCATATTTCAGTCTCTGTATTTAAAATTGTAATTCTTAGAAGTTGAGAGAAACTATGAGTCATGTTGACTACTAGATGATATGCAGATAGGAAGGCCAATTGTAAATATTTCATGCCTTGTAATTTTGTATAAATGAAGTGGTATCAACGGATGACTTAAAGACCTTCAACGGATGAGAAGCTAAGCTTCAACGGATGTCTCTAAAGCTTCAACGGATAACATCCTTCAACGGATGAGAGCATCAACGGATGAAAGCTTCAACGGATAACATCCTTCAACGGATGAAGTCATCAACGGATGAAAGCTTCAACGGATGTTCTGCTAATTAGCCGTTGATAAGTGGTAGTTGTACCTACAAACAGAGGCACGTGGGTTGACAGAGAAAACCTGAGATGTGGTAGCCGAATTTCAGGATCAACAGAAAAAGCAGCCGTTCTTCTTTAGTACAAAGTTGCAATAGTCAACAAAGTACTTGAGTGAACAGGAAAAGAAGCAAGTGAAGAACTTATTTTACTATTGTAATTTAATATTGTTTTTCACTTGTACACTTGGTAATATATAAACCAAGAAGAAGCTAGTAATTAGAGAGAGATTTTCCAGAGCTGTTAAGAAATATCTTGAGAGAAAATTCATCTAGTTTGTACTAGGATGCAGCTGTGATCAACATTGTTGAACACAGATTTTCTAATATACCATCTCTGGTGGAACAACAAATCCACCAGAAAAGTTTTTAAAGTGTGTTGTGTTCTTTACATTTTGTGTTTGAATATATATCTGTCTGCATTAGCTCAAAGCAATTCATACACTTGTTCATCTAGAACACACTGCTTTAATAAACTTCTCAAAACTTGAAAAAGTTTTGAGATTTACATTCAACCCCCCCTTCTGTAAATCTCATTGTTAGTCCTCTAGGAATAACAATATTTTTATTCCACACTGGAGTAAATGATCATGTTTTTGTAGATTTTAAATGACCAGATTTATACGTCTGAACATGGAATATCCGTACGTTTCGTTTCTTGAATATTATGATACATCATATTATAATTGCTTATCTTGATATTTGGACATCCATGTTGATTTTCTGAACCAATTATTTATATGAATATATTCATATACGAAATTGCCAATGGAAGTAACAACTTAGGTGGGCACCTGTTTATAGCCTGGTTGGATGGTATGTTTGTTGAGTTCTGACTTCCTATCCATATTAACTCTATAAATATTTCATTTTACAAAATGCAAATTACGTGATGATTTCGGATCTAAATGTCAACATGATTTGTGTTTAGCCTGCCATTTTCAATTTTCTTCTTGCGATATTTAATGTTGGCAATATTTATAAAGAGTTTTGACCTCAGCGCCGACTCTGTCTACTAGTGTTCAATATTATAAAAATTTACAAAATAATTATCTTTTTATTTAAGTTTTTTTAATATAACAGCATAGATATATGTTACAGCATATGAATGTTCTCGAATTTAAAAAAAAATATAATCAAACGAAGATTGATGCAATGATTCAGATCTTAACTTCTCGAGAGTCCAGAATAAAAATTATGGGATAAACACTACAAGAAAAATAGGTTTTTCCTACTGCAAATTTCCTACCGACACATTTCCTACCAACCATTTTCTACCGATTTTCATGTCAAAGGGCCTTTTCCTACCATAAATGAAGTTGGTAGGAAATGCAAACATTTTCCCACTGATATTGGTAGGAAATGGATATAGGCAGGCTCACTTTGCCACATAAAATTTGCCAACACATTTTAAACAATGAAAACTACATCATTTTGAGCATAATTTTTCCTACCGTTATCGGTCGTCGGTTTTGTGTGCGTCATTTTCTACCGATATCGGTAGGAAATATGTGTGGTAGGACCTGCATGCCACGCTGTGAATGCCAACATTCATAATAATAGTTAAACGATATTATTTTAGGCAACTCGTTTCCTACCGATGGACGGTAGGTTTTGTATTCACCATTTCCTACCGATATCGGTAGGAAATGGTTTGTCGTCTCAATTATGATAGAATTATGTATTGACTTATGATTGGCTGATCTATTGTGGGGAATTTCCTACCAACTAGTGGTAGGAAATGAGTTGTGCCAAAAAGTTAAATCTTATCTACATCTACATCTACATCTTTTACCTTTCCTTTCTTTTTTTTTGCTTGATGGAGAGAAGAAGTTAAGAAAGAAGAAGGTGAAAAAGAAATTTAGTGTAAGTTCACATATTTTTCAAGTTATTTAAATCATTGGTTAATTATGTAAGATATTAAAATATTTATTCTTGGAATGGTGGATAAAAGAAAGTTTTGTTCTTGAAATATTTATGGTATGAAAAGTAAAGAAATGTATATGCTTGAAATTATAGTTGGATATGTTTATGTTAGATGTTATGATAAGAGGGTATATTGTTAAAGAGTTTATGAGGGTGGTTATTTTAAAAGTAATAAGATTTTATGTGTAATGTTATGTTTTTTTATAATATCGTAGATTTCAACCGGAAGTGTTGTGCAAGACATGCCTGTATTATAACAAGACTAAGTCATACTGACAACCCTAAGATTAGTTGTACTGTAACCTTAATCTGTAATTTATACGTGTAACACTTAATGTCTGTAAAATGTAAATGGAGCAGACTGAAGCATTTTTCTCTAAACAGTGTCAAGCCTAAGAATTCTATCTGAAAGAAAATCAAGAAGGTCATGCCTCAGAAGAATTATGAAGAAGCTTGGAGTTAAATAATTCTGTTTGGTGAAAAACATTCTAAGTCAAGATCTCTACAAGTCACAGAATTAGTGTTATAGAGAAGTCATTCGAGAACTCAGAAAGACCTATCGAGAACTCAGGAATAGTCATTCGAGAACTCAGGAATTGCCTATCGAGAACTCAGGAATTGTCTATCGAGAACTCAGGAAATGCTATTGGAGATATCGATAAGTCAGATACCCATTCGAGAACTCGGAGATATCGACAAGTATACATTCATTAGAGAACTCTGAGTTATCGATAAGCCAAAGTCCATTAGAGAACTCTGAGTTATCGATAAACCAAAATTCACTAGAGAACTCAGAGTTGTCGATAAGTCAAGTCAATAATGAAGTTTCAGAGATATCGACAAGCCAACATGCCTATCGAGATGTCGAGTTCTCTACAGCTTAATTGGAGATCTCGAAGTGAAGAAATTTCTCTAAGTACAGAATTGCAGAACAGTTCAATATCCAAGGTTGCAAATCAACAAAAAATTCACACAGCCGGATTGACAAGTCTACAAAAAGCAGCTTGAGAGATGTGCAAGATCAATGACAAAGATTAACTGACAGAGGAGATTAAAGTAAACACAGGATGCTAAAGATATGCTAAGCCAGAAATGGAAGATTTGTTTTTCTATAAATAGAAATGACAAGTGACAGTTTAGAAAAGCTAATAGCATGTTTATTACACACTGTGTAAACCAGCAGTTAACTGAGTTATAAAGTTAACACTGGTCCTTAGTCAGATGTAACAATCAAGATAGAAAATCTAGTATTCTCTCTCAAGAAAGAAGCTAAGTTCTAAAACAAGAACTTAGAGATTTTGTAGCAAAACACTGCTTGATTTTTAATATAAAATTAAGTGAGTTTTGAAGATATTTTATTTAAATATTTGCATAGTTATTTATGTTTAACATCTATTCTACTAAATCATTGAAAACAACCAACTGCTAAAGTCAAAGTCGATCAAAAATCAAACACTTAAGCCAAAACACATTAACCCCCCCCCTGTGTTGTATTCATACCTAACAGGAAGTAATCATGATTGGATTAATCATCGTTTACAAAATGATCGTATTACATTAACAACGGAGTACAAGAAAGGTGTTGATAAGTTTGTAGATGTTGCAACTAAGTTTGGGTTGGTTAGAGTTAAAACCAAGTGTCCTTATGTTAATTGTAAAAATTTATGGTGGCAAACTATAGATGATGCTACCTTTCATTTGTATGTCGATGGATTTTTGCCAAACTACAATATATGGAATTGTCATGGTGAGAAAGACCCAAGAAGGGAATTTCAACGACAATGGCGTCGTCGTCGAACCATACCAATTGATGTAGAACCGCCGGTTGATATAAATGAGATGTTACGAGATGTCGTCGATCAAGATTATTATAGTTTCAATGATATTGCGGGTACTAGTACTCAAAATGCCGAACAACCCCCAAATAGTGATGCTTATTCGTTTTATACCGATGTTAATACTTGTGGTGCTCCCATTTATCTCGGAAATAAAGACTACGCAAAACTATCCTTTAGTACGAGATTATTACATTTTAAAAATGTATCGAAGTATAGCGAAAAAGCATTCAACTTATTACTTGAAATCATCGGTGGTGTGCTTCCAAAAAAGCATACACTACCGATTACCTATTATGAAATAAAAAAGATGGTGAAGAAATTGAAGTTGGATTATGAAAAGATTGATGTGTGTGAAAATGATTGTATGTTATTTTACGGTAACGACTCAAAGAAAATTGTTTGTGACGTTTGCAATAGGAGTCGTTACAAAGATAATAAGGAAAAAAATGGAAAGAACATTCCTAGAAAGATTTTGAGATATTTTCCATTTATTCATCATCTACAACGGTTATTTATGTCGAATCATACGGCTAAATATATGACGTGGTATAAGAATAGGGAAGTAAAAAAAGGCAAACTAAGTCACCCCGCGGACGGAGATGAATGGAAAATTTTTGACATGAAATACCCATCGTTTGCTAAGGAGTTTCGTAATGTTCGACTTGGATTGTCAAGTGATGGTTTTAATCCATTTGGAAATTCAGGAAATAATGTGTACACATTATGGCCGATTGTAGTCGTTGTTTTTAACCTTCCTCCATCTATGTGTATGAAAAGACCCTTCATGTTCATGACTCTTCTAATTCCAGGTCTGAACTCTCCAACAAAAGATCAAAATGTATTTCTAAGACCACTCATGGATGAATTATATATTTTGTGGCAAAGTGGAGTTAAAACCAATGATCAATCGCTAAAGCAAAATTTTAATATGAAGGAGACACTATTGTGGACAATTAGTGATTTTCCCGGTCTAGGTATGCTTGGTGGCTGGTCAACAAAGGGAAAGATAGGTTGTTCGGTTTGTGTGGGAGATGTAAAAGGTTTCCAACTTAGAAATGGTAAAAAATGTTATTTTTATGGTACAAATTGTATCTTTTTGGAAGAAAATGACCCTTGGCCGAAGAAAAGTGCAAAATTTCCTACGACGGAGCATAAAGTATTTAAAGGAAGGTCCACGGGCGAGTCTTTATTGTCTCCCATATTACAACTAAAATTCTCCGCACCCGGAAAAGCTCATAGGATAAAAATTCCTATTATTTATGGGAAAGAGCACCATTGGACTCACTTTGCAATGTTTTGGGAATTACCTTATTGGTCATCTCACAAGTTAAGACATTGTATTGATGTCATTCATACCAAAAAAAATATTTTTTACATGGTAGTGGATGATAAAAAAAGAGTAAAGATCGTGACTCAAATGCTAGAAAGGATTGCAAGCTTCTTGGAATAAGGCCCGAATTGTGGCTCGATGAAAATGGAGTGAAACCGAAAGCACCATACACACTTACTAGGCCTCAACTTCGACTTTTGTGCAATTGGATCTCTTCGTTAAAACTACTGGACGTATGTGCTCCAAACATATCTCGTTGCATCAAATGGGATACTTTAAGAATCACATATTTCAAATCACATGATTGTCATAATTTTATGCAAAAGTTAATGCGCATTGCTTTTCGTGAGTTTTTGACATCTTATATTATGGATGCTCTCTCGGTTCTCTCTACTTTTTTCCTCGATCTTTGCTCATCGATTTTACTACGCAAGGATTTAGATTCTTTGGAGAAATCTATAATTAGGACAATGTGCGTCTTTGATACTTTTTTTCCGGCAAGTTTCTTTGATATTATGGAGCACTTGATTTTGCACTTAATTGAATAATGTAGACTTGGAGGACCGGTGTACTATCGATGGATGTATCCGTTTGAAAGGTTGTTGAAATTCATAAAAGATAAAGTGAAAAATAAGGCATGATTGGAAGGTTTAATTGTGGAGAAATATGTTGAAGAAGAGATGGTCAATTTTTTCTCATTTTACTTTCGTTCCACCATAGAGACGGTTTATAATGTCGTGCACCGTTATGAAATTGTGATGGTTGCACGAGATGAACCTATTTTAGAAGTTTTTGCATATCCGATTCAAAGTAGTGGAAAACAAGTCATTGGGCACTTCAATGATAAAGATTTGAAGATTGTCGAATATTACGTACTTTTAAACATGCCGGAACTTCAACCATATATTCGGTATAGTTACTTTACACCTTATGTTATTTAGTGATTAATCATTGTAATTTATATTATCTAATTTGTTTAAATTTATTTATTTCAGGGAATATGATGCTCATGTATGTGAAACTTTTTCGGGCGTGTCGGATGAGCAATTAGATTCACTTCAGAAGTCTGAGTTTAAATATTGGTTTCGTCAAAAGGTACATTGGTAATTTAAATATGTGTGTGCTTGGATTTTGATGTATTTAACTTATATTTTATATTTTCTTATTATTTATTAGATTGAGAATGACAATGCCAAGCATTTGTTCTTCAAGAACTTTATCGATGGACCGATTCGCAATATTTTTTCCTTCCGTAGTTGCACGGTTAATGGATATAAGTTTCATATTAATGATGGTGTTCTTGTCAAAGGTACTACTCACAATAATGCACCTACTAATTATTATGGGAAATTAGTAGATATTATAAAGCTTGTATATGGGGGAGGAAATTTTGTATACTTGTTCAAATATCATTGGTTTAATAACTTTGGAATCGGAGTACAAGTTGATAAAAATCGAGTTGTGACCATTGATATAAAATCAAGATTGAGGTCGGATGAGGTATTTGTTTTGGCAAGTCAAGCGATTCAAGTATACTATGCGCCTAGTGTATTGAACCCTCGAAGTAATATGTTTACGGTGGTTAATTGTAAAAATTCTTCCATTGATGAAACTATTTATGAGCCAAATGATGATGCTTTCCAAGAAAATGTATCAAATGCATCATCATCATCACTTTTTATTGATTTTTCAGAATACGAGCCAACTCGAATTGTTAGAAATCAAAATTTTGAAGAAGAAAAAGAGGAGGAAGATGAGGAGGAGAAGGAGGTTTTACTCATTTTTTAGTTATGTCCACTACTGTTTGTGCCCAAGGTTTTATTCTTGAACAATTTGGTGGATAAATTGGTTCTGAGTTGGCAATGAAGGTTATGTCACCTTAGGAATTATAGTTGGGATAGTCAAACCGCCTAACAGAGATTGTATTGCTCTGTATATCACTACCTTTTTATCTTTTTTGTGTAATAATTAACATATCAGATTTGTAAGGATTAAAAAAACCCTCATCTCTATACTTAGGCACACATATCTTAAGGGGAGTCCAGAACCCTTACACTTTGGTATCACTAGGGAATTTAAAGAGACGTAATTACATGTTACATAAAAAAATTAACAAGTAACATGACATATTACTTTTAAAGTGATTAGCGTTCATGATTAATTTTTTTATATTAGTATCTAGTCCCTTATTCACATAACTTCCGACATTAAAATTAAATTTTAATAGATATAAAATGTATTGTTATAAGATCACACACTTGTTAAATTAAACTCTTCTCACAACACTTCACAACAATTCTCACATCTGCAAACATATGTGTTTAATCAATGTTCATCTTTTTATTGTGTTTTATAGATTTTAAAATTTTATCGTAATCTAAAATTAAGTTCATGTTTTTTAATATTCTTTATGATATCGATTGTGACATATTTTATTCTTTTCCTGATCTTTTATCAAGGTTCCTCTAGCTCTGGTACACGTAGCGTCCCAAACGTTATGTTCTCGAAGGTGGTGTCCGGAGTCCTTCGCTTTTTGAAGAATAATCCAGATGCTTACCAGAGAGAGCTGAATGATGAAAAATAGAGAACCTAGCCGAGGCGGCTTTGACTCCTGGAGATCCGAGTGGTAGAATTCAGTTCTCACAACTAATATCGCAGGAAATTGTGCATCTGGTCAAAGATATTGTGACCGACTTGTTTGAAAAGTAAAAACAGGTAAAATAAATTCTTGAAGAGCTTATACCTAAAATGTTGGTCTAATTTATATATATGTTGGACTATTTGAATGTTACTTTTTCGGATCCAATTCTCAAACTGTCCCATAATAGTATTTTACAACCCCGGTTATTTACAAAAATATTTAAGTTTGTCATATCCTACTATTTTGATAGAATCAATGGGTAGCTAACTTATGATAAAATAGATTCCGATTGATCAAAATGAAAAGTCTGATCTCCATATATAGAAAAGTGGCTTGTTAATACAGCGGGATATATATAGAAAAGTGGTCTGTTAATATTAGCCTTATTTCAAAGTCATTATTTTTTATAATACTTACAGTGTTACTAGTCAAGTTAGTTGGGTCGTAATTAGTTAGCTCGAATTCTCGAAACAAGCAGATAGCAATAATCCGAGAAGTATATATTATTACATGAAAAATATAATATTTTTTCTTGAAAAGTCTAAACCTGAAATGCAGGTTTAATTTATCCGTTGGACTATTTGAATGTTAACTTTGTCTTTTCCTCTAATACTTATATTATGATCTTTTTAATTTCAACATTTATTTATTTATCCATCGTCAATTGTATGTGCTCTTCTTGTTAAATTGTAGGTTATTGATGAGGAAGGGGATAGTGAGGCTATCTTGGATGCAGCCGAGGACTACCCGAATGAAAGTGATTAGGAGGATTGCGTTATTGAGTGCAATGGTGAAGAGAATGCTAGAGAGGACATCAATATTAAAGCTGATGAAGATAGCAATGAGAGAAATGAAGTTGTTGACCAGAATGAATGTGAGGGCTCTGACAAAGATGATGATGTCGGCGGTGATTAGTAATGTCTTTAATGATCAATTTCATGCTTTTATAGCCTTTTTCGTATGACAATCTTATGATCTTTATGGTTTTTATCGAAATTTTAGAATAATTTGCTTGTCTTTATTAAATTTGGACCCTAATTCGGTAGGAAATGACTCATTTCCCACCGAACAAAAACGGTATGAAATTCCTAAGTGAAAAATGTCATTGGTGGGAAATTAATATTCTCACTAGTTCAAGTGGTTAAAAGTTTATCCTCTGTCGTCCCAGATCCTGGGTTCGATCCTCACTCACCCCGAGAATTTCTGAGAACGGATACTCATTTGTAAGGCTATAAGCCATATTTGTCAAAAAAAAAAAAATTCTCATAGTCCACTTAGACCCCACGTGCTTATTTGGACAACCACGTGGCAAGGAAAAGACAAGCACAAGGTCCAAATTTAATAAAGACAAGCCTAAGAAAAGCCTTTTTTTCTTGTAGTGAAAAATCCTGGACACTGTCTTTTGCATCAATGAAAATCGTAAAATTTAAAATTTCTGTCATTTCATAATATTTTCATGCGCTCAGATTTAAGAATTCTATATACGGGCGTGCTTTTTACCTATAAAAAACAGACTTGGAAAACTTCATTTTGAATTGGACTCTTCCCAATTCCCATGACCACGAGGTAGGCGCTGAATCTCTTTTCTGCAGTCGTCCTGTGTATCTCTCCCCATGCATGTAGAAAGGAATTAATCCTATATATTGAACCACGTATAAAAATTATAGAGTCCTATTCTACAAACTGAGTCTTCAGAAGTGAATTATCAAGTCTTATTGTCCGAGTACTCTTTTGCTGATTTTGGATAGAAAAAGGTAGTAGACCATTGAACAGATAAATATATTAGTCTACCGCCCTCATTTCTAATTTATTTTTATAACTTACAAGCCAAAAAACCAACAATAATTATTCAATTAGCCATGATTTTGGGAATAATTAAAAAAAAATCTGATGAATTAGTGATCACTTATGTACACGTATCTTTTGTTCTTGGTGCAGTGTATACTTGTATATATATATATCTATTTTATTATCATTAATATATAAAAGTGTCAGTATAAATCAAATATTAACAGGAGGATTGCGTTATCTACGAACTGCGCATGTATCACATTTTGTATAAAGAAATACACACATGTTTCTTTTTTCTTTTCTATTTTGTATGTTTGTAAGGGAGACTATGCATCATGCATGCAAAGACCAGAGTTGAACCAGCGTCTTGTTTAATTTCCCATATATCAAATTTTCAACCATTTTCTAGACACAAAAATAGACCTTAACTACCGGCCTGTCCTGTAAACTGTGATATAAGTCACTGCCTAAACATAAATTTTACAAATAATTTCTGATATTCTTTATCCTGTTTTGTAATCATTTTTAACCTAGCTAGCTACTTGCAATAAGGTTCCAATTTAGACGTGTTTATGTAACTGTCATCCACATGATTACGAGTTAGCCGTTGAATCATTCTGCAATAATGCTTCACGTGTAAGAGGGGGATGATTTTGAAATACACCAATATCTATGGATGAGCAAAATACAATCAGGAATTGAAATGATAAAAATGAATCATTAAAAATTGAATCAATTAATAATAAATCCAATAAAAATTGAACTAATATATAATTGTGGTTTGATTTTAAAATTTTTAAAATTGAATATAAACTGAACCGAACAGAATTAAATTAATTATATATATTTTATTATATATACATATGTGTGAACAATAATATTTTTAATTGAAATTAGTAAATTGTTACATTGTATAGAATCTAACAGATAATTATTAGATTAAGGGCATATTTGGGATCGAACTTATAAGTCACTTATGACTTATAAATCCGTAACAACAAATTATCGATGAGTGTTTGTTGACCCGACTTATAAGTTGAATTTATAACTTATAAGCTGATAAGTTCGATGTTAGTAAGAAAAATTTAACAAGAGGATATATTTTAGTTTTAAAATATATGCTTTTAAATGTTAATCTAATCTAAGAGTCATAAATTAAGATAATTAAATTTTAAAAATTATTTATTTTAGTTCATTTAGATAAAAATATTGTAATCTATAAGTAAAATTATTCAAACACTTATATAATTTATAATATTTACCTAATTATTATTTATAAGTCACTTATTTATTTGAAATTCTAAATTACTTATTTTAAGATTTTTCAAACTCACACCAAGTGTACATATATACTGCTAGTAATGGTAGGACATGCCTTGCAAATACTATTATAACTCCGGCTGAATAAGTGATTTCTTATGTCGAAATGTTCTAGTAAAACTCTTTCATACAACATTCATGTTGAACGAGAATTTTTCTAAAATACATACTCCCTCAGTCTTGGTTGATTTCACTACGGTTACTATTTACACGTATTTCGAAATCTCTATAAAATATAAATTTATAATATTTTTTTAAAAAAAATTTGAAAAATAAAAATTTAAATATAAAATTTTTATACAGAAAAAAAAATTTAAAAATATAATGAAATTATATTTTAAATGAACATTGAAAAGCTTGTCAAAAAGTGATGTAGAGAATTTAACGGGACAAGAGGGAGTAGAATAAAAGAGGTAGCCTGTACAAATGGTTGGTAATTTAAAACATGCAAATTAATCTTAGTGCTGTTCTGTCACTTTTGATATAACCAATAGTACTGCGTGTTATGTATGATCATCTTCTTCTTTTCAAAATTGGTATGTCCATTTTGTTTGGTCCTTACAACGTCCTTTATACAGTCCTATTTTTAAAAAATAAATTATTCAAGTGGTTAGATTAAAAAAGATAAAAGTTATTATAAGCATTAAATTCCAAGAATGTCCTCTCATTCCTAACTTTTAAAAACCTTTAGTTAATTAATTTATTCTTATCGATAAGTATTTATTCAATTTCATACTTTCACTCTACTTAATTTACAAATTTTTATTATAACTAAAATTGAATTTTGATTAAAATATAAAAAAAATCAGAGAAAATTATTGGAGTCAAGGCGTTAAATAATCATAACTTATTGTTTTTTTATTTATATTTATAGAATTGGAATAGGAGACTATTATTGAGAATGTTCTTATAACGGTAGAATGCAGCTTTTTAGCCAATAATTTGAGGGGTGTGTATTGGATTTGACCAAAATAAGCCCGAATATCTCGCGGTGCTCATTTTGGGTGCTCCTATGCTACTTTTAAAGGTCAATTTTCAAAAGACAAAAATTAATTTAGGCACACACCCTGTCTATATATTATAAATTATTGAATAACCATTTCCTAAGATTTGGTATCCATATTTTGGTTCGGATATAATTTTTAACTTTAATGTGATCTGGTGGACTATCTATTTTTAGGTTTGGTATCCATATTAGGTTTATAAAATATCCATATATTTATTATGACCCATTTTAATTATAGAAACTTTGCAATACAATTATAAATATGAATTGTGGTACTTATGGTAAGTTTTTAATACAAATTTGAAGTAAATTTTAAATTTTGACAGATCTATTTATAGAAATAATCTCATAAAATATATAACATAAAAATAACTTATGTAACGAAAGTAGTTCTTAAATAAATTTATCATAATATGTAGATGCAATACACTTATTATATAGATAACTTAATCTTTCACAATTATATTATTCAATTTTAATTATAAATTTATTTATTTATTTTATTAAATAATTTTTGAAATATCCGTATGCAAAGCACAGGCTATAAACTAGTCGCTTAAGAATTCCTCAACCCCGCAAGTTTGAAGAATATTGTTTCAGAATTTTATATTTAAAAAGGTATTATCCTTATCTTCGAAATATATGAGAGAATTATACACGATAGCATTTTGTCATCTCAGAATTCAAGATTGCGTTAATATACAATATACCATACATTTAAAGTTTAGATCCCAAAGAATACTAGAAAATTCAATAGACAACTAAAATTAGAAAAAAAAAAAGTATCCTTCAAGTATCGTACACGAAAAAGAAAAATAGGAAAAAAAAAAGAGTATCCATTTGATATTGTACTAGCTCGGACGAATTTGACATATCCCCTCTCAAAAAAGTTTGTTTTCTATATAAAACTTTGGCAAATCAACACACATGCACAAGTTCATTTGAACTAGAGCTATGAGTTCTTCGAATTGGTTTATCAGAAATGTTGCATTAGCACTTCTAATTTTACTTTTCTTGGTAGTGTTGAAAATTATTTTCAGCTTGTTGATACGGCCACACATGGTGTACAAGAAGCTCAAAAGAAATGGACTAAATGGTCCGTCTCCCAGCTTCCCTTTCGGGAACATTAATGATATGTTAGCTTCGAAGAACAAGAAGAAGAATTCTTCGATATCTTCATCTACCATAAGCCATGATATTCATTCGAATGTCGTTCCATACTTTTCTCAGTGGCAAAAATCTCATGGTAACAACATAATACATATGTGTGTACACGCGTGTGTTTCTCGTATGATATTCATTAATGTGTTTAATTTTTTTGTTGTTGCAGGGAAAGTGTTTATGTACTGGTTAGGAACGGAACCTTTTCTGTGTATTGCAGACCCTGAGTTTCTGAAACAAATGGCGGCCGGCGTTTTAGGAAAGAGTTGGGGGAAACCGGATGTTTTCAGAAATGACAGAAAACCGATGTTCGGTAATGGCTTGATTATGGTTGAAGGTGACGACTGGCTTCGCCACCGCAGTGTTATCACCCCTGCATTCTCTCCGGCCAATCTCAAGGTGACATTTCATTATTTATATCTGCTGTCAAATTCAGATTTTAATTATTTCACTAGATGCTCGTTCTTTTGTTTGAAAAATAATGTTATTATTTAGCTATAAAGGTTACTGCAAGAAAACAAAGCTAAATATCAGTAAACAAATTCAACCGGCCCAAATTCAACCGAATTCGGTTGAATTTATGGGCACGGCCTCTGTTATACTGATTTTTCATAAATCGTTCAAAAATCGGTTAAAAATATTTGTTCAATTTCACCGATTTTTGATAAATCGCCGATTAATCATCCGAATTTTTAAAAATCGTCCGATAAATCGTAAATCGGTACCTCAACCGAATAGTTCCGATTTCCGAAATCTGTAACAATGGGCACGGTTAAATATAACTGTCAGTGATCGAATTTAAATCCAGTTAAAATAATACGGTTAAATTTAATAATAAATTTAACCGATATTTTGTACGGTCAAATTTAGGTAAATGTGATCCATTATGGACCGGTCATATTTAAGCTTTTTTCTAGCGATGGGTATAGCGTAGCGTATAGTAGTATGCAAAGAAAAATAAAGGCAAAGGCATTTCATATGTAGTCTTTATGTAGTCTTTTTAATAGTAAAGCAAATCTTGTATGAATCTATCATGGCAGGATTAGGTTCTCGCACTACGAATTTTTTATAAAATTCAAAAATTATATATTTTATATTGTACTTCTCTTTATTCTCTATCCACCTTTTTTCTCTATCCTTTTTTTAGCACTTGTATTAGACAGTGGGTATCTAGCTAGTAACAAATAACAATAATCCTACTGAGAATCAAATATTTTGAATGTGCATACATATATATACGTGATTTCATTCGAGTCGAGATCGATTCGAACTTCCTTATATTTAATAATGAAGAAGTTAAGATATTTTTAAACGAATTATTTTCGAACTTGGACCGCTCAGGCTAGCTACTCGGCCTCGTTAGGTTTGGTTGACAAATTAAGTTCAGTAAAGTAGAATCTAAATGTAAAGTAGTCAAACCGGACATTACAATAACTTTCAAGTACACACGATTTACATCTACATGGCACATACATTGTACAGGCCATGGGAAGCCAAATGGTGGCTTCAACAAACAAAATGCTAGACCGATGGACCTCTCTTATCAACTCCGGTGTGCAAGAAATCGAAGTTGAATCCGAGATCATAGCCACAGCTGGGGAGATCATAGCCAAGACAACCTTCGGAATGGATTACGAGAACGGTAAAAAGGTGTTGCACAAACTAAGGACCATGCAAAAAGTTCTGTTTGCTTCCAATCGTTACGTTGGAGTACCATTCAGCAAGTTCTTGTGTTATAAGCAATACCTTGAAGCGATGAGGCTAGGTGACGAAATTGATGCTCTCTTTTTAACAATCATTAAAAGCAGAATTAAATCAAAGGAAGCTGCTGGTCTGGGGAGTACTGCTGCGGGTAAAGAGAAGAATTTACTGGACCTTATGCTGGCTGATAAAGATTGTAGAAACACACTCACCACTAGAGAGCTGGTTGACGAATGCAAAACTTTCTTTTTCGGAGGCCACGAAACGACAGGGTTAGCATTAATTTGGACACTACTGCTCTTGGCCTTGAATCCGGAGTGGCAAAATCAACTCAGAGAAGAGATTAAACAAGTTATTGGAGATCAAGTTGTAGATGCCAATTCTATTGCTGGACTAAAGAAGGTAAACTAACAACGCACTCGCTTGCGCATGTGGAGAATTAATTAAAATAATTACTAATTTTACCATGAAGATAATTTTGTTGGATATATAACTGATCTATATTAATAGAAGTATTTTTAAATTTTATTTGCAGATGGAATGGGTGATGAGTGAAGCTTTACGATTATACCCATCAGCACCAAATGCACAAAGACAGGCCAAATATGACATTCGAGTAGGTGAAGTTGTCATCCCTAAAGGTACAAATATGTGGATCGATATCGTGTCAATGAACCATGATCGTGATCTTTGGGGTGACACTGTCAACGATTTCAGACCCGAGAGGTTTGAGGCTGATGGCGTACACGGAGGGTGCAACAGCAAGATGGGGTATGTGCCGTTTGGTTTTGGAGGAAGAATGTGCATCGGTAGAAACTTGTCGGCGATGGAGTACAAGATTGTGTTAACCCTAATTTTAACTAGGTTTTCATTTTCTCCATCACCTTATTATTGCCATTTACCTGTTATCATGTTGTCTCTAAGGCCTAGCAAGGGATTGCCCCTACTGGTTCATCCTATCAATTAGTTTAAGTAGACTAATTATTAAGTTTCCGTCACATTTTATTTTGGTCTGTACAAGTTCTAAAGGGTGGAGAATTAGGAAGCGATTGTTTTGAACGAACAGATAGTTCAAATGATCAGTAGTTGTACTTCATTTCTACTCAGTTTATATAGCAAGCTTGTTAATTGAGCTTTTTATATTGCTTCGTGCGGCATAAAGCTAATTTTCTGATTAAATTATAAGAGTGGTGTATTCAATCAAGATTTTAAAATATTTTTTTGAATTCTTGAAATCAAGAGGTAATCAATTTGGATTTAAAAAAAAAAATCTGATGTTATTCAATAGAGACTAGAAAAAGTCTTTTAAAATCGGGGTGTATTCAAGTTAGATTTTAAAAAGTCTACTGAAATTTGGTGGTAGTCAATCTGGATTTTTAAAAATCCATCAAAAAATTTGATGGTTTTCAAAATTATGTGAATTTTTTTTATTTGAAAAAGTGGTGGATTTTGATGGATTTGCTAGTTCATTTTTTAATCTTTTGAAATCTCATTAAAATACATTGAGATTTTGAAAAATTTCTGAAAAATTTCATAAAATAAGAAAGACTCTGCAAGATTTTTTTTATCAACTCCATCAAAATCTTCAACAAATAAAATTAGGGAAAAAAATTTAAAATTTATGAATTATTATCAATCATTTAAAATCTGAAATGAATACATCCCTAAGTTTCATAATCAATGTATCTTAAGTGGCCATTCAAGATCAGATTTAACAAGAAACAGCGATTCCAGCAAACCGAACAAAATAATTTCCTAAACTGATTGATCAAGTAATTACCTCCTCAAGCAATTATATATATTCGACTAATGTTTCACATATATTAGCATATTGTTCGTGTCTTGACATTAACAAGAAAAAAAACTAGGAGGGGTAGAATGAACAACCCAAATTTTTGGAACTATTTTTTTTTGAAATAAACGTAATTGCATAGATTAAAAACTTTCAGAATTAATAATACAAGTGATAAAATCAGGAGCAGTATAGCACCACTCCTGAAGACCTGATACAGAATATGCCGCTCTTGCTATGCCGCTCTTGCTAACAAGTGAACAACAGTATTCGCAGACCTAGGGACATAAACCACTAACACTTCTGTAAAGTGTTTAAGCAACTCCTTACAATCATCTACGATTGTATCAAAATACGACCGTCCTCCATGCCCATTAATTGCATCAACCAGGTTCTTGGCATCAGACTCAAACACACACTTACTAACTCGCCATTGCTGTGTCCATGAGAAAACTTCTTTCATACTTAAGGCCTCTACTTCTCGAGGTTGCATAGCCCGGGTGACTGAACTACTACGAGCTCGAAGAAACTGCCCATCTTCATCTCGAATTACACATCCTAACCCCACAATAGCATCTCGTTGATTGCATGCCGCATCCACATTAACCTTTACCCATCCGTCATTTGGTTTCCGCCATGGTTGTGATCGTAAGTTGTGCTGCACCTTTCTCTTACCCTCATGTGCTCGTCTCCAATCTGTCAACATATTTAACGACATAGCTTTAACCCCAAAAACAGATGTATTGATATGCTCCCACACCCATATGTTTCTCCTATACCATAGACTCCAACAAAACAGCCCTACCAAAGCACATTGCTCCTCTGAAGCTTGAGTAAACACCCTTTGCAACATTCCCAGAATCGTATCACATGGCAAAGTTGTAACTACCCCCTGTAACCCCATCGTGCTCCATACACTCTGAGCAAAATTACACTGAAATATAACATGTAATGTATCCTCATCCTGCACACGACACCAAGGACAAGTAACCTCAACTCCTACCCGTTTTACTCCCAACGCCATAGCTGTAGGCAAACAATCTCTACACATACGCCATAAGAAATTTATAACCTTACCTGGAAATTTTAAATCCCACAATTTTTTCCAAAATGTTGCATTTGGACATTCAGCTTCTCCCCGTAACATTTGGTAACAACTTTTAACCGTGTAGTTCCCCTTATCCTCCCTTAGCCAGAACCATGAATCCTCACAACTCCTTGCAGGTATAGGAATTTGTTGTATTAATCTTCCATCCCTGTCATTAAAAATATCCGCAATAAACTCTGTATCCCAATTCTTATAAGTATCGTCCATCAAATTTCTTACTGTCACTTCTTTTAATTCTTCCACTACATCCTTTGTGACAACCCCATTATTTCGACACGGCAACCACGGCACCTCCCAGACTTTTGTACTCAAACCATCCCCAATTCGCTTGCGACATCCCTGTTTAATAGCATTCCGGGCCTCCATTATACTACGTCACATGTAGCTCGGATTAACTCCAATTTTCGCATCTAAAAAATCAGAATCAGGGAAGTATTTAGCCTTCATCATACTTGTCACTAAAGGATCCACATTATTCAGAAGCCTCCACCCCTGCTTAGCAAGCATCGCAATGTTAAAACTTTTCAAACTTTTAAACCCCAATCCTTCATCCTCCTTTATTGTGCACATTCTTTCCCATGCCATCCACTTAATACCCCTCCCCGTACCTCTATTACCCCACCAAAAAGCATTCATCCTCCTCTCAATTTTCTCACAAACTTCCCCAGGAATTAACAACAGATTCATCCAGAAATTCGGGATCGACTGTGCTGCTGTCTTTAAAAATGTTATCTTACCAGCTTTTGACAAAGTTTGATTTCCCCATACCTGAAGCTTCTGCTCTACTCTGTCATGTAAGAAACCAAAACTAGCCACCTTATTTCTACCCATAGTCATAGGCAAACCTAAGTATTTACCAGGACTTTCACTCGACAAAATACCCAGCTATGTACATACTTCCCTCCTGGTCTCCTCTTCTGTATTAGGGGAGAAAGTAACAGATGATTTGTTATAATTTACCATCTGTCCAGAAATATTCTCATACCTTATTAGAATTCGCATCATGACACCAGCTTCTGCTTTATTGGCCTTGAAGAAAAAGTAACAATCATCCGTAAATAAGAAGTGCGATATAGTTGGTGCACCTCTGGTAGTAGCAACACCATGTAACAATCCCGCTTCCTCATTTCGACGAACAATAGCACTTAAACCATCAGCACACATGATATAGATGTACGGAGAAATAGGATCGCCTTGACGCAACCCTCTTTGCGGAATAACACAGCCAAACTCACTTCCATTGTGAAGAAAACTATACGATACAGACTGAATAAAGCTCATGATTCTATTAACCCAAATCTCATTAAATCCATATCTCCTCATTATGTTTTTTATGTAACTCCACTCTAACCTATCATATGTTTTGGAAATATCAATTTTCAACCCAGCAACGCCATTTTTTCCTTGAGTACGCCTCTTCATATAGTGATTAACCTCAAAAGCTATCAAGGCATTGTCAGTTAACAACCTGCCCTCCATAAAAGCACTTTGCTTGTCAGATATCAACTCCTTCAAGCACGGTTTCAACTTATTCGATAAGACCTTCGAGAGGATTCTAACCACAACATTACACAATGATATTGGCCTCAAATCAGACATTGTTTGTGGCTGTTTAACTTTAGGTATGAGACACACAAGTGTACGATTTACTTCCCCTGGTAACTCCCCTGTACTAATAAATTTTTAACATAGCTCAACCACGTCCTTTCCAACAATACTCCAAAACACTTGGAAAAAACACGGATTTAGTCCATCTGGAAATGGTGATTTCTCTGGGTGCATTGAAAAGACAGCTTCTTTCACTTCTTCAGGCACTATGTTAGCTATCAAACTTACATTCTCCTCCTCCGTAATTTTCTGTAACTTCTCACCACCCGACAACTCCCCATTAGCACCTGTTATTTGAAATATTTCTGAAAAATATCTTTCAATAATCTCTTGTATGTCCTCTGTTTTCTCACACCACACCCCATTTCCATCTTTCAGTCTCTGGATCGTATTCCCCCTCTTTCGACCCGAAGCATATTTATGAAACGATCTAGTATTTCGATTGCCCTCCCCCAACCAAAATTGCTTCGCTCTTTGTTTCCAGTATATCTCTTTTTTCTCCAACAATTTCAGAAACTCCCACCGGACTTCATTATATGATTGAATACCCTGCCCATCTCTTCTAGGTCTCAACTTCCTCATCTTAGTTCTACATGCCAAGATTTTTTCCTTGTATTCCTTACTTACCCCTCCCCCTCATTCTTCTAACGTAAAGGCAGCATAAATTTATTTTTTCCATAATACCTTGCCCCTCCATACTATCCCAACTATTTTTAACAACATTCACACAATTCTTCTCTTTAAGCCAAACGTTTTCAAAACAAAATCGTCTTGCTTTCGGAGTATACACCTGTTTATTGAGCTACAAAAATAAAGGCAAGTGGTCGAATGTGGGCACCTCCAACACTTTCACTTCTGTCATCGGAAACAGATTACACCAAATGAAAACTATAATAGAAGATAATTTTATTGAACAAAAAACTATTACAAAAGTTTCAGATAAATGTGACGATTCAAAAATCAATAGGATCCAAATTTAAGATTATCGAACTTCAATATAATCCAATTTGATCTTAAACCGAACCTGAAAAATAAAAATAGTGAGTTACAAAACCCAGCAAATAACTAATGTCGAATGGTCAAAAATAATATATTTATCTTTATCAAAAACACAATTTAGCATGTACGCAAAACATCACATAAAATCACGATTCACAAATATACTTGATAACAATTAAGACAAAAATGCATATAATATATTTTATAAAGTTATTAAAGAGAAGCACACAATAAACTATATACCGTACGTTCTCAAAATTCTTAATTAATAAATAGAACTTAAATTCAAATTCTTATTTAAAAATCAAACATTTCAAAATTATGGACGCACTATGCGAGTGAAACGCCATCCTTCATCAACAAGCTCTTGAAAGAGTCCATTTATTTAACTTGTAAGAACTCAAGCAACCAAACTCTCTCATAAACATGAATGTTGTTTATTTAATCCACGTTTGTGTGTGCTCGTTATTTTAGGCCACGTTTGTGTGAGCCCTGTTTTGTTGATTTAGGCCACATTTGTGTGTGTTATTATTAGCTTTGATCGTTTTAGAACCTCGATTCTTCTCTAGTTTGAATATTGCATTTGTGTTATACTACATTGTTAAGTAGTCCCAGAAGATTGCTTAGACTAGTCCCAGAAAGCTGTTTTTTATTGCTTACTATTATTTGGGATAATTTTTACGATTTTCGAAAAGCAACCTTAGATCGATACTTTCTGTAGCATATTGTTGTTAGTTGTTGTTGGTATTGTTGAGAAATGGCAAAACCAGGAAAGCATACTTCTGGAAGACCATCTGCTAGTACTCAGGTCCAGGAGCCGGACCACTCCCAGGCCCTTGATGCAGGAGCCGAAGCATTCCAGGAGCAACCATTGCAACACACTCCCGTCGTGGAGAGAATTGTAAACACCAGGGACGCCAGAAGCCTTATTGAGCTTAACCAATACAAATACACCAATGTCCCGGTGGCCGAAGAGCACATGGCCAACCTTACAAGTGATGAACTGGCAGAAGCAATCAGGCTCTACAGGCAGGAGCAAACCCGGTTTCAGGAAGAAGCCGAACTTGAGGAGGAACCGGAGGAGTCCGGGGACTCCCAGCAATCTAAGAAATATGTGTTTGACCGAATTGGAGCTAAGGGAAAGAAAAGCAAGAAGGATCAAGGTAATAAGAAGGAAGCAGAAGTTGCTAAGCAGAAAAGGTTGGAAGAGATGCGGGAGAAAATCAGAAAAGAGGAAGAAGCAAAGCTAGAACTAAAAATCCAGAAGAGGATGCAGTTAGAAGAAGAAAAGCTATTGGCTAAGTCCAGGACCAAGAAAACCCGGAGGGACCCAACTTCAGAGCTGATTTTTGATGATGAAGAAGAGGAAGAGCAGAAGGACCTGAAAGACATGATCTATGAATTGCAAAGAAAGATGGACAGAGATTCAGGAGTAGAAATTGGAGAAACATTAACTCATTTCAGCCACTCCTTGGAGGCCATTCCCCGGCAACAGAATTTGAAACACTACAACTTTGACTCCTTTGACAGTCTAGAAGATCCGGAAGAGCACCTGAACTACTTTGAGCAGATCGCGCAGATATATTACTACAATGACCTGACGAAATCAAGGTTATTCGCATCAACTCTTAAGGGAGGGGCCCAGATATGGTTCAGCAGGATCCCCTCCTGCGGCATCCATAGTTGGAAGGAGTTTCGTGCTTCTTTCCTCCGGAGATTTCGGGCAAACAAAATGCACATGTGTCACCTGGAGACAATTCGACAGCATGACAACGAGTCTCTCTATGCATACATACGCCGGTTCTAGGAAGCAATCAACAAAGTCTCGAGCTTGGATGAGAGGGAAGCTTTGAGCATTTTCAGGAGAAACTTGGACCCAGAGAACAATGAGAGATATATCATAAAATTGATCAATAAGGGGCCACAAAGTCTGGCAGCGGCTTACTCCATGGCTGCCAGGTTCATAAAGGAAACAGTTATGCTCTAGGAAATGAGGATGACCCGGAATGGGGGGTCCAGGAGCAAAAACACTGATGACCGACCAAAAGGGGGTTACCATCAGGATAAGAAGTTCAAGCAAAACCAACAAAGCCAAGAAAGACAAACTACTCCGGTTTTTCAGAGACTTTGTCCTAAGCAGGAGTCAAAGAGCGATCCAGGACCTGCGAAGCAACCCCGGGAGCCGAAGCAGGAGCCGGACTGGACTCCCCTCAACATGACCCCAGAGGAAATCTTGAAGGAGGTAAAAGACAAGCCTTTCTATTATCCTCTAAAGCCAATACAAACTCCTCCGGAGAGCAAGCCCTACAATAGGCAATGTGATTATCATGAAACCCATGGCCACAAGACCGAGAATTATTTATCACTCAAGTACTTCATTGAGGACCAAGTGAAGAAAGGAAATATGAACAAGTACTTAGTCCGGGACAGCAACAACAAGGGAGAAGCTCAGAAGAGAGGAAAGAATGTAGTCAACGTAGTCTAGGAGGCTCCCACTCCCCACCTCGGAGCCCGGACTTCGGCGAAGAAGTGCTTTCAATCCAATCACTCCCAGACCTGGTGATATCCTTCAGCAGTAAGGACTATGAAGGAGTCAACCCCCATCACAATGCAGCCTTAGTGGTCACTTTGGACATCTTTGATAATGAAGTAAGAAGAATGCTCATAGACAATGGTTCCTCGATAAATATTCTCTTCAAGCACACAGTGGATCGAATGCAGTTAGGGAACGTCCGCTCAAACGAGTGCCGGGAGCACCCACTCTATGGGTTCAGACACAACTTAGTCCCGATTCAAGGAACTTTACATCTACCAGTCATTTTTGGAACCACTCCTAACCAAGTGACTCATGTCATCAAGTTTTATGTAATCAACGCTCTTTCGTCATACAATAGAATCATTGGCAGACCATCTTTAACAATGATGCAAGCGATAACTTCAATCTCCCATCTCAAGATTAAGTTCCCAACCCCGACAGGAGTCGGGAAAATAAAAGGAGATTATGGAGTTGCTGAAACATGCTACACCCAGGGGTTAGTCATGGTAGAAACCCACCAAGACAACAAAAGGAAGGCAACAGTCCTTCGCAAGAAACAAAGCATTAAGAAGCACCGACCCCGGCCGAGGGAAGAAACAACAAAAGAAGTATAACTTATTGAGTCAAGTCCGGAACAAGAAGAAAATATAACAAGTCCTGAAGGACCGGCAAGCAACCAAGTCATGGTAGTCGACAAGGCAAATTAGGTCCTAGACCAAGCTAGTCCTAAAATGCAAGCAACCAAAGAATCAGAACAAGTAAACCCCTATCTGAAGAAAAACTCTGAAGCCCGAATTCATCAAGTGATTTCAAACAAAGAACAAGCAAAAATCGAAACCGCAGTCGAAATAAAAGAGGTCCAGGTTGATGAAAGCAGTCCTAAAAAAAAGGTGAAAGTTAGGTCAGGACTTGAAGAGTCCTTCAAGGAAAAATTAGTGTCCTTGCTCCAGGAGTACAAAGATGTTTTTTCCTGGAGCCCAGGAGACATGCCCGGACTATATGAGTCCATAGCAATGCACAGCTTGGACGTCAACCCCAACAGAAAATCAGTTAAACAAAAGAGAAGAAATTTCGCCCCAGAGAGGCAAAAAGCTTTAGACGAAGAAGTGGAGAAGCTACTCAAAGCAAGAATCATCAAAGAAATCAAATATTCAGAGTGGCTAGCTAATGTTGTTATGGTGAAGAAGTCCAATGGCAAATGGAGAATGTGTGTGGATTACACTGATTTGAATGATGCATGCCCGAAGGACCCATACCCTCTCCCCAATATTGATCAATTGATAGATGCTACCTACGGGCACATCATTCTAAGTTTCATGGATGCCTTCTCCGGATACAACCAGCTCAAGATGAACCCGAAGGACATACCTAAAATAGCATTCATAACTCACAGAGCAGTATATGCTTATGTGATGCTGCCCTTCGGACTGACAAGCGCAGGATCCACTTACCAGAGAGCCATGAACAAGATATTCAAGTCCCAAATCGGAAGGAACTTGGAGTGCTATGTCGACGATATGACTTCCAAATCAATAACTATACCAGGACATGTGGGGGATCTGAAGGAGTGCTTTGACAATCTAAGGAAGAACCAACTCAAACTGAACCCGGAGAAATGTACCTTCGAAGTAGGAGCAGGAAAGTTCCTAGGATTCATGATCAGCAACAGAGTCATAGAAGCCAATTCGGAGAAAATAAAAGCAATCCAGGAGATGAGGGCTCCTAGGACCCAAAGAGATGTGCAGAAGCTAGCAGGATCCCTAGCAGCGCTCAGGAGATTTGTCTCAAAGCTAGCAGAAAGGTGTTTACCATTATTTGATTTACTCAAAGGAGCAAGCAACAAGAAAGAGGTGAACTGGAGTCCAGAGTGCCAAAAAGCATTTGAGGAAATCAAGTCCTACCTCTCTAAGCCACCAGTCCTAACTAAAGCTCAACCAGGAGAGCCTCTCTACTTATACCTGTCAGCATGACCACAAGCCGTAGGAGCAACCCTAATCAGGGAAGAGAATGGAAGACAACAACCAGTCTACTACGTGAGCCAAGTTCTTAAAGATGCGGAAACAAGGTACCCAAGACTGGAGAAGTTTGCCTTCGCCTTAGTCACAACTTCAAGAAAGCTCAGGCACTACTTCCAGTGAAGAGAAATCAGAGTGGTCACAAATCAGCCCCTAAGGAAGATAATTCACAAGCAAGATATTTCGGGAAGACTTGTCAATTGAGCTGTGGAGTTGAGCCAGTTCAATTTAAGCTTCATTCCCAGGACTTCCATTAAAGCTCAAGCACTTGCAGATTTCATAATCGAATGCAACTTCCCAGAAGAAGATCCAGAACCAATGAACATGGATTCAGAGACAGAACAAGATGCAAGTTTGGGAGCCTGGACCTTGAAAGTAGATGGTTCTTCAACAAGTGAAAGGTTGGGAGCCCGGCTCATACTGAAGAGTCCTGAAGGATTCACCATCCAAACAGTTATATCTTTCGAATTCCCCGTAACAAACAACCAGGAGGAATATGAGGCGTTGATTGCAGGACTAAAGCTCTCCAGGACTCTGAGAGTTCAGGACTTAAAAATCTACACGACTCCCAGATAGTGGTCAAGCAAACAAATGGAGAATACATAGCAAAGGACCATATTCTGGCGAAGTACCAAGCACTGGTTCAAAGTTACTTAGCCTCAATCCTAAAGCATCAAGTCCTTCAGATATGTCGAGAAGAAAATGAAGAAGCAGATATTATATCCAAGTTAGTCAGGAACTCATCAGATCTGGACTGCTCAGTTTACTTCGAAGAACTCCACAAACCATCTATTGAATACGGAGAGGTCCTGGAGATCGAAAGCAACCAGAACTGGATGACTCCCTTCATCAACTATTTGGAGAAAGGGGAGCTCCCGAAGGATAAAAAAAAGCCCAAAGATTGAAAGCAAAAGCAGCCAAGTTCTTCCTCGAAGAAAAATTACTCTACCGCATGACTTTCTCATCTCCCAGCCTAAAATGCGTCGACCCAGAAGAGGCAAAGTACTGTTTGGCGGAAGTGCATGAAGGGATATGCGGAGATCACATATCCGCAAAGGCCCTAGCTCATAAGATCATTAGACAAGGCTACTACTGGCCAACTATCCACCAAGATGCAATAGAGTTCGTGAAGAAATGCAAGAAATGTCGGGTATTCAGCAATGTGTCCCGGAAGCCAATTCCTACCATCCTCAGTCCTGTCACCTATCCCCTTTGTTGTCTGGAGTATTGACATCATGGGACCCTTTCCCCGGGTCAAAGGAGACCTCAGGTACTTGTTAGTCTCGATTGATTACATGACCAAATGGTTTGAAGTGAAAGCAATGAGGACAATTAATCAGCAAGAATGTATAAAGTTTATGGACAACATTTTGATGAGGTTCGGGATACCGTGGGTCCTAGTATCAGATAACGAGCCACAGTTCATCGGATCAGAATTCGAGTTCTACCTTCAGGAGTGCGGGATTAAACATAAAAAAACATCAGTAGCATATCCCCAAGGAAACGACCAAGTAGAAGTCACCAACAGAATCCTGCTCCGAGGTATTTAAAAGAGACTCAAAGAAAGCAAAAGCAAATGGCCAGAAGAACTACCAAACATACTATGGTTCTACAAGACAAGCCCCAGGACAAGCACCGGAGAAACTCCATTCAAACTAGCTTATGGCACAAAAGCAATGCTTCCTATTGAAGTGGGATCTCCTTCTCACAGAGCAATAAACTTTGAGGAAGAAGCAAATGAAGAAAGACTCAGAACAAACTTGGAGCTAATTGATGAGGTCCAGGACCAAGCTGTCAAAAGGATGTAAAAATACAAGTAAAAAATAAGAGAGCACTTCAGTAAGAAGTCCAGAGTCAAAAACTTCCAAGTTGGAGACTTAGTCCTTCGAGACACAGAAGCATCAGATCCAACAAACACCGGAAAGCTAATGCCCAAATGGGAAGGACCATACAAGGTCAAAGAAGTCCTGAGGCCAGGAACCTACAAACTCCTGAACATGGATGGCTCAGAAGTCCCAAATACTTGGCATGGACTAAGGCTAAGAAAATTCTACCAGTAGGAGAACAAACAAAGCAACCAAGATCTTGTAGCCAATATGGCAAGCACCAATTTGTTTCTCCTGATATTTTCTATGAATAATTAATGAAAAAACATTTCCTCTTTACATTTATCAAAGCTAACCACTAGTCCGGACAAGCTATTAGTCAGGACTAGAGCAACCATTTTTACTTGGAATTAATTTTCTAAGTAAAAAAGCTAGTCCGAACAAGCCTTTGTTAGGACTAGAGCAACCATTTCTACTTAGAATTAATTTCCTAAGTAAAAAAGCTAATCACTAGTCCGGACAAGCTATTAGTCAGGATTAGAGCCACCATTTTTACTTAGAATTAATTTCATAAGTAAAAAAGCTAACCACTAGTCCGGACAAGCTACTAGTCAGGACTAGAGCCACCATTTTTACTTAGAATTAATTTCCTAAGTAAAAAAGCTAACCAATAGTCCGGACAAGCTATTAGTCAGGACTAGAGCAACCATTTTTACTTAGAATTAATTTTCTAAATAAAAAATCTAACCACTAGTCCGGACAAGATAATAGTCAGGACTAGAGCAACCATTTTTACTTAGAATTAATTTTTTTTAAGTAAAAAAGCTAACCACTAGGTCCGGACAAGCTATTAGTCAAAACTAGAGCCACCATTTTTACTTAGAATTAATTTTCTAAGTAAAAAAGCTAACCACTAGTCCGGACAAGCTACTAGTCAGGACTAGAGCCACCACTTTTACTTAGAATTAATTTCTAAGTAAAAAATCTAACCACTAGCCCGGACAAGATAATAGTCAGGACTAGAGCAACCATTTTTACTTATAATTAATTTTCTAAGTAAAAAAGCTAACCACTAGGTCTGGACAAGCTATTAGTCAGGACTAGAGCCACCATTTTTAATTAGAATTAATTTTCTAAGTAAAAAAGCTAACCACTAGTCCGGACAAGCTACTAGTCAGGACTAGAGCCACCACTTTTACTTAGAATTAATTTTCTAAGTAAAAAATCTAACCACTAGTCCGGACAAGTTATAAAGTCAGGACTAGAGCAGCCATATTTACTTAGAATTAATTTTCTAAAAAGCCACCACTAGTCCGGACACAATTATTAGTCAGGACTAGAACAACCATGTTTACTTAGAAATACCTTTCTAAGTTAAATAAACAACCAATAGTTCGGAGTAGCTATAAGTCCAGGACTAGAGCAAACTACAACTTAGAAAAAAAATTATCTAAGAAAAAAAAATAAACTACAATAGCAAAGCAAAATAGCAGCAATAAAACCAAAACATTAAAAAAGTAACCGGACAAAAATAAGCCCGGAGCCAAGTAAGAATATTACAAACAGCAAAGTATCAAAAGTCTTGAGGCAACATCAAATTTACAAATCAGGAGAAGTTAAGACTCCGAAGCATTAGGAGGAAGGAAACTGGGACAAGGACCATCGAACGGCTCAGGCTCCCCCAGTCCAAGTTATATATCTTCCTTCGCCTTGATAAATTATTGAACAAAACTGTCCCAATCGGCCTCCGGATTGGTCTTTATATGCCTCTCTGCGACCACCCAGCAACGAGCTATCTCCGACGCACCAGCGTTAGTAAGAGCTCTATCATACTCCTCAGAATTTTTGAAGGTAGCAATAACTTCAGCTTCTGGCCTCACAACATAAATCTGCCTTCGGAGCTCAGCTAGTTCGGATTTCAAATCTGAAGCTTCCTTTTCAGCATTCTCAGCACGGGTCCTGACATCATCAAGTTGCTTATTCAGTCCGGACAAGGAAGTATCTTTCACAATAATTTGATCCCTCAAATTACTGATCTCAGCATCCTTATCAGTAATAGCAGTCTGGGCATCCTTAAGCTCATTATAGGCCAGAGAAACAGATCCGGCCATATAGCCACCAAGCTGCAGAAAATAGAGGTACTTAGAAAATTATTCTAAGGCAAAGGAATAGAAGAAAAACAAGAACATAAAAATAATTTACCTGACCCCAAAGCTGGGAGCATTCCTTCATAGTTGTGTCGAATCCGGCCAGGTTTATCTTCTTCCAATCAGCCTCCGAAGGAATCACGGCCATGAAACGAGCAACCTTAACTTCAAGCTCCGGACTACGCGCATCCGGACTCTGAGCATCCAAGCCTTTTCCCTTATCAGCTCCGGACCCACCACCAACTTCAAAATTCTGAGCCCGGGGAGGCTTCGTCCCAGAGTTTCGGAGCCTTTTCTTCTTCCGGGCACCCTCAACCTCTGGAACCTCTCCAAGAGGCTCCAACTCCTCCAAGTTGGCAAACTCATGACTCATCTCCACCTCAACATTCTACTCCGGAGCAGTCTCATTCACATCAGCCTCGGGCTTCGAAACAGCATTACTCTGCGACCCCTCTTCCACAGAGGCGTTAGATCCGGACCCACCACCAACAGCTTTCCTCAGCAATTTGAAAGCCTTCCCAAAGCCCTTCAATGCATCACTATATGCCGAAGAAGACATATCCAGATTATAGTGTGGTAAGCCTGCCAGAAAACAAAGCAAAAACACAAGTCAAAAAACTACAAAGGACTGCAATAAAAGAAAGCAGATAAGCAGTCCGGACACAAAAACAGATAAGTAGTCCGGACATAAAAATAGATAGCTTACACCCTATCCTATGCATAGTTTTGTGCATCATAAAAGTATCCCGGGTCATCTGGAAACCCAAACATTCACAAAAAGTAAAAACTAACCTGATGGCGTCCCCCGCAGAACATCCCTATGGAACCGAGTCCGGACTCCATCAGCAGCAATATGGGAAAGGTAATGCAAGTCCAAACCCCTCAGCATAATCGACTCCCCGTTCCAGTGATTCAACGAGGACTGCTGAATGACGGGCTGGTAGGAACCACCATAACCACACTCCGGAGCCCGGAAGCGAAGCTTATGCAAAAGCATCTGGCTAGACCGGACTAGGCTGAAGATATGATGCCACAACTTGAAAGTGGGCTGAACTTTGAACTGGTTGCAGGAAGCAATAAACCAGGTCATCCATTTGATCCCATTCGGAGTTATCTGCATGGGAGACAGCTTGTATTCATACTTGCAGAGATGCTTCAAAAAGAGGTGCCACTGTGGATTCCATCCAGAGGGAAGATGCTTCAGCCATATTGGAACGAATCCATTAGCAGGTCTGTTAGATATATTTGATAATGTCATGGCTAATATGATTTATGTTTAGTTTTCAGATCTTACTTAAACAGGATAAATCAGTACTTACTGGAAGTCAGGACTTAAGGATATCAGTACTTATATTATCAGGAGATAATCATCAGAAGATGGATATCAGAACTTAAGTGCTGAAGGACGTTCAGATAAGGACAGTAGCTGATTAAAGGAAAGAAGATCGAGATAAACATAAGAAGAGATATGCATGAAGAAGGAATTCTATAAAGAATAGAATACTTGGAAGAAAAGATATTTGATTGATATATTTTAGGAAGCAGAATTATATTCCATATCAATTAGCGATTATCTTGTAATTGTGTAGTATATAAACACAGACATAGGGTTTACACTATAAGTGTTATCATATTCGAGAAGATTATTCGTAGTAACCCTAGCAGCTCTCGTGATATTTGTTCATCACTGAGAGGTAACAGTTCCATACTGTAACAGAGTTTATTATTTCAATAAAGTTTGTTTTCTGTTACTTGAGATATTAAAATTCGATTTGATTGTACTTTACACTGTATTCACCCCCTCTACAGTATGTGTGACCTAACAAGTGGTATCAGAGCCTATCTGTTAACGCACATACAGTTAAAGATCCAAACACAATCATGTCTGACACAGAAACTCCAACTAAGCCTACCAAAACTGAAGAACGACCAAAGACACAAATTCAAAGTCGGTATGAGACCATCAGAGTTCCCATACTGAGACCATCTGAATATTCCATATGGAAGGTGAGGATGACCATGTTCCTGGAAGCAACAGATCCAGAATATCTTGATAGAATCAAGGAAGGGCCTCACAAACTAACCAAGCTCGCTGTTGCAGTTGCAGGTGAAGCAGCAAAGACCGTACCAAAGGAGAAGAGTGATTATACTGCTGAAGATATAGCATCAATTGCTAAGGATGCTAAGGTACGACACTTACTGCATAGTGCCATTGATAATGTAATGTCAAATAGGGTAATTAACTGCAAGACTGCTAAGGAGATATGGGATGCTCTGGAAACAAGGTGTCAGGGAACCGATACAATTAAGAAGAACAGGAAGACAATACTCACTCAAGAGTATGAACACTTTGACTCAAAGGCTAATAAGTCATTGACTAATTTATATGATAGATTTGTCAAACTCTTGAATGATTTGTCATTGGTTGATAAGGAGTATGATCTTGAAGATTCAAACCTTAAATTCCTGTTAGCTCTTCCTGAATGCTGGGATTTGAAGGCAACAACAATAAGAGACAACTACAATCTTGATGAAACAACTCTTGATGAAATTTATGGAATGCTCAAGACTCATGAACTTGAGATGGAACAAAGAAGCAAGAGGAAAGGAGGAAAGTCAAGGACAGTTGCTCTTAAGGCTGAAGAAGAATTCCCCAAGGCAGCTACCTCAAGGAAAGACAAGGGTAAAGCTCTTTTCACAAAGTCTGATACTGAGTCATCAAGTTCTGAAAGTGATGATGACTCGGATTCTAAAAGCTTGCCTGAGACTGATGCTGATGAGGAGATGATGAAGCTGTGTGCTCTTATGGTGAAAGGGATCACAAAGATTGCATACAGGAAGTTCAGGAAGGGAAAGAAGTTTTCCAGGAAAGGCACAAGTTCTGATAAGAAGAATTTCAGAAGATCTGAGGGCAGAGGAGGAAAGTTTGATAGAGGAGATTATACCAATGTCAAATGCTATAACTGTGGTGAGAAAGGCCACATATCTCTTGATTGCAAGAAAGTAAAGGGTGACAAAGGTAAGGCTCTTGTCACAAAAAAGAAAAGCTAGACAGACACCTCAGACTCTGAAAGTGAGGAGAACTATGCATTGATGGCAAATGCTGATAAAGAAAGTGCTGAGAGCAGTTCTGAAGTTGCTGAAATAAAGGTACCTCAGACTACTTATGTTTTTCATACTGATGATATTAATGAGTTGAGAAGATATCTTAAAACCATGTTTGTTAGTTATAGAGATCAAACTTTAACATGTGAAAGATTAACTTCTGAAAATCTTGCTTTTAAGAAAAGAAATGATTTCTTAGAAAAAAAGTTAGTTATGTTCTATCAAACTCAAAAGGATAGAGATGATGCTTTTTATGTTAGGGATGAAGTGCTAAAAATGAATGAATCTCTAAAAATTGAGTTAGAAAAGGAAAAAGAGATTATCAGGACTTGGACTAACCCTGGCAGAACAACTCAAAATTTGCTAAGTAGTGAAAATTGGAAAGAGGGCTTAGGTTATGGAGAGGATAAGAATGATAAAGGAACTGTAGAAATTAAGCCTGTTGTTAAGCAAAAGCCAAAATTAAAACCTGTTAAGTTTGTAACTGTAAAGTCTGATAATGAGAAATCAGAAGTTAAAGAGGAATTAACTTCTGACAAACTAAAACAGGAAAAGACAGTTGAAGTAAACATAGGCTTAATGACTAAGAAGCAGCTTAAGCATAAGCTGAAAGATGTTAAGAATGCAAACAAGGTAAAATCACCTAGGAAAAATAGGAATGGAAAAGAAGGTGTGAATAAAAGCAATGATTATAAGCCTGTTCCTGATGCTCCTAGGAAAATGTGTCATAACTGTGGAAGTTCTAACCATCTGGCTTCTTTTTGCAGGAAGAATAAGAACATAAACTCCTTACCTTCAAAATCAGGAGTTAAGAGTCAGTCTGTTAGATATAAACCACAATATTCTTGTTTTCATTGTGGTAGTTTATGGCATTCCATTTATACTTGTAAGAAATATCATAGTTTGTACTATGATTATTATCAAATAAAACCTTCTTTGAAGAAAGTTTCCATTATTCCTTCTAGTGTAAATTCTGATTCAAAGTCTGATAGTGTAAGTTCTGATAAGAAAAATGTTAACATAAACTGTGATGCTAAATCCGCTGCAAATGTTAACAAACTTGATAAGGCCAAAGGATCCAAGCAAGTCTGGGTCCTTAAAACTAATCATTAGTGGTCTTTGTGATTGCAGGGCAACAGAAAAAATATTCTAGTTCTGGACAGTGGATGTTCAGGACATATGACTGGAAATAAAGCCCTGCTATCAGACTTTGTGGAGAAAGCTGGCCCAAGTGTTTCTTATAGAGATGGCAACATTGGAAAAACATTGGGATATGGCAATATTAATCTTGGGAATGTCATCATTAGAGAAGTAGCTCTGGTCTCAGGACTTAAACACAATCTGCTGAGTATAAGTCAAATTTGTGCAGAGGTTATCATGTTGATTTCTTTGAAGAACACTGTGAAGTTGTGAGTAAATCCAAAGGCAAAGTTGCTCTAAAAGGATACAGGCGTGGTAACATTTATGAAGCTAAGCTTTCAACAAGTACTGATGGTTCTGCAATCTGTCTGATGAGTAGAGCATCAATTGAAGAAAGCTGGAATTGGCATAAGAAACTCTCTCACTTAAATTTCAACAATATAAATGAACTAGTCAAGAAAGATCTTGTGAGAGGACTGCCAAAGTCAGTATTTGCTCCTGATGGCCTTTGTGATTCTTGTCAGAAGGCCAAACGAAGGCCAAACAAAGAAAATCTTCATTCAAGAGCAAGACTGAATCATCAATTCTTGAGCCTTATCATCTACTACATGTTGATCTATTTGGTCCAGTGAATGTCATGTCTATTGTAAAGAAGAAATATGTGTTGGTCATAGTGGATGAGTTCACCAGATACACATGGGTGTATTTCTTGCACACAAAAAGTGAAACTGCATCTATCTTGATTGATCATGTCAAACATCTGGATAAATTGGTCAAAGATTCTGTGAAAACCATAAGGAGTGATAATGGCACTGAGTTCAAAAATTTGATAATGGAAGAGTTCTGCAAAAACCATGGAATTAAGCAGGAATTTTCTGCTCCTGGAACTCCACAGCAAAATGGAGTTGTTGAAAGGAAGAATAGAACTCTCATTGAAGCTGCACGTACAATGCTTGAAGAAGCAAAGCTTCCAACCTATTTCTGGGCTGAAGCTGTGCAGACTGCTTGTTTTACTCAAAATGCAACACTCATTAATAAGCAAGGAAAAACACCATATGAGATGGTGAAGAAAAAGAAGCCAAATCTGAAGTACTTTCATGTATTTGGATGCAAGTGTTTTGTTCTCAAGACTCATCCTGAACAGCTATCTAAATTTGATCTAAAAGCTGATGAACGAATCTTTGTTGGATATCCACTTTCCAGAAAATCCTTCAGAGTCTATAATTTGAGAACAAGAGTGGTCATAGAATCTATCAATGTCTCTTTTGATGACAAGAGTATTACTGTTCTTGAAGATTTTATTGATCATGATCAGCTGAGATTTGAAAATGAAGACTCAAATTCTGATACTGAAAATCCTGACAGTCTAAGTCCTGATACTGTAAACTCTGATGTTATTGAAACTGTGGTGACTACGCCAAAGGAAGATGCACCTATGCAGGGGGAGCATACTCAAGAACATACCATATCTCAAGAAGCATCAGAACATACATCTGGCTCTTCAAGTTCTGATTCGTCAAGTTCTGATAAGCCAAGTTCTGATAGTTCTGAAAATCTAAGTTCTGAAGAATCCAACTCAGAGAGCATAGTTTCAGGGGGAGCATCGGAAAATGAAAATGAAGACAGCATGGATCATGGGGGAGCATCCAGTTCTAGAGAAAACCTTCCATCTGCAAGGAAGTGGACTAAATCACATACACCTGATTTGATAATTGGAAATCCTGATGCAGGTGTCAGAACTAGAACAGGTACTTCAAATGAATGTCTTTACAATTCTTTTCTCTCTCAGACTGAGCCAAAGAAAGTGGAAGAAGCTCTTCAAGATGCTGATTGGGTGCAAGCAATGCAGGAAGAGTTAAATGAATTTGAAAGAAACAAAGTCTGGACCCTAGTGCCAAGACCAAAGAATAGATCTGTTGTTGGTACAAAGTGGGTATTCAGAAACAAAACTGACAGTGATGGCATAATTACAAGGAATAAGGCAAGGCTGGTTGCAAAAGAATATTCTCAACAGGAGGGAATTGATTATGATGAAACATTTGCACCAGTTGCTAGGTTAGAAGCCATAAGGATATTTTTGGCTTATACTGCTCACAAAAAGTTTACTGTCTTTCAAATGGATGTGAAAAGTGTTTTTCTCAATAGAGAATTGGAGGAGGAAGTATATGTTGAACAACCTCCAGGCTTTGTAGATTCCAAACATCCAGATTATGTCTACAGGCTTGATAAAGCACTTTATGGACTTAAGCAAGCTCCCAGAGCATGGTTTGAGACTTTAGCTCAGTTTCTTCTGGAAAGTGGATTCAACAGAGGAACTATAGATAAAACACTGTTCTACCTCAACCATGGAAAGGACTTACTTTTGGTCCAGATTTATGTTGATGATATCATTTTTGGGTCTACAAATGACATACTTTGCAAGAAGTTTGCCAAACTGATGTAGTCAAGGTATCAGATGAGTATGATGGGGGAACTTAGCTATTTTCTGGGCCTTCAAGTCAAGCAAAATGAAGAAGACACCTTTATTTGTCAAACTAAGTACACCAGAAACTTGCTGAAGAAATTTGGAATGCAAGATTGTTCAAGTGCATCCACTCCCATGGCCACTGCAACAAAACTGGATAAGGATACTGGTAAATCAGTAGATATTACTGATTAAAGAGGTATGATTGGCTCTCTACTCTATCTAACTGCTAGTAGACCTGATATCATGTATGTTACCTGTCTTTGTGCAAGATTTCAAGCAGATCCAAGAGAACCTCACTTAACAGCTGTGAAAAGAATTTTCAAGTATCTTAAGGGAACAGCTGATCTGGGATTATGGTATCCCAGAGAATCAGATTTTAAACTAATAGGTTACTCAGATGCAAATTTTGCAGGTTGCAAAATTGACAGGAAAAGCATAAGTGGAAGCTGCCAATTTATTGGAGGCAGATTGGTTTCTTGGTTTAGCAAGAAACAAAAGTCAATTTCCATATCAACTGCGGAAGCAGAATATATTGCTGTAGGAAGCTGTTGTGCACAGATTCTTTGGATGAAGAATCAGTTACTGGATTATGGGTTAACATATTTCAAAATCCCTATTTACTGTGAAAATCAAAGTGTTATTGCTATGACAGGTAATCCAGTTCAACACTCTATGACAAAGCACATCAGCATCAAGTACCACTTCATCAGGGAACATGTAGATGAAGGTACAGTGGAATTGCACTTTGTTCCAACAGATCAACAACTAGCAGATATCTTCACAAAACCATTGTGTGAAGCTACTTTTACAAGATTGGTAAATAAACTTGGAATAGTTTCAGGTTCTTTCTCTAAATCTGCTTAGTTTTATTCTGTTGTATCAGACTTTATGATCAGTATTTACAGAATTCAATCTCTTTGTGTATTTTGTGCTTAATTGAAAAATATGTTTAAGTACTGACTGTTGTCTGATCAATGTTTCTAAACTCTGATAGTGATATGTCTGTTTAGGTAACTATTCAATCCTATGAGGATAACTGTGCTATATGCTGACCTAGTAGTCTTCAATAAATAAGGGATCCCATGTAAGAAGTAATTATTTCTGTGGAAATCTATTGACACGAGCAAATTCTGATAATTGAGCTTAGTTGAGTTTACTTTGTCTATCTTATTACTAAGTCACAAACTAGAATAATGCTACTCATCTGTTAAGTTCTGATGCTAGTAAATCTGTTGAATGTACTAAGTGCTGATAAACCTCACTTATCAAAAGAAAAAGAAAGAGAAACAAGGATTAAAAATCAGGTACTCCTTTGAGATCTAGAGTAAAAATGTGGAAGGGAAGACCCAAGTGCATTCCTGGTATTAAGTAATATGCATCAGAAAAGCAAATAAAATATTTTCTTGGTGACTTTTCACACTCTATGATTACTGGAGAAATACTCTAATAATTGCATAAATTCTGATAAGCAGTCGTGACTCACTTACACTGAGAAGCCACTGTAAAATAGAATTTAAAAAGATGCACAAAATTAGCACAAAATAGTTGAGGTAGACTCAAGCATGAATTCATTCAATAGTAGGTTTCAGAATATTGACAGGTTTTTAGTAAAGTTTTAGTTATGCCTTATTTTTAAGATGTACTGAAGTGAATCAGACTTTTCTCTTTGTCTGATATTTAGCTTAATGCACACACTAACCACTCTATATGAATGATGAAAATCACTGTGGGGATCTATGTTATTTTAGATGAACAGTCATTGTGTCACATTGTACAAATTCTGAGGACAAGTTCTAATTGCATGTTCTGATGATTAAGTTCTGAAGAATATAAATCAGAATTTGTGTGAGGACTTACTAAAATAGGCATTCCTTTTTCGAGTTAAGAAATTATGTTCTGATGACTGTTAAGTTCTGATATAAGTCTAAGTTCTGATATTACATCTGGATTCTTTACTTGACTTATTTTTGGATAAAATTTGACAACAGTCTCAGTTTAAACCATAATACTGTTGAAGTGGAAGATTAATAGTCACTATAGTTAGGGATAGTGGTACTCGTACATGAACAGTCAACTTTTACTTGCTTCTTGTGCGCATTAAACCATGTTTTCTCTTTCCAATGAATGTTTTTCTTTTTCCAAGTCTGGGGAGACGAGGTGGAATTAATTCCACCTGTCAGCATTAAATTTCTTTGCGTCTCCTGGCATTCTCTTGCCTATATAAACAACCACTTCACATCAGCCTTCCCGTCACCTCTTTTATCACAAACTCACCTTCATACTTTTTCTATCAAAAACACCATGGTCAATTACAATATGTTTTTGAACTACGAAATATTCAACATGGAGCTGAGTTGTGCCGATTGGCAGCAGGAATGGCACGTCACTGCCATTCCTGATGAGATATGGGACTCCGTTCCCCAGGAGGTACTTACCCACCTCTTGTTCTTCTACATGGACTACCATCGCCATCTGGAGCGATTGGAGGAGGAAAGGCTGGAAGCTCTCCGTCAGCAAGAGCGAATCATTCGACTCGCTATTCTGTTTGTCGAGAGTAGGAAGAAGAAATAATTTATTTTCTTCTTCCTGTTTTTCTTTATCATCAGCCTTGCCCTGCTTCTTGAGCTAGGACTAAGGCTGTTGACGTTAGGTTTAGCAGCTTAGGGAAATCTTGTACAAGTTCTGATGTAATTTCAATTTCATGAATGTATTCTCTTGATATATTAATGAAATTTGTTTTTATTTCAAGATCTTGTCTCTGAGATATTTTGTAATGTATTGATAAATCCTGATACATATTCATATTATGATGACCATATAAATTCTGTTTTAACTTAAGTTCTGATTTTCTTTTATCAGTACTTGCTCGTCCAATTTATTATGGTCATTTTCACTCATTTTTTTTTCAGAATATTGATGTTGCAGTGAAAAATAATTAAATAAGTGGGAACAGTTTCAATTTTGAATTAAAACTGTTTCACCTTGATTAATGGAATAACTGGGTAAGTGGAACGGTTTTTCCTTGAAAAACTGCAAGTGGGTAAGTAATGATTACTGTTTTCTCGTGCACATTAACTATTCATTTTTACTGCATGTCTGACAGGTGTCCAACGGTTACATTTTTTTTCTTTCACAAGTATAAGTAAGACAGAGAGAAGATTTTTTAATCTTTTATTTCCTTTCATACTTTTTCTCTCTACTTGCTTTTACTCTCTTTCTTCTTCTAACGTTGGTTTTTCATATAGACATTCTATCAAACACCTAACAGGCACTTAAACCTCTAGATTACTTTCATGGCACCTAAGGATTTAATAATTGATGGAGCTAAACTTGTTCCAAACAATTATGCTGCTATTCTTGATAATGCTGAAACTCCGTCTGAATTGCATTTTGTGCAAGACCTTCTTGCACACAGTGAAATCGGGTATGCATTGACCCAACCTTCAGTATTCTCAAGCCAACAAGTTCTAACACTTTGGAGGACTGGAAACTTTGATAATGGTGGTCCAAATGGTACTCCTAGTATTGTTTTCGAAGTGGGTGACTTCATTTGCAGTCACTCCTGGTACAATACGCAAGGCTCTACATCTTCCAGAAGGATGTACTTTTTCAATTCCAGAGGAATCAGCTCTTCAGGAGTTAATGGCCAGTTTGGGGTATGAACAGAGTTTGGCAAAGCTTGGGCAGCTAAAACGGGCTCATATCAGAAGAGAATGGAGCTTCTTCTTCGACTGCATCACTAAAGCTTTTGGGAACAAGTGTTCGAATTTTAATGTCATCCCTATAATGAGTCAGCACATCGGGTATGCCATTATAAACCAAACTCATTTTGATTTTGCAACGGCTATAATAGGTTTTATTGGGGATAGGATGACAGAGGATAGCAATGTTGTTTACTTTGCTAGATTCTGTCAACTTATATATACTTTTTATACTGATGAACCTCAACTAACCAGTACCTTAACTTCACCTTTTAAAGTTACCAAACGTTACTTTAATGACCTGGTAAATGCTGACACTAAGAAACCAGTGGTTAGACCTTTACAGATTCCTCAGTCTGTGAAACAGATCTTAGTAAATGCTGATCCTGATTCCTATAGATCTGTTTATCCTGATGTCCAACCAACAAACACCTCCCAAACACCACAACAACCATCAGAACATACCACCCATACTACTCAACCAACCCTTAGGCAATATATCAAATCCTATCTCTCCACTTCACAGACTGTTCAACCCTCATCCTCAGCACCTACTGTGAAGCCTTCATCTTCCAAACCTAAGAGGACAAAGACTGTTCCTCGAACACCTCAAAAGAGAAGGAGGATTGCTTTGAGAGATGAGTCTGACAGTGATGAACAGGTTTCTACATTAGAACCTGTTGTCCAAGAAGCTGAGACAGTGACTTCTCAGAAGGATTCTGAAATTGGGGGATCTGGGCTTCTCAAGAGGCTTAGAAGAATGACTGTTCCTGAAACTCCCAAGGAATCCATATCTACAAAGAGATACAAGAAACAGAGGGCAAAAAGGCCAGTTTCAGATGAAGAAGCAGCAGCTAAGGAAGGAGATCAGGAATCTCTGATCTCACAAGAAAAGGAATTTGCTAAAGTCACTTCTTCTTCATCAACTTCATCTCAGGAAGCTGTTCCTGAACAGGCCAACACACCATCTATGTCTCCTGTTCAAAAGTCTGTATCTCCTGTTACTACAGGCACCAGTATTGAAATTGATGTTCAGAACTTGGTTGTGCCTGACGTAATTCTCTTAGAAGCTCCAACAGCAACTAATCCATCAACAACACCTATTACTGATGTTGTTCAAACTCCAGAGTTATCTACTACACCTTCTCTGCATCTAGATGCTGATGATCAGAATATAGGTGAGCATCAGGATATGGCTGTTGATCAGAACTTAGAACCAGATCAGCAATTAGAGGATGTTGAAGCCTCCATTGCTACTCACACTGTTATTTTATCAGAAGATACTGATTATGTAAGTTCTGATGCTGCAAATGCTGGAGATACTGGTGATGCTGCTCCAAATGTAGATGCTGATGAAGCAGGTCCTTCAGGACATGATCCTCAACAAACTATTCTTCAATCTGAACTTGTTAAGAAGTTTGTTACCAGAGAAGCACCAGTATCTTGGAGTGAAAATCCTGCAGGACAGGAGTGGACTAAGGAATAGAACTCAGTTTCCTGTGTTCCAAATGCAAAGCATCTTGCTGAGCACTTGACAAAAGCTGATGAAATGTTAATTTCTGATGATTTCAAAACCCAGCTTAGAGTCACTGCATTGAGTACTAAACATCTACAAGGTCTCCATTCAACTACTCATGCAGAGCTACACAAGATTCAGGAAGAATTCATCAAACAGGACCAAATTCAGAAAATTGACAAGAAAAAGTTCTTCCAACCTACCTTTGACAGGATTGCTTATATTGAGAAGACTCAAGAGAAACAACAAGCTCAGATTGATGATATTCTGAAAAATCAAGCTTCTCAGCAATCTCAACTTACTGAAATCCAAGCCTCAGTGGAATTGATTGTCTCTCTTCTCCTACCTGCTGATGCCAAAAAGGGGGAGAAAGTAATTAAGTCCAAATGTAAGACTGGCAAGACACTGAAAGGGAAGGATGATGAAAAGGATGATCAAGGAAACTCTGGAATGGGTAGAGGTCATAGTCAATATAGAGGTTTCTCATCAAGAAAAGCTGAAATCACAAGTTACAGGACAAGTTCTGATACTGGGAAAAGAATTAGTTCTGCTACTGGTAAAAGGATAAGTTCTAATGAACTTTTAGATCTTGATGAAGAAATGTCAAGACAGTTATTTCTTCAGGAAAATCCAGGAATGGTCTTGGAGAGTTTAATGGAAGAAGAAGCCAGACTTAAATCAGAGAAAGTCACATCTAAATCTGAAGCTTCTGGTAAAAAGACACTTCCAAAACTCAAAGGCATTGTGATAAAAGAAAGGACAAATACTGAAGCAACATTGGCTAAATCACAACCACAGATAGATCCAAGATCCAAGGGTAAAGAAAAGGTTGGGTAACCTATCAAGGTTTATGTGCCTCCTGAGAATGAAGAAATCACTGATGAAAAGGATGATCTTGCTCTGACTTCAAAAAAAGTTCTTAAAACAACCTCTGACATGGCTCAAGTTGTTCAGAGTCAAGAGACAGTAAGTTCTGATATTTCAAAGAAGCAAGTAACCTCTGACATAGCTCAAGTTAACTTGATATCAGAAGATAGATCAAAGACACTCCTACCAGGATTCACTAAAGTAAAACAGACTCAACCTTTGAAGACTGCTGCAAGTGGTTTTGAAGCAAGAGTAGTTACTGGAAAGGAAGCAAGAGATAAAACTGGATTGGGAAGTGCTGATGAAAGAAGAATACAGAACACTACCAATGATCCAACTTCCTTGAGTGAACCAGATATTGGAGCGACTCCTGAGAGATTGAATCAACTGGAATCTGTACAAATGGTTTACCATACCTACTTGAAAGAACACATCTTGTTGTACTTCATGACAGATGGTAGGGTTTATCATATAAGGCAAAATATCATTCCATTGAAGTATTTTGAAGAATTGGAGCATGTACTATTCTTACTTCAAGTGGATGACAGATTGACAGGAAGTGTTGCAAACTATTTGAAGGATCAGATTCAAAGACACAAAAGGCTTTATTCTGTTAAGTCTGACAGCACATATGTTCCAAAGTACAGAGATCACAAGGGAGATATAGTTGAAATGAAGCCCAACACTGCTAAAATTATAACTACCTTTCTGGGTTACAGGGCTGTGGAATTCAATCTTGAGTCTGATAAAGCTTATTTGATCAGACTAGATCAGGATATAAGAAAAGCAAAGATTAATGATCTCAGGGTTGCAATCTTTCAAATTGGTCAAGATAATGCAGAGCTTAAAGATGCTAAAAGGAGGATGATTGATGAACTTAGATATGCTGAGAGATGTTTGTTGAAGAACTATCTCAGAACAACTCCTGACATCAGAGAGATCAGAAGATGAAGCCAAGTCAAGATCTACAACTGATTAAATTCTGATATTTGTACAGACTGAAGATGTTATCAGAAGTAAATGTTGGTAAAGCTTTAAGGACTGTAAGTTGTAGTTATCTAGTCTAATTCTCATGCATTTGTACTTAATGTTTTTGACATCATTAAATATCTGTTAAACTTGTATATTATGCTAATTTACAAGTTGGGGGAGATTGTTAGATATATTTGATAATGTCATGGCTAATATGATTTATGTTTAGTTTTCAGATCTTACTTAAATAGGATAAATCAGTACTTACTGGAAGTCAGGACTTAAGGATATCAATACTTATATTATCAGGAGATAATCATCAGAAGATGGATATCAGAACTTAAGTGCTGAAGGACGTTCAGATAAGGACAGTAGCTGATTAAAGGAAAGAAGATCGAGATAAATATAAGAAGAGATATGCATGAAGAAGGAATTCTATAAAGAATAGAATACTTGGAAGAAAAGATATTTGATTGATATATTTTAGGAAGCAGAATTATATTCCATATCAATTAGCGATTATCTTGTAACTGTGTAGTATATAAACACAGACATAGGGTTTACACTATAAGTGTTATCATATTCGAGAAGATTATTCGTAGTAACCCTAGCAGCTCTCGTGATATTTGTTCATCACTGAGAGGTAACAGTTCCATACTGTAACAGAGTTTATTGTTTCAATAAAGTTTATTTTCTGTTACTTGAGATATTAAAGTTTGATTTGATTGTACTTTATACTGTATTCACCCCCTCTACAGTGTGTGTGACCTAACAAGGTCTGTGATAAATCCGCTCATCTGGCTCCGGCCACCTCCACTCAATCCGGGAGTCCAACTAAAAAGCAGCCCGGGCTGATGAGTCCTGTGCCGCATGATCTAAGGCAGCATACTCATCTTTCAGCTCATAATGCTCCTTGGCAACAATACTCCCGGCGAACTTTCGATCAAATTATTCCTTAACGTAATGCCCCGGACCCGCATTAGGCTGCCTCGCGTACCCGGACCTAATACTTCTATAATATAAGTTGTTCTCTATTTCATCACTCTTGGTGATGAAATAACCCGGGGTGTCAACCCATAATCCCTCCGGAGTACAAGGCACCTTCCTAGAGGAAATCCTAACTACAGACAGCTTAGTTATAGCTCCGGAGTCAGAGGTCGGCGCTTTCTTTCCCATTTTAATCCGCTCAGAATCACTAGAAGACTCTAAATCTGAACCAGACGGCCCCGGATAGCAAGTAATGTAGGCCTTTGCACGAGCTGTAGTCCGGACCATAAACCTAAAACAAGTGATAAAGGTTAGTCTAAATCCCTACAGTTTATTTCTCTTGGAAGCTACATGGTCTGGACTATCCTATGTTCAATTTTATTTAAACTCAAAAGCAAACAGCCCGGAAGCCCAAAGCCAAAAACCAACACAAAAACACAAACATAAAAACCACTCCGGACTACACAACCCTAAAGCTAGTCTATTACTCCAGACCCAAGTCACAACAACACAGAAACAGTAAAAACCAAATAACAAAAAAATATATATATATCAGTCCGGACTAAGCAACCAAGTTTGGACGCAACCAAAAACCCTAATTCCGGAAACACAATTAACCGAAATCGAAACACCAAATTATGCCCAAAAAGCATATACATACATACACACGAACATAGACACAACAATGAAAACAACGAAACAGCGAACCAAAAGATACAAAAACAACAAAAAATCGCACAACAGGATGATATAAAAAGCAGAAATGACAAGAGGAGAAAAGCAACAGACTTACGGATGAAAAGATTACGGAGAGATTGGTGAAGAACCGGCAACGGCGGCACACCACTTGAAAATCTTGAGAAGAATTCCGAAAAGCTTCAGAGAAAACTAAGAAGAGAAATTGAGAGAAGGTAAAAAATAAAAATAAGGGGGGGGAGTGCCTTTTATAGGCACGGTGAATCCCAACAGCCCAGGCCACGTGGCACGATCCAGACCGCCCATCACCCAAGGTGATTAATGAAGAGTCATTATTAAAGCATGTCTTTTGAAAAAAGACAACTGTAATAATTCAAATCATTGGGGGGAAATCCCCAAAATCATTTCAACTTCCAAGTCCGGACTACTTAACTCAGTGCAATCCGGACTGGAGGGCAAGGAAAGCTCAAATTCTTTTGAGAACAACCAACCTTAGTCCTTATTAGCCGAATTCAAAGCAATCCGGACTGGGGGGCAAGTAAAGCTCAAATTCTTCTAAGGACAACCAACCTTACTCCAGATTGGCTAAACTCAACGCAATCAGGGTTGGGGGCAAGAAAGCTCAAATTATTCTAATGACAACCAACCTCGGTCCTGATTGGCTGAACTCAACGCAATCCGGACTTGGGGGAAAGGAAAGCTCAAATTCTTCTAAAGACAACCAACCTTAGTCCTGATTGGCTGATCTCAACGCAATCCGGACTGGGGGCAGGAAAGCTCAAATTCTTCCAAGAACAACCAACCTTAGTCCTGATTGGCCGAACTCAACTCAATCCGAACTGGGGGCAAGAAAAGCTCAAATTCTTCTAGAGACAACAAACTTTAGTCCTGATTGGCTGAACTCAACGCAATCCGGACTGGGGTTCCAGAAAAGCTCAAATTCTACTAAGAACAACTGACCTTAGTCCTGATTAGCCGAACTCAACGCAATCCGGACTGGGGGCAATTAAAGCTCAAATTCTTCTAAGAATAACCAACCTTAGTCCTGATTGGCCGAACTCAACTCAATCCGGACTAGGGGCAAGGAAAGCTCAAACTCTTCTAAAGACAACCAACTTTAGTCCTGATTGGCTGAACTCAATGCAATCCGGACTGAGGGGCAAGAAAAGCTCAAGTTCTTCTAGAGACAACCAACTTTAGTCCTGATTGGATGAACTCAACGCAATCCAGACTGGGGGCAAGAAAAGCTCAAATTCATCTAAAAACAACAATCAAAAGCTCATATTTTCCAAACAAGCCCAAACTTACTCCCACATCCAGAAAATCTGCATAAGGGAGTGGGGGGCACATGATAGTACATGTAGCTCCTGCAATGACTAGTCCTGGACTCCTAACTCCATATGGCTCCTGGAAGACTAGTCCTGGACTCCTAACTCAATCTAGTTTCGCGCACCTCCAGTCCTGACTGGCCCAATCCAGCAATTCCGACCTTGGGAAATCCCAGCACGTGAAACACTTGCCCAAGCACATGACAGGGACAACCGTCACCCATCAATCATGTGAATAATCAGGGCACGTGTCAGAAAATCCTCATAACATTCCACGGCCAGTCCCGCACTGACACGTGTAAAGCATCCACTCCAGCCAGGTGTCCTCCGCTCCCAGAACCAATGGCTACGATTTAAAGGTACCAACCCCAAAACCCTATCCTTGGGCTATAAATAGCCCATGAAGGTAAGGTTTTGGGGTTAATCACTCTCCCACACTCATTTACACAAACAGCCACATTTCATTCATATCTATCTTCATCTTCCCCAAAAGCAAGTTTTTACTCTCACGTCGGAGGCGCCGCGGGACCAAAACCCCCCTTCCGGTGTTGTTTTGTAGGAACCCCACCACAACTACACCTCCACAACGGCGAAGGATCCAGGCACGGCGTCGAAGGTAGGGGGAGCAAACAAAAATCGAAAAACCGAAACCGAACCGAAAAAACCGAAAAACCGCACCGAAAAAACCGAAACCGACAAAAACCGAAAAAAAACCGTAACCGAACCGACCGGACGGTTTGGTAACGGTTACGGTTTTATCCTTAAAACCGAACCGCTAATATTATTTTAAAATATGTAATATATATTTATTTACTTATCTATTTTATACAAATATTAATATATGATACTTGCCAGATTTATATAAGAATTTTAAAAACCTTTTGTTGTTGGGCATGTTGATGGATCATGATAGTCATTTACATGCACTTGCACTTGCTCAATAATCATTCATATTATAGCTCTATTAATTCATCAATACGAATCCCTCATTTAACGATGCTACTTGTTTGTTACATTATACTAAATAATTAATTTTCTTACATTTATATTAAATAACTTCTATAAATATTCTTAGTATTATATCAAATAATTATTTTAAAAAAAACCGAAAAAAACCGAAACCGATAAACGGTTAACCAAAACGAAAATAACCGTTCTGAACGGTTCGGTTACGGTTAATAGCTAGAAACCGAACCGAACCGAACCGACATACACGGTTCGGTAACGGTTTTTGGTAAAAACCGAGCCGAACCGAACCGTGCACACCCCTAGTCAAAGGAGCGTCCCCGCCACGAGGAGTTATCAGCCACTACTGATTCACCCTCTAAATTAGTTGGGTAATTAGTAAGTTAAATTGTTATTTCCATGTGTTTTCCTCGCTATGTTCTAGCAAACACGTACCATTGAGCTCGAGTAATCATAAACTTATGCATCATTAGAGAGAGATGAATTTAGCAGGCAACTAACAGTTTGAGTATTGTTGTTGTCATTTTTTCCTTTATTACAAAACTAATTTATCTGTTTGATGATGGGATGGTTTTTATAGGGTTGTTTACAAATCGAGTTGAGCCGAGTTATGATCAAACCGAATCGAATTTCATTTTTTTATGGCTTACCGAGTCGAGCCGAGCTTTCTTATAAAACAAAAACCTATGTTCGAGCTCGTTAACTAACGAGTCAAACTCGAGTTTGTACGCGAACAAAGACGAGCCCAGCATTAACAAATAAAAAAACAACTTAAGTAATTCAAGCACAACCGGATTATCTAACTATTTAATACAAGGCAAGCCCGGTTAAGTAAGAGACTAAACCTATATTACCAAAGTCAAATATCAATTCATCTCCCCGATAAAGTAATAATAATATTATTTCATCTATTCTCGTTCTCGTCCCTTCTTCTTATATCTATTCTTCTCCCTCACCCTCACTAATTCTTTATTATGCTATTGTAAGTATAACTTACACGCAATACCGATAATCGTCTCAATAAACCGCGGCTTCAGATTCGTGATTTTATTAGCCAAATAAAGTTTTAGATTCGGGGTTTTATCAAGAAGTGAAAAAGGTTATGTAAGCAAGCGTTTGATAATATTTGTTCAATTGGTTGTGTTTTAATCTTGATTGTAATTTGGACATGGTTATGATTTAGATTTGATTGTAAATTGGTGTGTTTTTAGATTTCGATTTGGTTGTGATTTGGTGTATTTTAGATTTGATTTTCTCATCTCTGTTTATTGTCTTGATATATCAATATATACAAATGATGCAAATATAATTAAAAATATTCAGAAAATATTTTTTTCGAGTTTTAATGAGTCGAGCGATTTCGAGCCGATTTAGAGCCGAGATCAAGCCGAACATACTAAAACTCGGCTCGAGTTTGTTTTACTTATTGAACACATTTTTATGTTCGAGCTCGAGTTTAAAAACGAGCCGAACGAGTCTTTAGCAAGCCGAACTCGTGCTTGTTCGCGTACAGTTCAGTTCGTGACCAGCCCTAGATTTTTTATGAATAAGATGCAGTTGTTGAATACTCCTTAGTTTTATATAATTTGTGTTATTTTACAGCATCTCCGACAACTTCACCGCATAATCAATAATATTATATTTTAAGTTTTCTCTCTTTCATATTAATTTTAGCACCCTTCTTTCAAAAAATATTTTAATAATTGACACCCCAAAATGTCAATTTCACTAATTCAATAAAAAATGCGTAACAAAAATGTATTAAAGAATTGATATTTTATGCATCATTCACACCACAAATGAAGTTGACACCCTAATTCATCATGGGATGTCAACTTTTGGCATCCCAAGTAGGCAAATTGGCACCTCATGCCAACTCATTTAACACCCCAGTGACATCTCTAAACTCCAATGTAGTGCTAACAAGGGTGCCAATCCACATCATGTCACGTGGCCTTGGTACCCTCTTGATAGGATTGTCAAACGAATAATACAGATACGGATATGTCTATATCCGTATTTGTATTCGCAATCGCCGCATTCGAATACGGATAATATCTTTTTATTTAGACAGTCATGTAGAACTAGTAAGTCTTGATTTGATGTCAGTCTTATATCAAAAAAAGTTTGCTTGTCTTGTTGTCGTAAACTCTACAATTTCTAATTGAGTTTCTTTTTGGACGCAAATTACTTTTATTGAATTTGAAATGTTTAATTATGTTTGGCCATCATTTCATAAAAAATAGTGCATGAAGTAATAGCATATAAAATATTTTTTATTCAAGTTAACAAATAGCTAGGTTTTTTTAGAAACAAAAATAAAACTGAAGAGGAATTAACAAAAGAAATAATATATAATTTTAAATTAATTATTTACGTCGCTACACTCTTCTATTCATCTTTTGCTTAATTTTATCTAATTTCACCATTAATTGATCAAGTTAATTATTTAATTAAGTGCTAAATTTACATATTTTTACGAAAAAACAATCGGAACTTCAAGTGTAAAGTTCAAAGACTTTTCTTGATGCGTATGTAAATCTCAATTACGACGATTTCAGTTCAAAAAAATTACACATTTTTACGAAAAAATAATAGGAACTTCAGGTGTAAAGTTCAAAGACTTCTCTTGATGCGTATGTAAACCTCAAATACGACGATTTCAGTTCAAAAAAACTATCGTAAATGGCTCGATTTCTTGTAATGTTAGTCAAAAAACCCAAAAAAACTTGTTTCTTTGCCAAAAAAAACCTTTGAAATAATTTTTTTTCACTAGCAACCCCAATCAACTTTCATAAAAAGATTAAAATATTAAGCATAGTTATTTATTGTTGAATAAATTCCTATCATGATTAAGTATTATTATAATAAGTACAAAAAAAATCGAAGTTATCAATCAAAGAATGAAAATTTTGAATTTTAAATTCTTACATGGCACAAAATGACAATTACATTTGACGGAGCTGCAAAAACAACTAATAATTGCAATAAATTAATAATTGGAATATAATATTTTTATTAGATATATTAGTCGCTCTTCAAACATTTTAAATTTTAAAATGAACAAACTTAATATATAGAAGTTATTTTATATAAAAATTTTCAACAAAGTCTTAACGTGAATATTGCAACGGATCTGATAAATTTAAATATTAATTTAGACAAATTAGTATATCTATACTATATTATAAAATATGAAACATTAAAAGTTTGGTAGTCGGTCGGTCGGTACATGCTGAAATTATTTAATTGCTCTTATTTAATTTTTCTAATTCTAATTATTGGGTCGATCAATTCTAATTATAATTGATATTTAAATCAACTTCCTCTATCACTTAACCAATTTCAATTTTATTTTATATCGAACTCTATATGACTATAATTTATTTTAAATTCAACTTCTTCTACCAATTTAAATTTTAATTTATATTGAGTTATATATCATTCTAATTTATTACTTCAGACTAAATTAAATTTAAACAAACTAAATATAATTCTTAAGATTTGGTTGATATATAATGTGACTCGGGTTAAGATAAAATAATAATATTATCAATTCTCCTAAAAAAATTATACCAATGAACTTGGATAAATAAATACATTATACAATTGATTCAGACTAATACAAAATTAAAATAAAAATACAATTCGATCAACAAAAAAACATATATACTAATTATTTAGTCTAAAACAAAATTACGTTCTTATCCGAAATTTAAAAAAAATATTAAACTAAATATAATTAGTTTGATTTGGTCGGTGTATTGGACATCGGGCTAAAATAAAATAATGTAGATCACTGATCCGAAATAAATCAAATTAATACTGGACTAAGTATAATTCGTATCCTATTCATATGAAATAAAATATCAAATTTTATTTAAAACATAATTTTTTTAAATACACTTAGAATTATCAATAAAACTATATCGTTCAATCAATAATATTGTCCTTTTCAAATATTTTTTATACAGTTATAGTTAATCGATTAAGTAATTAATATGATAAAATAATAGTTTTTAAGGTATCAACATAATGGAGACGTTATATTTTTACCCTCGATAAAATAATAATTTCATTATAATAATATTTCCCCCTTACCAATGTTATCACTTTGAATAAGTTTAAATATTTTAAAAAGTTATTAACATATACGTTTAATTATATAATTACCATGAAATCATATCATTTAAATTTTTAAATGAACAAAATTAAGAATTGAATTCAAATATTTTTTTAAAATTATGTAATATTAAAAAAAATCTGTGGAGTTCGTGCATCGCACGGGTTTTAAGCTAGTAGTTATAATAAACGAAACATTAAAATTTTGGTAGTCAGTCGATCGGTTAGTACTTGCTGAATTTATTTAATTATCCTTATTAAATAATATATTATTAAACTAAATTATATTGCATTCTTGCCGGTTCATCTTGTACTCTTTAATTTACTTCTTTGACGTAGACTGCTACCCACATATAGTATACATTTATACCATTTATAAAAAATTGGCAGTTGCTTGGTACTTCCTAAATTAATCAATTACCCTTATTAATTAAAATAATTGATACCAATGTATAATCTTTTAATTATAGCAATTTACGTACAACTATATATTACATAAGCCAATAAACATAAATCAAATCACAGAAGGAAGGACGAATAGATTCTGGCATTCGTTTCGCGGCGATCATTACATTTAAAAAAGTAGAATAAGTATTCTTGCCTTTTATATATTAAATAACTACATAAAATTCTTCCCGAAATAACATGACAATTTTATTTATTTATTAAAATAAAATAATAAAATTATCTATTTATACTATATTATGATAAACCAAAAATTAAAAATTTGATAATCAATACCTATTTTTTGGTACACGCTGATTTTACCAAATTATCTTAAAATTAATTTTACATAATTATCCTTAATTATTTTACTAGGTTTAGTAATAAGCTTATAACCGGAAAAGAAATCAAAATCTTTTTCAACCATTACAAGGTACATTTTCTATTTTTTCACAACTAAAATAATTCCTACGAAGATCACGGGCAAGTCTATTTATTATATCTATACTATACTATAATAACCAGAATGAGATATAATTTGGTTCAACGGTTATTTTCTAATTTTGGTTTTAAAATATTAAATAAATAATGTTATATATCCGTTAAACTACTAGACACAGTCTAGTTATCATACTAAACTACGACCTCACTTTATCCTGTTATTAAAATAAATAAATAGCGTTATATATCCGCTAAACTACTAAATTGTTAAACTACTGGACATAGTTTATTTATTCTCCTAAAATACGATCATATATTATCCTATAATTTTAATTATAAATTTATAATAATTATAAATTTATATAAATATTTTAAAATTATAATTTAGACAAATTAGTATATATTACCTAAAAAGCATCAAGAGATTAGTACAGGTGACTAGTACTCGTATATATACAATTTTTTGGGAAGTAATAGATTATTCTGCAGATTGAGTTTTTATTAAAAAAAATTAGAAATCATTTTATATAAAAACTATTTATTAATTATAGGATGGTTGTCTTGGTTGCAACTGACACATGTACAAAAATATATAAGTAATATGAAAATAATTGACAAAGATTCATAAATTTATTCATGATTATTTTTTTGAGTTTACGGGAGTTATTGGTGATAAAAATAGTTAAAAGGTTTTTTAGCAAAAATTGATAAATTTATTGAATTTTTGGCTAATGACACAACTTCAATTTTAAACTTCAGTCGTAAACTTCAAAGATTTCAAATGAAAAATGCCTCCAAACAGTTTTGCAAAAAATGCCTTCATAAATTATCAAATCAAATATTTTGCACATAAAAATATTTTCATAAATTTAAAAGAATTTCATTTTTTTTTAAAAAGCTACCCCTAAATTCCACCAGTCCGTAACAGGCCTGTTCAAAAAATTTAAAATCCGATACCAGGCATTTCAAAAAATTCCAAATAAAAATCTAAATTTTTATATAAATTTAAGAATATAAAATATTATTAATAGATTTTTAAAATTATGTGTACTATTAAATACCGAAAGAGTTATATTTAATTGATTGTCGATTTATTACAACAAATAACAATTATTGGAATTTAAGGTTAATAAATGAAAAAATTTAAATATAATATAATCTAATATTATTTTTTTTCGATATCTAAAGTACTCTATCTCATAATTTAAGATATCTATATTTCGGTATCTAAAATAATCACATCTATTCATGTACATAATATAAAATGGGCTTAATGTTCCCCGAGTTAACTTTGGCTAATTATCTATAATTAAGTCACTTTTCAATATAAAATTAAGGTTATATTTTAAATACATGGGGTGAATTTTATTATTAAAAAATATTATTTAACTTCTATATACATAATCTCAATCACTTTAGATAATTTTATATAATTTTTCTATAATTAACTTTAGATACATTTTTCTTATAATTAACTATGATATTAATATATAAATTAAAAAAACAAATAAAAGTCCAGTTGGGTGATTTGATCCGACCCGCGAGCCTAAAACATCTTCATATTTTAGGGAAAGCCTGGACAATTTATAACAAATCTGACCCGCTCCATTTCTGAAAAACGAACTTTTTAAAGCCCCATGTTTACATTTCACTGGTATCTACTTCCCCGGCCTTCAACAAAAATATTATATAGCTACAAACTTATTGGAGAAAGAAAAAAGTTAGATAATTACTCGAAAGCGATGGGATTGACTTGGATCCTCAAAGATGTTGGATTAGCCCTGGCTGTGTTGCTTTTGTTGGTGCTGTGTGAAATAATTTTAAGTTTTTGGATATGGCCAAACATGGCATACCAAAAGCTTAAAAGATTTGGACTCACTGGGCCTTCTCCTAGTTTTCCTCTAGGAAACATTAATGATATGGTAGCAGCAATAAAAACAAATAAACAATCTCTTTCAACTACCAACGTAATCACACATGATGTTCATTCGAGAGTCTTTCCTTACTATGCTTTATGGCAAAAATCTTACGGTAAGTCTCGACTGTTTCGAAATCCTGGTTAATTCTTCTGTCACACTATTTTTATTTATGATGATTTTGATCATTTTTGCACGTTTTTGTGATTAAATATTTTTATGTATGTTTGGGCAGGAAAGGTGTTTATACATTGGCTAGGAACAGAACCATTTTTGTATGTTTCGGATGCGGAGTTTCTGAAGCAAATGTCTGCAGCTGTTCCGGGGAAGAGCTGGGGAAAATCAAATCTTTTCAGAAATGATAGGAAACCCATGTTTGGGAGTGGCTTAGTTATGGCTGAAGGTGAGGATTGGGTTCGTCATCGGAATGTTCTCACGCCAGCTTTCTTTCCGACCAACCTTAAGGTATAATTTTCGGAATATATTATTCCTTTTTAAAAGATATTTTTATTTTATCTTTTAAAGTAATGTAAATAATGAAAAAGTAATGGTAATATTTACGTGGTATTGTGGTAATAATATATTAGTGCCAGATTGGTAAATATTATATTTTCTTAGATTACTAAAAGTGAGAACGAGTATCTGCAGTATATATATTCATTTATCTGTTATTACCTGTGTTTGACTGATTTGCAGTATAACTAATTATTGACATATATTTTTACAAAATGGGCCTCTTGACTGATTTGCAGTATAACTAATTATTGACATATATTTTTACAAAATGAGCCAGAGGCCAATTTTAAGAGCACCCTCAACGGAGGGTCACTTGATATCTTGGGACTAGTAAAGTGGACTTCGACAATATTTAAAATGGATTTTACCATTGAATGAATAAAGAAAAAAGTGGGAAATCCCAACAAAATGGCCGAACCCAGTAAATTGTCATTTTATATCAATATTTAATTCAGAACCTGTTGTCTTTTCATTTTTTATGATATACCAAATAGGGCCACATGATCTTGTATAATAGTTTGTGCGTCGGATGATTTTATTAAGTTTGAAGCCTAAATCCACTAAAGATACTTATTTGGCAAGTTAGTGGGACCAATTAATGGGAAATGGGATCTCCCACTAAAGATATTCTAAGAGACGACTTAGTCACTGGACTAGACTAGACTAGGACCTCGAAAGTACTCTCATCATCCCAAATTAATTGTCCAGTTTGACTTTTACGTGTATTTTAAGTTGTCTTGACCGTATACATTTATTTTTAAGTTTTTTTATGAATAAAAATAAAAAATTTAAATTTTTATTCACAAAAAAATAAAAAATAATTAACAGAGATATGCGGTCAAGTCACCTTAGATTAATTTGAGATGGAGGGAGTATTATTTATGACCAGTAAGAGGTACCCAAAAATATTTTTCAAAATTTGTATCAAACGATATGGTCATCACAGGTTTTGATTTGTGAGCGGATATTATTATTATTGGGAAAGTTACCGGCTAGCTATATGAGACAAGGGGTCTACAGCATTTTCCAATATTTATTTTATAGTGTACAAGTACTGCTAATGAAGATGCCTGGAGAGGGAGAGGGGTGTAACTGTATATGAGGGCAACAAAAATTAATAAGATCCGTATTTTTCATAAAAATAAATTGCCAAACTTAACATGGCTGTAAATGATATGTCACAAATTATGTGCCAATGCTACTACCAGAGATGCTCTTTAGTTGCAGACTTTGTGGTGGTAACACATTCTGATGCTTTATATATGTGGGAATGGTATAATTAAGTTGAACAAACCTGAAACATGTAGGACTTGGCAAGCTTAATGGTAGCATCAACAAATGATATGATAGATAGATGGACCTCCATTATCAACTCCGGCCAGCAAGAAATCGATTTTGAAAAAGAAATAACCACCACAACCGGGGAAATTGTAGCCAAAGCAAGCTTTGGCATGACCAACGAGACAGGTAGAAAGGTTCTTGAGAAACTCGGAGTTCTGAAACAAACTCTGTTCAATTCCAACCGTTATGTTGGAGTACCATATAGCAAGTTTTTGTGCCTCAAGAAAAACCGTGAAGCAAAGAGACTAGGTGATGAAATTGATGCTCTTCTTTTGACGCTTATAAACGACAAAATTAAATCAAAGAAAGATGGAGATGGCTCTAGTGTTGCAGCCGACCGTGAGAAGAATCTATTGGGCATGATGCTGGCTGATTATGAAAGTGCCAAGTCATTAACAACTAAAGAAATAGTGGATGAGTGCAAAACTTTTTTCTTTGGAGGCCATGACACTGTTACTTTGGCACTAACATGGACTCTGTTTCTCTTGTCCGTGCATCCCGAATGGCAAAATCAACTCCGAGAAGAGATCAAACTAGTTGTAGGAGATCAAGTTGTAGATGCCAATATGCTTGCTGGACTTAAGAAGGTACATAAATGATTTTATCATATCTTACTACATTTTGTTTAGTAATTATTTCTAATTTGATCTGCATTTTTTTCAATTTTGTTGCAGATGGGATGGGTAATGAATGAAGCTTTAAGATTATATCCACCTGCGCCTCACCTACAAAGACAAGCAAGATATGACATTCAAGTTAAGGAGGTGATCATCCCTAAAGACACGAATATCGTGATTGATGTGATGGCAATTATGCATGATCGTGAGTTTTGGGGCGACACGGTGTACCAATTTAGACCTGAGAGATTTGAGGCTGATAACATATATGGAGGATGCGAACACAAGATGGGGTATGTCCCCTTTGGTTTTGGAGGGCGAATGTGCATCGGTAAAAACCTAGCAATTATGGAGTACAAGATTGTGTTGACCTTAATTTTGTCGAGGTTTTCGTTCTCGCTTTCACCATACTACAGCCATTCCCCTGCTATCATGTTGTCTCTCAAGCCTGCCAAGGGAATGCCCCTAGTAGTTCAGCCTTTATATTAGGTTAACAGATTGATTTTCAATCGCATGTTTTTTCAGGTAAGGTTGACAATTTAAAGCAAATGTATCTTAGACCTTGAATTGTTTTGGTGCTATAAGACAATTTCATTTGCTTGCTTATGTGTGTTTCTAGTAATTGTGTGGGCGTTTTGATCATCTTTTGCATCAGTAGATGAAAGTAAACATTATTTCCGAATATACGAACATGTAAAACTTATATTCCCCTATTCTTGTTGTTAACAATATATTATTTGTAATAGTAACATTTATAGTGTTTCTAATAAGGGTCTTAAGGGTCTTAATCCCGACAATACGTTACCGCATAAGACTTATCTAACATACCGTTCCAAAACCCTTATATCTATATTTTTAGGGCCCAAATTTAAGTTTCTTTTTTTTTGTGTTCCGCAGATATTTATAGCGGAAAGAATTTTCTACTTTTCTCGGATATTTTCCGCGAAAAGGAGAAAACCCTTTCTCCTATAAATATATGCGGAACACAATAAAAAAATCTTAAATCTGGGTCCTTAAAATATAGACTTGACGCTTGCGACCCATTCTAATAATTGTTGGTAGCCACATTACTCGTATCCTAAATTACCGAAGTATAAAAAATAGCCCTTAGCAGGGGGTGAGCGGAAAATCGGAAAAACTGCTCGCACCGTACCAATCTGCACCGCAAAATGTGGTTTCTGATTTCCGTGGTGTGGTTGCGGTTTGAAATTTTGACAAACCGCGCGGTGCGAGTTGCAGTTTTAATATTCTGAAATGCAGTTCAAATCGCATCGCAATAATTAATAAATATATATATATATATATATATATTAATGAATATTTATGAAAGTTTTGGTTAATCTGCAACTCCTTTCTTTTTTTATCGTAGTTAACCCGCAGCCGCTACCCTTTGGATGCGTACTGGGTAAAACCCGCAGCCGCTACCCTTCGGGTGCGCACCGGGTAAACTCTACAGGCTCACGGAATAACCTGCAAACCACGTGAACAAAGATAAGTGATTTAAATTTTAAGTCCAGATGCAGAGATAATCAGATAAATATTGAGAAACAGAAGATGCATGCTATCTCCCGGTAGCGTGCTACTTTTTTTATAGATATTTTTTTCATTATAATGGTGTCTCAAAAAGTTAAATTTTCATATGTACTTTAATTAAGAATGTGTGCCCCTCAGTGATAAATTTTAAAAGACCAGTTAAATTTAAATTTTGTTATTTATTTTAATTTTTCCACGATAATTTAAATTTGGATTTATGTACAAATTTAAATAATTAATCGAAGGTGTAAATCGCGATAAACCGCACCACACCGCATCACATTTTCGTGATGCGATTTATGCAGTTTTAAAATTTCGTGGTACAGTTGCGGTTTTATAATTGAAGAAAACCGCATAAGCGGTTTGGTTAGCGATTTCGGTAAAAAAACCGTACGGCCCGCAACACGATCACCCCTAAACTCACCTTAATCTCAAGAGAATAAAAACACGGGATGAAATGAATATTTAGCTTTTTTGATTTATCAAAGTGTACAAATGCTATCAACGATTTCTATAAACATGTATGTATGCTAAAATGACTAACATAAGATCCTAAATTTGAACCAATACTTTCTACACAATAAATAAACCAACGAGAATATAACTAATGAAATTAGTAATATAACCATCGGACCTTTTGAAACCTTGATTAGAGTAGCAAAATCTGCACATGAAAGATTTAGTTAACTTGATTAGTATGATCGCATTTGTGCTATGACTCAATGTAGTATAACGTCATTTGTGCTATGACTGCATTGTTGAATAATGAAGATCTGATTGTATGAGACGCCTTAGTATTAGCCTATTAGGTTGTGGCAAGTACTGTCACAAGGATAAGCACAGTCGATCTCCTTGGTGACCCTTCTCCCAAAATACCAATCACCGACAGCATCTGCAATTGTCTGCAAGAAATTCTGGTTAATGATAGTAGCAGAAAACCAGAAATCTTCGATGAGATATCACCAAAGCACAGTGTTTGGATGTTAAATATAGGTTCGATTCTTCTATTTAATGTAGTAACTTATAACATGTGGTGTTTGACTCTACAACTCCATCGCCACTGAACAAATAAATCTCAGACTGGCATGCTCCTAAAAAGTTGCAACTAATAGATTGCGCAAGTATAAAAGTGAATGATGGATTTTAGTTCATTAATAAATTTGATCATTAGCACAATACACGACATGCTACATTTCTTTTTTTTCCTGAAAACTGAATCATTTTCCTTGTACTGCTCAGTTTTTCACAAGGTAACGCAACCCCTTACAGAAAATTCAAATTGTAAAATAAAGATTGAATGATAGATTACAAACTTGAACATCTATCCTTTCTTGATATGCTAAACTAGCAACAAGATTGGCTCAAGCCTTACCAGACCACACGAATTTGCTTTGCTTCAAAAAGGTAACAAGTCAAATTACCATAATGGTCCGACTCTATTTTCTTTTAGAGTTAGTTTAGCATGGTATTAAGGCAGTCAAAGAAAATGAATAGTAATGACTGCAATTACCTTATTATGCTGCATGGGATGATTTAGATTGTGTACCTTATTGTGCACTCTTGGTGAGTCAGCTGCATACCAAGTATCTTGTGATTCACTTTGGCAGTGAGTAAAACAGGAATTTATAAACATCCCTCCCCTTCTTGAGTATTCATAGAAAAAATACAAAGCTGCCAGCATTTCTTTCCTAAGTCCTGAACAACCGAACTGTCAATTTAAATTTCTAATCATGTGATGGGTAAATCAATGTTGATAAAATCATTATATTATGAAAAGACATAAGTTCCAGAAGACCGACCTTGTAGAGTATCTATCTGTGCGGGACTACATGCTGCTGGATTAAGCTTGCAGTGATTCCAATGCCCATGTGGATCGGCAGAAGGTGGCACAAATGCATGATGAAACTGTGGACAGAAAAGATTGTTTTCACTTCCTATCATTTTCCCAAAATTAACAAGAGAATATATAGGTAACAGACTCTTAGGAATTGACACGAAGAATATGGAGAATATGTCTTACTTGGTACACATCATATGCTGAATTTAGAACAAATAAAGGTGTCCTAATGTATCTCATTGCATGCTGCGGGAAGAAACACTGCAAGAGAACTTCCTGTTATTAGTTAAAAGCTTAGTAAATCTTAAACTAAAGGAAGTATCTTCGACTTTTCATACTTGAGTCGGATAGTAGAGAGACATTGTGCAGTTTTTATCCAGGTTTTGTTCTACTCCCTGCAGCAATCACAGATCGAATAAGATATTCCTATATTTGCTCATGAGGAGTACGTGAACTAACGTCAATCTTTACAATTTCTAGTTCCTTAAACTACAAAGAAATAATGATAACCTAAGTTATGATTTAAATTAATATCCCATCTTTCCATACAATTTTAACCATTTACTTGTAAAAAAAGTGGCTGTATAAAGATGATATATTAATAACTAAAAAATCAAATATGTCCAAAATTCTTTTCTGACGAATGGTGTACCTGTAGGGAAATTAGGTCTTCATAAAAAGTTCTTGAAGTATGGTTCAACATTATGTCCCTCCTGCACAGGGGAACCCAGAAAATAAAGACAATGTAGGAAGTTGTGACAATTCTACTTAAGATATGAGTAACGTACACATCCAAGAAGAATCCGGCATCACTTAAGCATTTGATACTTGCATTATTTGGCAGATAACTGGTGAAGTTATCACAGTGTAAAAAGACTGCCAAACCCCCTGCAGAGCACCCGGAAAGTAAAGCCTGAACAAGACGAATCAAATTTACTAAATAAGAGTGTACATATCTGAAATTGTACATATCTGATCTAGTGAATCTCCGAGTCTTCATATTTTCAATTCATTTTAATTATATTGCCTTTAGTTCCCTTGATGAAATGACCAGTTGGTGCAAAGCATTTGATTTCAATGCAATAGCTTCTTACAAAATTAATATTACATTATTACTATTTGGTAAAATCCATGAATAGAAGAGTACCATAAGAAATGAATATATCACCTTAAGCAGAGGACTACACCTTTTTTGCATGACGTAGACCTTTGGGAAGAAGATCTAGAACAACAGATTTCCAGATCCTTTGCCCTCTAAAATAAAGTAATGATGTCTGTTTCCAATTCAAACAAGGAACATGAAAAATCAAAACATTGTTAGTAAGCATCATGAAAACTACAACTTCCTAAATATATAAACAAGGAAGGCCTAACAAAGACTTCTATCTTGTTTTAATTACATTAGTAGGTTCAACTAAATTATATGCATTTTGAAGGAGTATTAGAGACACTTTGCATTTCTCAGACTGAAAATTCTGGCCTTCGTAGAAGAAGAAAATCCTCTGGAGAGATAATTAAATGTTTCATTGTCATTATTATCTTGGTTTTCTTTTCAGGGAGAAGAAAGTGATGATATATAGTTTCAGAAGTTTTTTGAAGCTAAGGTTAATTTCAAATCAGCAGCAAATGAATATCTATTTAAACTACTTTTTAATAGCTACTTAGCCCTGGTAACACTATCCCAGAATACCAAGTCATGAACTTCAAACCAAATGTGAGGACTAAATTAATAGAGCATGTCCACAGATCACATACCCCATTGTCAAATTTGGCATCCCCCGCAAACGAAGCTCCATCACAGTATCTAATCTTCACACGGTTCCAATTGTAAAAATCTGCCAATAACACACATTCTTTAGTTTATTTTGTTACTAACATTATCATTATAAAGTTTAATTTTATGCAAGTAAACAAGATTATTTGAACTACTTAGTGTAAGATTATTCATACAGAACAAAATTAATCCCCTAATGGATAGCATCGTTGCATTGCATATAGACATTCTTATCACGGGGAAAAATACCGGGGCTGACTACGTAGTTCTGAATACTGACCAAAACCTCCAACAGAAAATTACATAAAAGTACTTAAAATACCAAAAAATTAGCCCTCCCAAGAACAAAAATATAAAAGATAAATATTAATTTTATAAATTTTTGTTTTTAGATCCATGTCTAAATTGTTCCGGTTTCACCACAGATGGCACTAATTCAGTGTTAACATGAGCAAGCCAGGGTGTAATGGATTATTTGATCAATGCGTTAAGCCACCTGCCCCAGTAGGTGAGTCTAATCTTGTACACATGTGGTGTCTTCATTAACATATAATTTTTGTAATAATGTTGATGGAGTGATGTCGGTGCCCCATGCACACCACAGACAACAACAAAAGATTAAAAAAGTTAGAAGGGGCATGATTATTAAAATGACAAAAGAGGTGATGGTGGGACTATGACTTGAGGAATGACTTTTAAAACTTGTAACTACTCTCTAGTTTAGGTGACGAGCACAAATAGAACATGGATAGTTTTGGCATTTAACAGTCTTGTACTGAAAGATTGGGCTGGCAATGGCAAAGAAGAGAAAAAGCTTCAAGGGACTGGGCTAGCACGGGTAGTGAAAGCTAGCTGGAAGGAAATAGCCACAAGCACAAAAGCAATTAGCTGTCTGCTTGTTGCACATACCTCAATTATTTATCACGTGAAAAGGTCGACAAATATGATAGTGACATTGACTGATTTCCTTTCTTCATATCATATCATATGATACCAAATCCTAGAATAGGCTTATAAGTTTTAAATATTTATCATTAATCATGAATTTGTACTTTTCTCGAAATTTATAATTTCGCACTTTATTTCTTCCACAACTTCAAAACTTATAATTTGACACTCTACTTCTTCCACGACCAACCTGGTAATTAGTATAATGTATCAATCAAAAATTCTCAATGGACAAACAAATTGAGTTTATAAGTTCATTAGAGCAACTTAAACACGACAAAGAAAAAACTCGAACCATTTTAAATTATGACTTTATAAACTTAAGTTTGCGAGAAAAAATACTAGAAAATAATGAATATAACTCGTAAAGTAATCATTTCCGAAATTAATATTCACTTCCCTCCAGGCTCCAACTAAGCATAGAAAACTAAAACTGGAGGCTTACCAGGATTCAGAGAAGCATTGTTGCTGAGAATGCCTGAGAAAACTTCCCATTTGTTCATGTAACGCGTCGATCCACGGCGTGTCTTGGCTCTATCCAAACATGAATTCAGGTCATTACACCACCCACCACCCTGTATATTAAATAAGAACTGGATATATTTAATACAGGAGTACATTATTCTTAAGTTCACGCATTTGTGTAGGATGTAACAATAAATGAACTACAACAATCTTCTTTCTCTTTGATTATTTGTTTCTTTATTGGGTAATGTGAATACAATTCTTTGATTGGATGCCTCAAATTACTCCCCCAACACTTTATTATCTACTTTGTAGCAGTACATCCGTCCCATTTTTGGGTCATTTCATTTATCTGAGATACTATATACAATATATTAATCATTTATATTAAGTTAAAACGGCAAGACGACGACTGAATTAATATGATTTTATACGACTTTTTAATCATATTGTAAATTTTTATACTAATTTTTACCAAATTGTTTCAAGTTAAGATATGGTGTTGTGGCATTCGCTAACATGATTTGAAAAAACAATTATATTTACGGAGATGACTTGAAATCCGAAAGATCACATTTACGAACATGACTTAAAACTCGGAAACAATGAGAATGTTTTAATTTAACGAATTATTTTAAGTTGAAACATAGGTGGGATAGTGCAAAGGATAAAGAACAAAACATTGACATACTCAAGAAGAAAGAGTGTCCCGTATTCCCCAATAATTACCTAATTTTTTTAAAACCTTTTTTTCTTCCAAATAAAATATAATTTCAAAAAACATATATAAATTAGTATAAAAAAATATATATAAAAATTGCGGAACTATACTTTATACAATTTTAATATGCATGCCAGAAAAAAATTGTAAAAATTAAGTGGGTCGGGGAATATAAGAAAAGTGACAAAAAACACAAAAGTTAAATAAACGTATTAGTTACAAAATTACATACATACCTCAAACTGCAAAAGCCAATTGTTAAGTCCAGCTCCGAAGCCTCTGTGCAAGTGATAAGCCGGTAAACTCCCATCCAAGCAATCTAAACGATACATATATAAGTATTGTGTACACGTAGACAAAATTATTGTAAATAAAAACTCACACAGAATTGAAATTATTGAAGCGTACAAGCGCCGAGAAGAGAAGCGTTTCGAACTAGAGTCATGTTCACGAGTAACCTGTTGTTATCGGAATAAACGTACGCCGGTGCGCACATTAGCACTAGTACTGCACAAAACATTAACATTTTCATTCTGCTTTCCAATTTATCTAAATCTGCTATATGTTGTGTGTGTGAGAGAGAGGGAGAGAGAGAGGGAGGGAGGGAGAGAGAGAGAGAGAGAGAGAGAGAGAGAGAGAGAGAGAGAGAGACGTTGAATGAAAGAAGTGATGAAGATTTACAAAAGAATTAAAATGAATGTATTTGTATGTAACAGAGCGCGAATGTTGATGATGTGAGAAGTGAAGGTGAAGAGAGAGAGAGTCGTACTTGTACTCCTATCTTCTTTATAGATTAGATGTTAGGAGTAAGAAGATGGGGGAATGAGGAGGGAAAAGTATGGTGATATTTATACACACGCCAAATAAATCGTGTGTAATGACCCTGCAGTTGGTATCACCTGTTCAGGAGCGCAAACCAGTTGAATTGAGCCGAATTTTCAATTATTTATTTTTTACTTAGTCTAAAAATCAAACTAATTTTTTTTCTTTGTATATCGATTCGTTAACAAAAAAATAATATTGTCATTTTGTTGAGCATGATGCTCAAGCTGATTTGCTATCTGTCGTAATGTCTGAATGTTCACCTAATAGAATTACTTCATTTCACAAAAATAAGACTTAATGAATTTTTGATTTTTAAAATATAGGAAATTTGACAAATAAACCAATTTTTGGATATTCATTTGCAAATATACTACCTTATTTAAAATTTTACAAATTTACTATATTTTTAAACCTACAAACAATTAAATTACAAAAATATCATCTCTCTAATCTCTTTATCGTTCTCATCCTTTCTCACCTCATCTTACTCCACCACAACCTCTTCCTCAACCTTCTCATCTTCCTTCATAACCACAACATCCCTCCGCCGCCTCAATCCACCTCGTCCTTTCCAATTCACCACATACGGCGACGGCGACACCGATTTCGACAACGAATAGACAATCGGCGTCGGCTCCGGCGTTATATACAATGCCGGTGAGATATTTTGTTATTCTTGTATTTTTAATTTGGCACATTTGTTGTTCTTTTAGTCTATTAAATTTGTTCTTTTAGTCTACGAAATTAGCTTTATAGAAATCAAATAAGCATGACAAAACAGAATTGAAATTAACATAAAAAGAGGCATTCAGATATTAATAGCCGAATTGCATCGATACAAAGGGAGATGGAGATTCAAATCGATACCGATAGGGTCGGAGCAGAGTAGTAGTAGCAAACTTAAGTATAATTTGATTTGCTTTTATTTGATTTCATGGTTACTTTTGTGATATTAGTATTGGCACCATATGTGCACTCATTTTTCGCCATTTGCAACCACTTGAGCAACTTATTTTGCAACTAAATATAATTTTCAACATATTTTTTCAAATTTGCATTCGTGGTTGCATATATGGTTGCTAGCAGTTACAGATGTGGTTGCAAATGCAATCTCCGCATTTTTGCAAATATTTTTTGAAAAATAGTATTTTTGCAATTTATTTTAAAAATTGCAATATTTTTACAAAAATTTTGTAAAACTTGTGTATTTATGAAAAAAAACCCTAAAATATATAATGTTACACTCATCAGTCCCAATAATTGAACTCGTAATTTTTAACCCTCAGAGTACGAGATTTCGTACCCTTTAATCCTTTTTACAATTACCGGTATAAATTGGAGGGGCGAAAAAACATTTTACCCTCCTCCGAGTTGTACCGTTATTAGTTAAAAGATACATTTCTTATACATTGAAGTCTTGAGGATGAAAAGTTACATCATAATATAATTTAAGGACTAATAGATATGTAAGTATAATTTTTGTATAAGTTTGGAACAATAACAAAAAACAAGATGATATTAGAGTCCTTGCTTGTTCTTTTTTTTCCCAGTTATTAACATCATGATTCTTGAGTTATTAAACATAATTTCAGCAGCCGAAATGACAAACCATTATCAGATCCGGGTCCGGCACAGTCGTGTATCACTCGTATCGCATAAGATATTCCGATAAAACACGATTGGAAGAAGGAATAGTTTATTTATAACATTAAAAGTTAGAAACCAAATAGGAGGTTTTCGACTTTCATTTGAGGATAATCAAGCCAGGAGTACTTGCAAGAATGGGATCTTGAACGTTTCGTGCTGATCGATTGAACAAATAGATGGAAAGAAGTATTGAAGGGCTATTTGTTCTAGTGAAGAGTATAAGCTTATAACTACTAGCTAGGAAAATATTAGTCACCTCAAACTCCTTCTACCTTGATGCCATAAATGAAGTAGATATGAATGATGAACCTAGAAATCTTACTCCCTCCGTCCCAGTCATTTGTATACAAATGGGTTGGGCACGGAGGACAAGAAACATATTAAAATATCTTTCTTACCCCGCCAATTTTTACCGTTAGCGGTAAAAAAGTTAAAGGGTACGAAACCTCATACCATGGGGAGTTCAATTATTTGAAACTGATGGGTATAACGCTATATACTTTTAGGATCAAAAGGTCACTAAGCCAAAAAATAAACTACTAAATTAATTCTTAGACAAATATATATACACACGATAATTTATTATCGTGTCATGAACACGTTCATGAAATTTGTTTAGAAGTACATGGAACACGAACTACGTTGCCAAGCTTGTTTACTAACAATGTTCGCGGACTTGTTCAATAAATTATATTAAAAAATATGTTAACAAAAACTACAACCAAAATTATTTGCGAATTTTCAAGCCTATATTATATTCCGGTTCATCTCACTTTTACACCGAACATTTAAATACATTCAAATTACGTGACTAAATTATAAGTCCAACCAAATTCGAACCGAAAATTTTCAAGTCAAACACCGAATTGCACGTAAACGTGCTCATTTAGAGCTCTAAGCATATAATTGCACTGTGACGATCTTGTATATTATTTTTATACAATACAAATGTGGCTCTTGTATAAAAGCTAATGTTTTATGAATTAAAATAATTAACTTTAAAAGACGACTAGAATAATGCATTTCTTTAATTTTAATTGATATATGTTAATTGTTTGGAATGTACTTGTCTAATATATTTGTTCGCTTTATTTTACTTCTGGTAGTACTTATTAATGAAGTATTTAGCTAGATTGAAACCAACACTTAGTGACACTAAATTTTCTCTCCAAATTATGAGATCTTTGTTTTCTCTCCTTTTTGTCAAACAGATCTGTGAGAGCGTCATGGCACATTATCAGAATATTGATGAGCAGATGGCTAATCTTAATATCGAAGAATAAGAGAACGAGGAGTTTGTGTTCGATGAAGGTATTGAGGAGGAAGTGAACAGATATGAGAAATGTCTGGTGGGTCGTTTCTTGACTGAGAAAAACGTAAATACGAAAGCCATGATGTCAAAGCTTGCAGATGTGTGGAAACCAACCATGGGAATCAACATCAAGGAACTAGAACCAGGCATATTTTTGTTTCAATTTTATCATAAGGAGGATTTGTTGTGGGTGATTAATGGAGGTCTGTGGTCATTCGATAATGTTATGTTGGTTATAAGTTGTATTCCGCCAGGGGAGGAACCAGTCAAGGTGTCTCTTATATTTATGGATATATGGATCCAAATACATGGCTTGCCAACTGGTTTTATGTCAGAAGCAGTAGGTCATCACCTTGGAAATTTCTTCGGGGAATTTTTAATGCATGACACGAAGAATAATTCTGGGATTTGGAAGGAGTATATCAGGGTGAAAATAAGGCTTGATGTGAGGAAACCATTGAAAAGAAAGAAGAGGATTACACGGAAGAATGGAACAGAGTTTATGGTGATATGCAAATATGAAATGTTAGGATAGTTTTGTTTCAAGTGTGGATTGCTATCGCATACAGAGCGGTTCTGTAGAAGGAACATTGATAATAGAAGTGAGGAAGGAGGTAAGGACTGGGAAAATTGGCTCAAGGCACCACCCAGACGTCCAACGGGGAAAGCAAAAAGCAAATGGCTGAGGGATGAAGGAGATGAGGATTGGGAGGCGAAGATTGGGCGGGATAACAATAATCCAAGATTTACGGGAGATAATTCAGGAGGGTCAAGTGAGGATTCAGTTAGCAGGCGAGATTTTAGGCCGGGGGGATCTTTTGTGAATAAAGATGTTGTGTTGACTATTTTGAGTGGTGATATGGGCCCAGAATCGGGCCAAGCACTACTTTTAAATAGAAGTCATGGGCTTGTAAACGAAGAAGAGGACGGGCTGGTTCTGCAGGAAAGGAAAAGAAGTAGGTGCGACCCAGATGTGCAAAATATTATGGATACTGATGACAATATTAAGTTGAATGAAAAACATGACGGTAACGTCTCAAACTTGGAAGTTTCGCTTTCTGGAAAGGATTGTGCTACTTCATCAAAATCTCTTTTGGCTACGCTTGCTCAACAAGCTAGCCAATCATTATAAATTAGCTTGGAACTGTCGAGGGTTGGGGAACTCTCGATCAGTTCGTATTCTTGGAGACCTTGTAAAGTCTCGTAAACCCAACTTTATTTTTTTGTCTGAAACACTGGTAACTAGCAATGAGATCGCAAGTATTTCTGTAAAGATAGGGATGCCTAATTTTTATGCAGTTGATAAGGTAGGGAGAGGAGGGGGTTAGCAATTTTGTGGAAGAACTATGTGGCTTGTACAGTCATGGACTCGTCTCTTAATCATATTAATGTCATGATTATGGATCAAACTATACCAAGTTGGTAACTGACGTGTTACTATGGTTATCCTGAAAGAGAGAGGCGTACCGAAGCGTGGGATTTCTTAAGGAACTTGGCTTAAAATGTGAATATGCCATAGTGCATTTTTGGATATTTTAATGATCTTTTATATGACACGGACAAGAAGGGGCCTAATCCTCATCCACATAATCTTATGGATGGGTTTCGTATGGTTGTAGCTGATTGTCGTCTGGATGAAATCAGCCTTTCTAGTGGTGAGTTCACATGGGAAAAGAGTAAGGGTTCTCCGGCATGGGTTAGAGAAAAGCTAGATAGAGATTTTGCAAATATGGCTTAGTGGCAGAATTATCCATTATGTAACCTTGTGGTTGAAGGGTTTTAGCACATAAACGCAACGAAAACGTAAATTTAAATCTTAAAAAAAACGAAACCCTCCGCAGGATCCATGCGAAAAATAATATTGAATTCGTAGTTCAGTATGTTTACCTTAAGAAGCTTTACGTTAATGGAAAGATTGAGGTCTTTAATAGTGATCCAAGAACGATGAACGGAAATCCCTAGCAGCTGCTCCTCAAGTGTGAAACACTCTACCGGTATCCACCAAGAGTACAATGTGATGGAGGAGGAAGAGGTTGAGAGAATTAGTTGTCTCCCTCTTGTTCTACTTTAAAATTAGGGTTAATTATTTGGGTTGAGGCAAATAGGGTTTATAATAGTATATTTATAGGCAAAATTTTCAGCTGAAAATTTTCCATAAAATATTATTATTATTAACTCTTTAATTGATTAAACTAATAATTAAAATACCTTTTAATCATTAATCCCTTTTCTAAACACTTTAGAAAAATAATTCTCTCACCTGATTTAATTTTCAAAATTAAATTCTTAATTAATAATATTAAGAATTAATTAAATCTCATTTAATCAATTATTAAATTTGCTAATTAATTATTTATTTCACAAATAAATAATTACCAGCCATTATTAATTAATTCCTCCACCATTAAATCATTCTCTTTTATGGTGTGACCCTATAGGTTCAATATTAAGCCGGTAGAAGAAATAAATAATAATAAAACTATTTTATCATTATTTATATAATTCTCTAATTCATTAAATATGATTAATTAATAAATTAATCATATTTATTCTACATCGTGAGGGCTTCTCAGCATATCGGGACTATCCGGATAATACGAATTCACTGCTTAGAATACCAAGAACCTATTTAGTGAGTAGGTACCGTACAATCAATTCCTTCTACCCTGCAATGTCACGATTAAATACAAGGCATGGAACTTGTGTCAAGCCTATCTTATTTAATCATTTGCTTTCTCATTCACTATGTTTAGTTCTATTTAATGTAAATTAGAAACTCCTTTATAATTTCATTCACTCTGGCCAGAGATTCCTGAACTAGCATAAGTGGATCAGCATTGAACATTCTCTTCCTTCACTGGAAGGGGTAGATCCTTTATTGATCATACACTATCTTCGTGTACAAATTCCTATACCCAGTACAGCCCTTATAATTGTCCCTGGAGACTAAGAATTAAACCAAAGCATAGTTCAGTGTACACAAGATGACTATGATGACCTCAAGTCTAAGGATACTTGTACAACTATCACTATGTGAACAACTGCTGACACGTGAGTGAACTCCATTAGTTGTTCAGCTGTGTGAGTCATGTTCAGTGAACTTATTCTATAATAAGCACCTACATACTAGCTATAGTGTCACCACACAAATGTCTATAAAAACAAATATCCTTCATAATGAAGCAAGCATAGTATGTACCGATCTTTGCGGATTACTAATTACCAGTTAGTAATCCTATGACCAGGAAATATTTAAGTTTAGAGTTATCATATTTTAGGTCTCATTATTATGATCTCATCATAATCCATAAAAAGCTTTACTCTAAACTATGGTATATCTTATTTAAACACTTAAATAGATAAAGCCCGCAATAAAACCAAAACAAGTCTTTTATTAATATCAATGAAATCAAAACAGATTACATAAAAGTTATTCCTAAATCATCATACATGATTGGACTTAGGACACATCTCTTTCAATCTTCCACTTGTACTAAAGCCAATCACTCTGGTATCTAATACCCATCTTGTCTTTATGACGATCAAAGTGACTTTGAGAAAGTGGCTTTGTGAGTGGGTCTGCTACGTTGTTATGTGTGTCAACTCTCTTGACGTCTCTTCTTTCAATACAATACAAGAAATGTTATCGCGCTCCCATTAACCTTTTTGTAGACACATGGTTCATCAATGTTTTTGATAAAACCAAACTCTTTGATTATCTCATCAAAACGGATGTTCTATCTACGAGAAGCTTGCTTTAAACCATATATGGTTCGTAGCAGCTTACACATTAGGTGTTCATTTCCCTTGGAAAGAAAACCCTCTGGCTGTGTCATATACACTTCCTCTTCAAGTTTCTCATTGAGGAAGGTCGTTTTCACGTCCATTTGCTAGATCTCATAGTCGTAGTAAGTAGCAATCGCAAGCAAAATCCGAATTGATTTTAACAGGGCTACAAGCAAAAAAGTTTCATCAAAGTCAATCCCTTGCCTTTGTCTGAATCATTTTGCCACGAGCTGGCCTTATAGGTCTCCACCTGCCCATCTGCTCCAATCTTTCTTTTGTATACCCATTTGCACCCAATAGGCTTAACACCTTCAGGCGCCTCAACTAGAGTCCATACTTAGTTGGTATACATAGATTCCATTTCGGATTTCATGGCACTATGTCATTTCTCTGAGTCAACACTACTCATAGCCTCATTACAGGTCACAGGGTCGTCATCATCAATGATTGACAACTCATTGTCATTCTCAATGACAAGGCCATAATACCTCTCAGGTTGGCGAGACACTCTCCCTGACCTATGAATGGGTTGTTCCACAGAAGATTGTTCAGTCTGAACAGGTGTTTCCACTTGATCCGTAGTAGTTTGTGCTTCTTGAACTTCATCAAGTTCAATTTTGCTCCCATTGTTTCCTTCAAGGATAAACTGCTTTTCCAAGAAGGTAGCATGTCTGGAGACAAACACCCGATGATCGGTGTAAAAGTAATACCCTAAAGTCTCTTTAGGATATCCCACAAAATTACATTTTACAGATCGAGATTCCAGTTTATATGGGTCAACTTTCTTGACATAAGCTGGACATCCCCAAATCTTAACGTGTTTAAGACTCGGTTTCCTTTCTTTCCATATCTCATATGGAGTTTGAGGAACATATTTGGAAGGCACCTTATTCAGTATATATGCTGAGGTTTCCAATGCATAACCCTACAGGAATACTGGAAGATTCGCATAGCTCATCATGGACCGAACCATGTCTAACAAAGTTTGATTTCTCCTTTCAGATACCCCATTCAACTGTGGAGTATATGGAGGAGTCCACTGGGAGACTATACCATTTTCTTTGAGATAAGCTAGAAACTCTCCATTCAAGTATTCACCACCTCGATATGATCGAAGAGTTATAATACTATGTTTGGTTTATTTCTCCACTTCATACTAATATTCTTTGAACTTTTTAAAGGCTTCAGACTTGTGTTTCATCAAATACACATATCTAAAACTAGATCGATCATCTATGAAAGCAATGAAGTATGAAAATTCACCCATGGCTTGCGTAGACATTGGTCCACATACATCTGTGTGTACCAATCCTAGCAAATCTGCAGCCCTCTTTCCATGTCCACTAAATGGAGATTTGGTCATTTTACCCAATAGACAAGACTCACATGTAGGATATGATTCAAAATCAAAGGGGTCAAGTAACTCTTCCTTATGCAATGTCCGCAGTCTATTTTCACTAATATGACCAAGTCCGCAGTACCACACGAAAGTGAGATTTTCATCATCCCTTTTTCTTTTATTAGTATGTTCATTTTGTAGTAAATTATGCTCTACGTCACATACATACAGACCATTGTTTAAAATACCACTTCCATAAAGAACGTTATCTCTAAGAATTGAACATTTATTATTCTGAATAATAAATGAAAATCCATCCAAGTCTAACATAGAATAGAAATAATATTCCTCACAATCGAGGGAACAAAATAACAATTATTTAGAACAATAGTCTTGCCCGTAGGCATATGTAAATGAAATGATCCTACAGCTTCAGCAGCAACTCTTGCTCCATTTCCCATCCGTAGAATCACCTCCTCTTCTTCAAGAGTCCTACTTCTCCTTAGTCCCTGCAACGAATTGCAAATATGAGAACCACAGGCGGTATCTAATACCCAAGTAGAAATTTGACTTAGTGACATATTAACTTCGATCATGAACATACCTGAATCAGAAGCGGTAGTCTCACTACCCTTCTTCTTCAATTCTGCAAGGTAAACCTTGCAGTTCCTCTTCCAGTGCCCCACCTTGTTATAGTGAAAGCAAACAGCTTTGCTCTTGGGGTCTTCAGCTTTTGGTGGAACCGACTTTTTCTCACCTACTTTCTTCTTCTTGGAAGGGTTCTTCTTCCTTTTCTTAGGATTGGAACCTTCACCAATTAGAAGAACAGAACTCTTCTTAGGGGGGAAATTCGATTCCGCGGTCTTCAACATGTTGTGGAGTTCAGGAAGGCTGACATCCATCTTATTCATGTGAAAGTTCACAACAAACTGCGAGAACGAACTCGGAAGTGATTGCAAGACCAAGTTTTGGCTCAGCTCCCCATCCATGGCAAAACCAAGTTGTCCAAGACGTTCAATCAATTGATCATCTTAAGTACATGGTCATTCACAGATGATCCCTCAGACATCCTACAACCGAACAGTTCCTTCGATATCTCATATCGAGCTGTCTTCCCTGTCACATCATACAACTCTTGTAGATGCATAAGGATAGTGTGAGCATCCATATGCTCATATTGCTTCTGTAGCTCAATGTTCATGGAAGCTAGCATGATGCATTGAGCAACATTTGCATCATCTATCCATTTACGATACACAACATGTTCATCATTATGTGCATCGCTAGCAGGTTCAGTAGGCTTAGGTGAGTCAATCACATATTCCAGCTTCTCAACCCTGAGAATAATTCTCAAGTTTTGAAGCCAGCCAGCAAAATTAGGACCAGTCAACTTGTGAGCATCTAGTATACTCCGGAGTGATAGTGCAGAAAACATAAAGAATATAGTAAATCTGTAAATGATGAACACATAACAACACTTAGCAAATATTCAATTTCATTTCAAGATACTATATGAATCGGGTCTTTATTCATAAGTGGCTCCCACTAGTTTATCTAATTTATACAACCCCTAAGTGAAAATTAAGCATTCATAATGCTAGTGGGAATAGGGATCCTACATTCCATCACACAACCTCGGCTGTAGCACGAAACGTCATGCGATGTTCAATAGGCAGACAACTATTGTCAATTACATCTTATGTTATTCCCTAATAAAACTTTAGCCTCTTGAATAATTGAGTCACGGCTGTAGCACGACAAACTCAATATTCTAAGTCAAGTCTAACCCAACATTTCGTACAATTGAATCAGTCTCCAACGGCCCACTACTGTAGCACGTAATGATCTTTAGATTCTAATTCAATGTACACATCTCTATGTAATAGACAAGTATTTCTTATTTTGAAATCAAAGCCCTCGGTTGTAGCACGAAACGACAATGATTTAAAAATAAGAACCACTTTCTACCATGTTGGAAGGCTATGACCGACACAAGCCCGTTGTGTCATTGGCCAAATACTACTTGATATTATTTAATTTTAGAGGGATTATATTATGTTATAATCATAATCATATTATAAAGAGATTCTTCCTTTTAAATTAAATATTTCAAATCAGTAATCGATAATCAGATGATTCCCAGATCGGGGGGAGCATTGTCAAGAGGCGTCACTTAATACCCCTTTCTTACAGATAGAAATCTGCTTTTGACAGAATCATCCTTTCTCTCAATATTGAAAATTCATATTTAATTACGTGTTTCATAAACACAAGAATCTCATGATTGTATTCATAATATTATTGCTAAGGCAAAAAACGATTCCTATTCTAGATTTTCTAGAGCACGCCTTATATTGATTTAAGTTCACCTAAATCTATCATCGCATGGTAAACATAGGCATATATCTCATATATAAAATTAAATAAACAAGTAAATGTAAAGTGCAATAAAGTAAATGTGTTTGGTTATGGCCACATCTTATGTGATCTTTATCAAGCTCATGATAAAGATCAAGGTCAATCTAATATGGTGATGGAAATAAATACAACTACTTATTACATAAGTCTTCTTCTTTGTTTAGACTTCTTGTATGCCTCGTCTTCTTCTTTGTATCACCTCCATTGGATAGCCTTCTTGAGTCTTCAATTACATTACATAGATTGGAAGTAAAACTAATCTAATGAACTTACAAGAATAACTCGAGTTACATTCGAGATTTATGATTACAAAGATTGACGACATGCAAGTCGTATTTAAAACCAAAACCAAAACCATTACACTAAGGTCGAAAGGCCATAACCATCCACCATGCTCATACAACACATAAAAGCATGTTAAAACATATAATCTGATATTAACATATCATATTATCCATGATCTAATCATAAAAAAAATATGACAAAAATCAGAAAAATCAGAATCAAATCAGAAAAATAAGAATCATTGTTTACGGGTAGTAAACGACGTCAAACGCCTTACAGACGAGTCGCTGATAGCTTATGCTATCAGTTTTGTTTAGACGCTCGTTTACCTATGGAATAGGGTATTCGTTTGTGTAAATCGGACACCAGACCCAGATTTCAGCAAATCTGCAGCAGCCAATTCAGAATCCGTATCTAATATGATTCTCATAATTAGAACAAACATAAATAATGTATATATCAGTATATATACAGATTACATAATCATCTTATGATTATACAACTCACATGAACATCATATATTCAAAACCATACATATATAAGCATATTATATCAACATCAAATCATGGCGAATCACGTACATGCTCATATATCGAAAACAGTTAAACACATAAAGGAATTAAAAACTTTTCGCAAGTAGCTCTGATGCCATTGAAGGGTTTTAGCACATAAACGCAACGAAAACGTAAATTTAAATCTAAAAAAAAAACGAAACCCTCTGCAGGATCCATGCGAAAAATAATATTTAATTCATAGTTCAGTATGTTTACCTTAAGAAGCTTTACGTTAATGGAAAGATGAAGGTCTTTAATAGCGATCCAAGAACGATGAACGGAAATCCCTAGCAGCTGCTCCTCAAGTGTGAAGCACTCCACCGGTATCCACCAAGTGTGATGGAGGAGGAAGAGGTTGAGAGAATTAGTTGCCTCCCTCTTGTTCTACTTTAGAATTAGGGTTAATTATTTGGGTTGAGGCAAATAGGGTTTATAATAGTATATTTATAGGCAAAATTTTCAGCTGAAAGTTTTTCATAAAATATTATTATTGTTAACCCTTTAATTGATTATTCTTATTAACCAATTAACTAATAATTAAAACACCTTTTAATCATTAATCCCTTTTCTAAATACTTTAGAAAAATAATTCTCTCACTTGATTTAATTTTCAAAATTAAATTCTTAATTAATAATATTAAAAATTAATTAAATCTCATTTAATCAATTATTAAATCTGCTAATTAATTATTTATTTCACAAATAAATAATGACCAGCCATTATTAATTAATTCCTCCACCATTAAATCATTCTCTTTTATGGTGTGACCCTGTAGGTTCAATATTAAGCCAGTAGTAAAAATAAATAATAATAAAACTATTTTATCATTATTTATATAAATTCTCTAATTCATTAAATATGATTAATTAATAAATTAATCATATTTATTCTACATCGTGAGGGATACTTCTCAGCATATCGCGATTATCCGGATAATACGAATTCACTGCTTAGAATACCAAGAACCTATTCAGTGAGTAGGTACCGTACAATCAATTCCTTCTACCCTGCAATGTCACGATTAAATACAAGGCATGGAACTTGTGTCAAGCCTATCTTATTTAATCATTTGCTTTCCCATTCACTATGCTTAGTTTTATTTAATGTAAATTAGAAACTCCTTTCTAATTTCATTCACTCTGGCCAGAGATTCCTGAACTAGCATAAGTGGATCAGCATTGAACATTCTTTTCCTTCACTGGAAGGGGTAGATCCTTTATTGATCATATACTATCTTCGTGTACAAATTCCTATACTCAATAGAGCCCTTATAATTGTCCCTGGAGACTAAGAACTAAACCAAAGCATAGTTCAGTGTACACAAGATGACTATGATGACCTCGAGTCTAAGGATACTTGTACAACTATCACTATATGAACAACTGCTGACACGTGAGTGAACTCCATCAGTTGTTCAGCTGTGTGAGTCATGTTCAGTGAACTTATTCTATAATAAGCACCTACATACTAGCTATAGTGTCACCACACAAATGTCTATGAGAACAGACATCCTTCATAATAAAGCAAGCATAATATGTACCGATTTTTGCAGATTACTAATTACCAGTTAACAATCCTACGACCAGGAAATATTTAAGTTTAGAGTTATCAACTTTTAGGTCTCATTATTATGATCTCATCATAATCCATAAAAAGCTTTACTCTAAACTATGGTATATCTTATTTAAACACTTAAATAGATAAAGTCCGCAATAAAACCAAAACAAGTCTTTTATTAATATCAACGAAATCAAAACAGATTACATAAAAGTTATTCCTAAATCATCATACATGATTGGACTTAGGACACATCTCTTTCAGTGGTTACCCACACAATCAGTTCAGATCATGATCCTGTAGTGTTGGAGTTATTGGATGCTTCAGTTTCTTGAAAGCAGTTTCGTTTTCGTTTTGAAAACACTTGGCTAAAAGAACCAAACTTTCATCAGGAGGTAACTTCTTACTGGAAAACACTTCCTGCTTCTCATCTTATGCCAAAGCTGCTCTCAGTTACGTCCTTCATGGCTAAATGGGGTAGAAATTTCTTTCACAAGTTCAGAGACAAAGTAAAAAAGCAAAAGGAAATCATGAATGAGTTTGTGAATAGAGGGGATGAGCTTGGTATTAAGAGGTACTTTGAAGAGAGATTGAAACTTGATGAGTTGCTGCGTCATGAGGAACTGTACTGGAAACAACGAGCAAAAGCTTTTTGGTTAACTGAGGGTGATTCAAATTCAAAATTCTTCCATGCTCAGGCCACAGTAAGGAAGAAATTGAACCACGTTCATGAATTGAGGAATAAGGATGATGTTACAGTTAGTAACCATGAGGGTATGTGTTCTATTGAGTATTTCAAGGAGGTTTTTGCTAGTGCTACTGGCAGGGTTAGAAAAGGTGTGACAGAGGCGAATAATATGATTACTACAAATCAAAATACTTTGTTGACTGCAGAGTTATCGTATGAGGAGGTTTTTTTAGCAGCGAAACAAATGCATCCGGACAAATCTGCTGGTCCGGATGGTTTTAATCCTGCTTTTTTCCAACAGTTTTGGGAGTTGGTTGGTCGTGAGGTGCATAAGTGTTGTAGTGAATGGCTGAGGGCTGGTTCTTTTCCAGCAGATTTAAATGAGACGATACTAGTTCTGATCCCGAAAAAGGAGAATGTTGAGAGCATGGGTGACCTGCGGCCTATCGCACTTTGTAACTTGCTTTATAAGATCCTGAAAAAAGTGCTTACAAATAGACTAAAATCTATTCTTCCGGGATTAATTTTTGAGAACCAATCTGCGTTCGTTCCTGGGATGAATATATCGGACAGTGTTTTGGTGGCTTTTGAGGTGCTACATCATATGAAGAGAAGGAGGTCAGGTAGTGAAGGGAAAGTGGCTTTGAAACTGGATATTAGCAAGGCATATGATCAAGTTGATTGACAATATCTTAAGAATATGATGCATAAAATGGGGTTTAGTGACAAATGGATTCAGTGGGTAATGTTATGTGTGACGACAGTAAACTATAATGTGGCATTTAATGGTGATATTGTAGGTCCTATTACTCCGAGCAGGGGCTTAAGGCAAGGTGACCTGTTGTCACCGTATCTCTTTCTTTTTTGCGTTGAAGGATTGTCACAAGCACTTAGCGAGGCTGCAAGTTCTGATCAGATTCATGGATGTAAAGTAAGTGTTAATGCTCCACCTGTAACACACTTGATTTTTGCTGATGATACCTTTCTCTTTTTCAAAGCAGATGTTAATGAAACTCGGGTCATTAAGGAGTTGTTAAATAGATATGAAAGTATGTCGGGGCAAGCTGTGAACTATCAAAAATTTGGGGTCTTCTTTAGTGCAAATGTGAGGAGGGACAAACAACAGGAACTGAGAGATATTCTGGGAGTTCAAAATGAACTAGGAGATAGCAGGTACCCGGGTCTGCCTTCGCTAATTGGGAGGTCGAAGAAAAATGTGTTTAAATTTGTTAAGGATCGAGTCTTTAAAAAGGTGCAAGGTTGGAGTAACAAGATTTTGTCGAGAGCTGGGAAAACGATTTGATTAAGAATGTTGCTCAGACAGTGCCATCTTATTGCATGACCTGTTTTTTGATTCCGAAATCGTTATGTGAAGAGATAGAGAAGATCATGAATGGGTTTTGGTGGCAATCAAATGGTAATAACAATAAAGGGCTGAGATGGCATTCGTGGGACAAAATGTGTGTGTCAAAAAGTAATGGAGGTTTGGGCTTTAGAAGTTTACATGGTTTTAACGTGGTGCTTTTGGGTAAACAAGTGTGGAACTTTATGCAGAAACCAAATGCTCTGGTCACACGTATTTATAAGGCTCGATACTTTGAGGATCGTGATATTCTTCATGCCAATAAAGGGACTGATCCAAGCTTTGTCTGGTCAGGGTTGTGGAAAGCAAAAGAACAGTTGGTAGGAGGATTTAGGTGGATTTTAGGTGATGGGAAGGATATAATGTGTTTCAAGATGCCTAGTTAAGGGGAAAAAGGGATTTCCATGTCGAGGGTCATCCTGTGAATAGAATCAGAAGTGATAAAGTATGCGACTTCTTCCGTGACTCCGTCCAAATACCAAGGAGTGGGACGTGCATAAGGTTGAACAAACTTTTCACTTACATGACATTCAGCCAATGCTTCATACAAGGGTTCCGCAAATTGAAGTTAGGGACAAGGTGGCTTGGATTCACTCGAGTAATGGTCAGTACATTGTTAATTCAGCATATCACTATTGGTTCTCTTGGAATATTAATTTTCCAGTTGAAGGTTTTTCTAAAGGTTGGAACATTCTGTGAAATTTGAATCTCCACCACAAAATTAAAACGTTTATATGGCGGTTTAGAAAGAATACGGTTCCTGTGCGTAATCGGTTGAGAGGTAAAGGGGTACCAGTTCCTATTTTATGCCCAGTCTGCGAGGTTGATGTAGAACATCTACTGCATGTCTTCTTTGACTGCAGTTTTACGTCGCAATGTTGGTAGAAGGTTGAGTATAATCCTGATATGGCGTTAGTAGAATATGCTTTAACTTGGCTTTTAGATAAGCTCTGTTTTGAAACGGAGGAGAATATTATCAAGATTACAACTGTTCCGTCGGGAGTGTGGTTTGCTAGAAATAAAAAAGTATGGGAGAACTCAAAGATAACTCCAGCACTTATTGTTGAACTTAGCTCTAAACATATTGTTGAATGGCAGGAGGCTATGGCGAATAAGAGAAGAATTGCTACGAGCATGGGACCAGTTAAGTCTAATGTTCCAGTTAGATGGGTAACTCCTGAGGTGGGGTGGATGAAACTTAATGTAGATGCATCAATGTTTGTAGGTGCTAGTAGCTTTACAGTTGGTATGGTGTTGCGAGATGATCTGGGGACGTTTATCCAAGGAAGGAACTGTCGTATGGGAGGGGAGGTGAGTGTTGTCGAAGCAGAAGCTTTTGTGTTTTAGAGGCAGTAAAATGGATTGAAGTTAGTGGCTGGAAAAATGTTATAATAGAGAGTGACTCTCTCCTGGTGGTCGAGGCTATTCGAAGGGGTAGTAATTATCAGACGTAGGTGGGAAATCTGCTGGAAACTTGTCGTCAGAAGCTTAGTCATAGGTCGGATGTCAAGGTTCAGCATGTTAAAAAGCAAGCAAAGAAGTTAGCTCATTTGTTAGCTAGGCATACTTGTTTGTTAAATAGCTGCAATGTGTTTATGTCTCCTCCAGAGATGTTGTTGGAGACCTTATTATCTGATTGTTTGTTTAAGTAATGAAAGTTTAATTTTCAAAAAAAAAAATATTTAGCTGGATTAAAAATCTATGAGTGACAGAATGTAATGAAAAAAATGGATAATTTGATCACAGTTTGTAATAAACTGAAAATGCAGCTTGTGTTTGATATTATTATTAAAGACAATCAAACTATCATTTCTTAAATGATGTTGACTTGAGATTTTAGAACGATCTGCCGATCCAGCTTCACAACGATTTTATCTGATTATATATGAATGAATCAAGTATCTCATCTGAATCGCATATTATATTGTATTCAATTTTTTTTTAAGTAATTAAATTTTACTTTAATTTTAAAAAAGAATTTAATATAAGCTAAAAAATAATCAGCATGTTTCCATAGAAAAACACGCATACATTAAGATACATTGACCAAATACGTTAATTATTTTTCAAATTTTTATTAATAAAAATTTCACTATTAAATTTTTATTTATATATTTTTTTTCAAAATTATTAAACGGAACTATGCGGTCAATGCAATTTAAATTAGACACAAAAGTCCGGACAAGTAAATGAGGACGGAGGGAGTTATTAATTTTCAGAATTAATTTTTGTAAGTTTAGCAGAGACTAGCATAATAACTCGTGCGAGGCACAAGTCATTTTCTAGAATTTTTTTATGCATCATGCAATTATAATATTTTTAGAGCAACTCCAACCCTATACTTGTATAGACTCTTAAGTCAAATTCTGAAAAAACGGAGATAAAATTTCTCTCCAACAAGCTCTCTATCCCCTCTATAACATTAGGAGTTTCGAATATTTCCTCACTTTTAGGAGTGAATACCCACTCTTCAACTATTATTATATTATATTTTTCTCACCCGTCTATTTAACATAAATGACCTTAATGAGTAAAAAGATAGATACATAGTGAGTTTAAGGAGAATTGTTGGAGGAATTGTTTGATATTGGCTTCTAAATAATTAGGATCTCATTTATTTATATTATTTGTAGTGAAAATGCAAGGAGGTTATTGGAGTTGCTCTTGGTTGTTTTCTTATTTGTAAATGTTGCACAATGTTGTATATCAAATACAAATTGATTGTTTATCAATGTGTATTATTTTCATACAATAAATTACCAAATTACAGAACGTTTCTAATATAGCTTATTAAGCAAAATATATATATTATTGTTTGTGTTGTATAATTTGTATTTATTAAATGAATATAAACAAGGTAGTCAGTGTATGTTTAAAATGAAACGATTAAATTTAATCTGTAGAATGCCGTTAGTATGTTTACAAATAAAAAGCTAAAAATCAACATATATGTTGAATACCGAGTTGACCAAAAATTTTGAATTTTATTTAAATTAACTATATGTACTGCTGCTCTATACTATTGCTGAGTTCACTACTAACTTACAATTAATTTACTCAATTTAAAAAGATAAAAAATGCATAATTGAAGTCAGAATGACTTGCGATCATAATATACAATAATGTAAAATTTACATTACTGTTAATATTAAAGTTGATTTTAATAAAAAAATATTAGTTTTTGAAATTCAACGTATGTATGTATGGGAAAATGTTAGTTTTTTATTTACATTAGTGTTAACAAAGTAAGATTAAGTTATATGTATGTGTGTGTTTTAGCATGTAAATTATTGTATGTTACATTTCTTAGTAAATTATGATGGTTTCAATTATTTATATGCTAAATATTTGATTTATGTACATGTATAATCATTATTAATATCTAGTGAGACAATTGATTCCTTAAATAAGATGCATTTATAATTATTCAAAAATTAAAATAATGTAATAAATAAATTGCTATAATTTATATATGGTATTCACATTATCACTAACAAATAATCTATATCTATTTTTTACGCAACCAAGTATCAATCATGGTTATAACATAAAAATAAATTATATATTTTTAAGACTTATTATTGATATTTATGATTTTTTAAAAGAATTCGAAGGAAATTTTTTAATTATATCGTTATTTAAACCATTTTAAAATTTATTTCATTACGACTCTAATATTTTTTCATATAATAATTTGTTAACATTATATACTATTATCCTTAAATTAAATATTATTCAATTCGATAAAGTTTATAAATAGGAAATTTACCAAAAATACCACTTTTTATGAAGATATTTGCAAAAATATAGACGCGGGTTGCATTATCAGTTGAACTGCTTAATTCCTTCAAATTATTGAACAATATATATTTTTTCTTTAAATAATATAAAATGAATTGAATCAAATGCTAAAATATAGTATAGATATAACTTTTATTTGAATAATTCGAAATATTAAAATAATTCAAAATATTTGTACAATATTATCTTGATCAATAAATATTGCTAATCTAAAAGAATTCTTTTATAAAAGCTAGTTTTTTTTAAAGTGAAATATGAAAAATAAATTGGTTTAATATATCATCATAGTTTTAACAAATCTCGTGAGATCTCATATCAAATTTCGAATATTCTTAAAATCGGGACAAATCCCAAAAATAATAATGTGTTACCAGTAAAATTAGTAATTTTAATATAAATAACCAATTGACTTGATCCTATAAAGATCTCAAACACATTAATTTATATTAACATAACATATTAAAAAAATTCACATTATTAGTAAGATATTCTCGTCGAGCTTTTAATTTAAATTTACTAAACATACAATGAGATGATATTTTTCAGCTGGGTCATGTAGTCAAATTTCGAGTATTTTTTTAACAATGGGGCAAGTTGTGATTTCAAATTCGAAATAAACTAAAATGCATCGACTCATTATAATTCGAACTTATCTAAATATGTAATACCAATATAGATTATTTATATATAAGCGATTTTATTTTCAATATTTTTTAAAAAATTATATATGTACATTTTAATTATTTTCAATAATAATAAATATGTTAAAAATATATGAGATATATTTTCAAACTAAAAAATAATTAATAATTAAGTTAATAATCCATTTATGTACTATGCCTAACTTTATATTTGGAATTTAATTCTTTAAAATTAAATGTACAAATATTCAAGTAACTATCTTTAAAGTTAAATAACATATTCATTTAACACACTTACATATTATGTGTATGATAAAAAATATATGTGGCAATAGTGCAGTTGTACGGGGTTGTATGTGTATGATAAAAAACACATAACAATATGGTGTTGTGGGATGAGGTTGTATAGGTAAATGAAATATATTCCCACAAACCACATTTTTTATATAAATATTAAAAAATGGGTAGTTTGATCTTTTAAATAAGACTTTTTAATCTCATGAATATTATACCTTGTTCTTCTATTATATATAGAAGAGAAAGAGATTATTTCAAACATTTTCGATAAAGATTTATTGAAATTGCTTATATATATAATTTTAATATATAAGTATTTTCCAAAGACACATTAATGAAAGAAAATATAAATTTCAGTCGGCACCTAAATTCGATTCATAAATTTCCACCGCTGAGTGCTAGCGAACAAGTTCTCACATCGTTGTAGTTGGTAGAAGATAAGATATATAATCTGTCATATACATAGATTTTACCAGCTGATAACAAACAAAAACAACATCATCTTCAAAACCCTAAATTCAATTTAGTTTCCATCATTTCAAAACCCTAGAATTCACTAATTTCACCATGACTTCTATATCTACGACGTGGAGTCCGAGCTCTTTTCAGCTGCGATTAGCTTTCACTTGTCGAAAACAACCGCCTCAATTTGTTCGAATTCGTCGAAGTCACCGCCTCGATTGTCGATTCAGAGTGTTTTGTGTTGATGGAAATGGAACTGGAAATGGAAATGCTACTGAGGTTGTACGTGTGGAGAATGATGCTTGGGGCGGTGAGAATTTGAAGAGCTCTAGTGATGAGTTTTCGGGGTGGTCTGGTGTTAATGGGAGCGAATCGGATGAGTCGAATGGGAAGAAGTGGAATGGGGGTAAGATAGGTGTATGTTGTGGTTATCATTTTATTGGATTATGTGATTATTGTAGTTTGTGAATTTGGTGAATTTGTTTCGGTAATTTACGCTTTGAATGGGGGAATGTATGTGTTTTTACTGTTTATATGAATTTTGTTGTACTAGTTTTTAATTTGTAATGCTAAGAGCGGAGGTTAGGTATAGGTTAGTGTTACGGATAGAGTTGGATATGATTTGTCGTTAAGCTTTGGAAATTGAGTTTGGAGTTTTTGAGCAAGATTCAAGAAATTGGTAGTTATTTGACGGATATGCTTTAGTAGGTAGGATGTAATAACCACGTTACAGTATAGAAGAAATGTGCCGAGTCCCGTTCTCCCATCAAAGCTAGTGGCCTTTGCCGTGGAAACACACATAGATCTCTTTCCCTGGCGGAAAATCCTGTTTTTCTATTTACCGTGTTCTCTTACATCACCAAGTACTTTTGCTGTGTGTTTTTTATTGACCAGTAAATTTTGTAATCTGTGTGTTTTGTATAACTATTAAGAATTACATGCTTTTGGTGTAGGTAATATCTCTTGACAACTAATAACGCTTTTAAAGTAGTTTGTTATCAGGGATTGTGGGAGCTGGAGTTGCTGGAGTTATTTTATTTGCTGGACTAACCTTTGCTGCATTGTCTATAAGCAAGAGAAATTCCAGTATGTACTTAATTAGTTCTGTGTAACATTTACAGCTGTATTATTAAATATATTTTTTCCTCCTTCGTCCCCTGATTTCATCTGTAAGTAATTATTGGTTTTGACAGAACCTGAAGAATACATGTTACCTCTGGAAACAAAGCAAGAGCTAGCATATGATACAGCTGATATTAATGATACTTCCGAGGAGCAAAAAATTGAGAGGAAGAGTCCAACACTTGACCCTGATGGTAGCGAATATAGGGCAGTTATGGATCAGGATTCTTTTTCTTATAAAGAAACTGATGAAGGCATATCTGAATCTGGACTCAATTCTGATAAGGAAATGGCCAACTCAGCTGATGTTGCCTATGATAATTCCATTCAAGAAGATTTGCAAAATAAAGGGGATGCTGATGACATACCCGTTGCTCCGGAAGGTACCACACCACCTTTCGTTGCATCCAGCTTTGTGGAATCCGAAGGGAGACTTGCAGAAAATTTGAAGATAAATTCTGAATTCAAGACTTCTGATGATTCTCAGCTTAACGATTCATTGGTCTCAAATACTAGTAGTACAAATTTAAGTACTAACCTTCAAGAGGGAGTACCCAGGTCAAATGAAAGAGAGGATTCCAAAATTTCACCAGATTTATCATCCAGTTCCATTGCTGAAACTCCTATTGCGTCTCTAGATTCTAATATGGCGGTCAATTTGGAGATAGATGTTGATTTAGAGGATCAGGTATCAGGCCAAGAAAATATGGAGGCTATAGGTTTGCAAGTGGAGAGCGAAGGTCTCAATGTAGTCAAACTGGTGGAAGTCTCAGCTGAGCAAGTATCCCTAGAAAATAATGTACCTGAAGGTGGACCTTCTGCATCAACACTGGTCTCACCACTAGCTTATCCTTTTGCAAATGAGTCGAATGAGATTGGTTTTGATGAGATGAAATGGAGCGGATCATTTTCTGACTCGAATTCTGGGAATTTATCATTTTCTGCCGGCATGCCTGCCCCATCTGTAGTTTTTCCAGCTCTACAGGCCTTTCCGGGGAAGGTCTTAGTTCCCGCAATTGTTGATCAAGTTCAAGGGCAGGCGTTAGCAGCTTTGCAAGTTTTAAAGGTAACTTTCTTTTGTTGCGAAAATTAGTGAAGTTGGTGTTAATGAAGGAATTGTGTTTCGTCGACAAATATCTTAGTGACATTTCAGATTCTATGGCATCATACATTGGCATTTAAGAACTTTAAAAAGGAAAAGGAAAAGTACTGGTACATCGAAATTCTTCAAGGAGGAGGACACGTGGAAGTGAAAAGACTCCTTACCAGTCTGGTTACCTTAATAATAGTTACTACTTCATACTTGGATATTGGAATGTTCTAAAACATATTTTTCTATATGCTTATTAAACCAACTTGTATAATAAGCCAAATACTTTTTCATACTCTGAGGTTTAAGTTAGTGTTAAAGTTATGCTGATTTGACGAGATCAGTGGGAATGAGTTTTTTCACTGTTTCCAACCATCTTCTTATCAATGAGTGAATAAGTTTTTCTTCTCTTGCTGTCCAATTTTGAAACAGTTTTACCTGAACCCTCTAGCAAACATACTCACTTCTCAGGTTCAAGTATTCCACTTGCTCTTAGCTCTTGCATTCATGGTCTGAAAGGGGTATAGATTGTCTATAATATAACTGTTTGTTGCACATCAATATTGTTCGCAATCATTTTTACACTGTATTCTTTTTCACCAAACTAGAAAATAATTTGATTATATAAAATGTTTTAAATTTCTAGGGTTTTAGTACTTAATCTTGAAGCATAAACTTTTCAGGTCATTGAAGCTGATGCTCAACCTGGTGACTTGTGTACTCGTCGGGAATATGCTCGCTGGTTAGTTTCAGCCAGCAGTGCTCTATCTAGGTATGCATGGGCAGCATGTCCCTTGTTTCAAACTAATAGAAGAGTGTATCCCCACTTCGTCATTTAAAAAATATATATTTATTCAAATTCCGTGTAGGAACACTGTCTCGAAAGTTTACCCTGCAATGTGTATAGAAAATTTTACTGAGCTTGCATTTGATGATGTTACACCTGAAGACCCTGATTTTCCTGCCATTCAAGGTGAAAATAGTAAAAGATTCTTTTTTTTTTGCTTGAAACTATGTTGTTGTGGGCTACTTTCTAAATGGCTTGGACTTCTCAGGCTTAGCAGAAGCTGGGCTTATTGCCAGCAAGCTTTCAAGACGTGACATGCGTTCTTCTTCTGAAGTTGAAGAGACTTCCCTCTGCTTCTGTCCTGAAAGGTAGTCTCATAGTTCAATCATGCTTTCATTTATAACTTTAAATAGTCTGCTCTATTTCGATGCTCCTGAACCACCAATATGTTGTAAAGCAGAATTTGTGATCGTTCATTTATTTCTTGCCTTGTCAATTAGCAGAGCTATATGTGTAACATCTCCTAAGGAAATTTTTTGAACTTTTTTACTCTTCCAAAAAATACTTATATATGACAAAGAAAAATAAATTCATTTGAGTTTTTAAGTTGAAATTTGAAAATGAAAGGTCTCATCTCCTGTAAATTACTATCCATGACCCATTTAAATTTCTTTACCTGCTGGAGGAAAAGAGAATGAGTTAGCAGTGAATGAAAAGCTAAGATGTGGATATAAGAACAAGCATATGACATGATAACCATATAAATTTTACAGTATATGAAAACAGACAGACTTGCTGAAGAGTTGCAGACAATAAAAGAGTAAATTACAGTATCAGACTATCAGTAATGGGCTCAATAACATTTTCATATTTTTAGTTAAAACCTACATGGAAGTCTAGAAATACAAATATTACGACCCTGAAGTTGATAACTTGGCATTTAATCCTGGGACTAAAATAGTTTGGTTAAATCCTATCATGTATAAGTTCCTTTATTATTTTTGCGAGTTTTTCTTTTTAGATCCATTGCATGTTTGGACCTTTTGATGTCTTGTGATATTCAGTGAAATTCTTTTTTTTTAATCATTCAGAGGGTCCAAATTGTCAACATTGTCAGCTCTAGAATCACATATTACATTTAAACATTAAAGTTTGATGATGTGTATCTAGTCTTAAAGTTGAGCTTCAAATGTTGTTTAGCCTAGGTAATGTTTTGACTCACAATTGTAAATATGCAACCTTCCCGGACAAACTGTGGGAATTTTCACTAACTTCTACTAGCAACAAGTATAAAAAAAATTATATCGAAAGATAAGCATACATTTGGTATTTAAACAAGGTATTTTTTTAATTATTACACTAGTCCAAAGGTATTTAACCATGCATTAAATAAATGTTACATATTATTAGATCAACAAAAAATGAATTTACCAGATGTAAATTATGGGATTTGTTTTGATTTGTTTTTTAATGATTATATAACACATAAACCTCTGTAAAATTTTGTTTCCACATTTTACAAATATGTGGTGCGTGTATGATGTATTCTATTTTTTTATATCTTTATTTTAACATATTGACATCTCTTTCTCCAGTCCCTTGTCTCGTCAGGACCTTGTGAGTTGGAAGATATGTCTTGAGAAAAGACAGCTTCCGATAGCTGACAAGAAGGTACTCTAAGTTCAATACACATTTAATTGCATCGGTCGTTTATATTAGACTTGTATGATAAAGTTTGAGAGTAATGTACCATGTGCTTGACCAGATTCTCCAACAAGTTTCTGGGTTTATAGACATAGATAAAATCGACCCGGATGCATGTCCTGCACTAGTTGCTGACTTGTCAGCAGGAGAGCAAGGAATAGTAGCCCTTGCATTCGGTTAGTTTGATTCCTACCTGACTGTGTCTTCATTAGTTTTCATTCTTACAAGATTTTGAGATTAATATTTATTTCTGACAGGTTATACAAGACTATTTCAGCCTGATAAGCCAGTTACAAAAGCTCAGGCTGCTATCGCCCTTGCTACTGGCGAGGCATCAGATATAGTTAGTGAAGAACTTGCGCGTATTGAAGCGGAGTCTATGGCAGAAAATGCTGTTGCTGCACACAGTGCACTAGTAGATCAAGTGGAGAGAGATGTCAATGCTAGTTACGAGAAAGAGCTTTTGCTAGAAAGGGAAAAGGTTGATGCTGTGGAGAAAATGGCTGAAGAAGCAAGGGCAGAGCTACAGAAACTGAGAACTGAGCGAGAGGAAAGGAACGTTGCGTTGTTGAAGGAACGTGCTGCTGTTGACACAGAAATGGAAATAATGTCAAGGTTAAGGCGTGAGGTTGAAGAACAGTTGCAGAGCCTGATGAGTGACCAAGTGCAAGTATCTTATGAAAAGGAAAGGATAATTAAGCTGCGGAAGGATACAGAGATGGAAAATCAGGAGATCGCCCGGCTACAACATGAACTGGAAGTGGAGAGGAAGGCTTTGGCTATGGCCAGGTATGCAGTTTACACACAGGAAAATGATTATTTTTGTAGACAAAGTTCTAGTCTTTTGGTGTTAACAAGGTCATGAATAAAACATGCTAGCGCTAACTGTGAATGCCTGCACAAGTCAAATCAATCAAGCATTAGCCCGTAGAGGTAGTGGTTAGATGAACTCAGTGATAGCATGCCCTGTAGGGCCAATTCGTGGAAGTTCTTTTATTTTTTTCTGTCAAAGCTGTTAGCCTGTTGGATATTTAGCATGCCTCTGGTTACCTTACATATCAAGCTCTCGTTAGCTTTGCTGTTTGTATGACCTGTACTAATGTGCAAGTTCACAATTCGTCATGCAGGGCTTGGGCTGAAGATGAAGCGAAAAGAGCAAGTGAACAAGCTAAGGTGCTAGAAGAGGCTAGAGATCGGTGGGAGAGGCGTGGCATAAAAGTCATTGTTGATGATGATCTCAATGATGAGGCCAATGCTGGGGTTTCTTGGCTCAATGCTGGAACTGAAACATCAGTTGAAGGAACCGTCAGTAGAGCCGAAAGCTTGGTGGATAAGCTTAAGGCACTGGCGTTTGATTTAAAAGGGAGATCCAAAGATACAATCGACAAGGTCATACAAAAGATACATGTGTTAATATCTGTCTTAAAAGAGTGGATAGTGAAAACAAGGGGCAGCTGTGTAGAGCTAAAAGATGCTACGGTATCCAAAGTAGCGGGGTCTTTACAGGAGTTCCAACAGAGTTCAAGTGAGTTCATTTCAAATGCCAAGGAAGGGGCAAAGCGTGTTGCAGGAGATTGCAGGGATGGAGTTGAGAAACTTACACAAAAGTTCAAAACCTGAACATTACTCGTATCCTCTTCTGGAGTGTTTCCAACAATCCGATTTTGCCTAAAGCTAAAATGTACTTCTATATATACCTTGTGTTATTTTTCCCTGTAACCTTGATGATAATGCCCAAGTATACTTCAGTGACCTGCTTGTGGTTAATTGTGTTGTACACACTGTATCCTACAGTCCAGTCAGAGTCAGGGGTCAAGAGTTACAGGCGTGTCTTTGTTGAACAAATTATGTAATGGTTATAGGAAATAAATGCCAATCCCAAATTTATGCCAAGACACAAGTCAGTTGTTTCCGAATAAATTGGTACTCTGTTCTGATAATCATTTTGCTAATATAAATTGCTACTTTGTTATTTCTAATAAGTATATTCAAGTGATTTATAGGATATGCCAGTATAAATTACTGCAGCCATGTTAGCTTTTGTCCAAAAATTATGCAGGTTCTTTATGCTTGGATCATGTACGTTCTTATTTTTGCACTAGTCTTTAATATACTATATTAATGAGGATCCCACTGCTAATTGTTTCTGGTTTGGAATCGTAGTGCATATGACGTCTAAGTTTGCACTTTCTAGTGATTTTTTAAGTGCAAGCTTGAGCCATGCACCAACTCTGGTATATAATAATTTGAATCTTGTCGATACTTTCTTGAGCATATTATGAATATTTAGCTAGCTACTATTCTACAGAAGATTAATATAAACAATTAGTACTCCTGGTTAGTTGGGTTTGGAGTTGACTTGTTACCAGGTATCCCTCCCTCTTTCCACATTTTCTGTTGTTCTTCTCTTTCACTCTCTACTATTGTTTCATATCAATTCTTGTTTGAATTATACTACAACTCTAATTTCACTGTTATCACTCAGGATTCTCCCATTGTTATACAACAATCTATACAATTTCAACCACTTCTCTTGATCTTATTCCATGCATGATACACTTATATTCACCAGTTCAAAGTTCGAAACCCGGCCTTTTAGCTAGGAATGTGTTTGCATACAAACTAATTCAGCCAACAAAGTACAAACAAGTGAACATTACCTGTATTGTTAGTTTATATTATTTGTAGTGAATCATGCATCTGTGAATTAGGATCATATATGATGTTTTAGATTCTGTAGAACATCTTATATTAATCTTTAGTGAATTGTGTGTGTGTATATATATAGTGAATCTTGGATGTTCGTATTTAAGATGATTTGCAGTAGAATTTGAAACTTATGTATACAGGCATGCTTCTTGTAAGTTGTCATTCTGTTAAGATTTTGTCGAATTGAAAAAACACCACAGTTTCTGAGTACCCAGTTCTGTTCTTTCTGGTATCATAAATTTGCTACCAAAATTTGAGTGCCAGCTTGAGAGCTACTCTTGTTAATCTCTGAATTCTGAGAATATCTAACATGTCACCTTTGTTAAGCACACTAACTTTGCTGATGGATATAATGAATATGCCTAAGTTGTGCCAATAGCACTTTTTGGACGGATGCCAAATTCCTCCATCCTGATCATCTTATAAACAGTAAATCCAACCTAAAATGTCCATTTTATGTGGCCTCCCGCTCCTTGAATGTGTTTATTGTCTGGCATGTGCCAGTTGGGCATGGAAACGTTGTCTTCACACTGCAGGCCATGACAGTGAGACTTGGGGGCTAGCCAGTGCCCAAGAATTCCAGCCGGTGCCTCGGCTATGTCGGTACATACTAGCCATTTATGAAGATGATATTAGGAACCCATTGAGAGAACCTCCTGGAGGTTATGGGGTTGATCCAGACTGGTTGATTCAGAAAAGAACTTATGAAGATACCTATGGGCATTGCCCTCCATATATTTTGTATCTTGATCATGCCCATGATGACATTGTTATTGCCATCAGGGGACTTAATTTGGCAAAGGAGAGCGATTATGCAGTTCTATTAGATAATAAGTTAGGTAAAAGGCAATTTGATGGTGGTTATGTTCATAACGGACTACTAAAAGCAGCTGATTTAGTTTTGGACGCGGAATGTGACACTTTAAAGGTATTAATGGAGAAATACTCAAATTATACTTTGACTTTTGCGGGGCATTCACTTGGCTCTGGTGTTGCAGCATTATTGGCCATGGTGGTAGTACAAAATCTTGAAAGATTGGGTAATATATCAAGGAAGAGGGTCAGATGCTATGCTATTGCTCCTGCCCGTTGTATGTCTCTAAATTTGGCAGTAAGACATGCAGATGTTATTAATTCGGTTGTGCTACAGGCAAGTGCTTTTTTCTTTGTGTTGCAGGTCTCAATTGTACCTTTTTTCTTTCTGTTTTAGCTATCAACTTGTTTACATGTCAAATTCCATTGGTCTTTAAACCATTGTGAATAAAATCTATATGAAACGGGAAGGACACATGAAAACAGATGAATGCAAACTTTCATTAATATGACACGAGCGTCTTTATGTGAAACATATTAGCTTCTTTTGCCATAAGATTCTCATCTGAACTGCCTCAGATTCTAGTAGATGAATTCCATTGTTCTTAAGTTATTTATGTGTATTTATATTATTTTTTACTACGAGTTGGCCAAATCTTGCTGGTTCCCATGTATTATGCTTGTTCTTAAACTGCATAAGATATTCTGATTCCCAATTAAATGTTGGATGCTTCTTTAATGAAGCTGTGAATTGTGATCAGTATGCCATTGCTTTTCATACATCACCCTAATGCTGGCTTTATATTTGCTGAATGCAGGATGACTTTTTGCCACGAACAGCCACCCCCTTGGAAGACATATTCACGTCACTTTTCTGGTAAAATACAAATTGGAATTTATTACTTCTTGGTACCTTCTGCTGTTGTCAGGATCCTGAAGTTATACGATACTCTTGCACAAGAAAGATAATTCATACTTAGTATTTCTACTCACTTGATTTACTTTGCTCTTTTAATCATGGAGGACTTGTTGCTCTTTAAATCATGGTGGACTTACTGAAAGATGCCTAATACATCCAAGTCTTTTTTTTCTTATTTGCTTATTTGATATCTTTAGGTGTTCTACTGAAGTAAGCTTGGAAGTTGACTGTTCAGCTAATTGATTGTTTTTAAGATGTTTCGATAGTTTCTTTTCAACTTTTTGGAGATTTAATGCAAGTCTTATATCTCCCTTCAACAGTTTGCCATGCATACTATGCCTAAGGTGTATGAGAGATACATGCATAACAGAGGAGAGGATGATCAGAGATCCAAGGAGGCTGTATGCACCTGGTCGCCTCTACCACATTGTTGAGCGAAAGCCCTTTAGGTATATATACAAGTGCAAATAGCAAATATTTTATGTACATTTAATCAATGGGTTCTTGATTACGACAGAGAACTACCTCGAACACTCTTAACATATGTTCAATAGCATACTCTTCATGTTGCCTACTTGAATATGTTGAAGGTGTTTCTGCATAGCATGAAAGAATTCTATTTGTAGTTGGTTTTTTTCTCTAGGAAATAAAGTCCACTTTCAATCTGATTCTAGTACAGTAACATAATTTCTCTTAGGTTTCTCATAATTTCATTGTCATCCCCTTATTTCTTTGTAAGTATCTATGGTTGGCATGAATTTGGACCAAAATAAAATTTTGATATGAACACTTAAGGAAATTTGAGTCTTTTTTCCCTGCAGAACATTAAGTTTAAATGCCTTTTAAATTTTAGATGGCACATATCTGACATGTGATATGTGATCTTCTACCAAATCATATTGTTCTTTACAATTTACAAACAAACACATCCCACATGGATATGTATTTAATAAGTGGTTGATGACTAGGGATGTCCTTCCAATTGACTCACTTAAATCGGCACTGCAAGTCTATAAGAGTCTGTCATTATGTTTTCATAAATGATCAGTCTGAAATTTGAATGTTCTATGTACGGTTTTGTTTTGCAGATGTGGAAGGTTCCCACCAGTTGTGAGGACAGCAGTACCTGTAGATGGGAGATTTGAACACATAGTCCTTTCCTGTAATGCTACTTCTGACCACGCCATTATTTGGATCGAGAGAGAAGCCAAAATAGCTCTGGACGTGAGTCACCATTCCTTACTTAACTAGTAGCTGACTTGGTGATGACAAAATAGCATTTCTAATGAGAAGCAAGTCTTGGTCAAGAATGCATTTTGTCGATGAAAGATAAAAGTAGCATTCTTTTCTATTATCTATGTTAAAATAGAATCAGAAGAGAAGATGATCTGCTTGTAATCGTTCACAACTATGTATCTGGTCACCGTGCTTGCAAGAATAGAACTCAGTATTTGATTACTATGTATAAACTATAGAGTATGTTATTTATTAAATCTTGTTATTATTCAGATAATGCTGGAGCAAGATCCTATTATGGAGATTCCAGCAAAACAAAAAATTGAGCGACAGAAAACTTTGGACAAAGAACATAGCAAGGAGTACAAGGCTGCACTGCAGAGAGCTGTTACATTGGCCGTACCCCATGCTTTTTTACCTTCTACATATGGAACCTTTGAAGAGAAAGAAGTCGGGGAGAACTCAAACATGTCAAGTGGAGATTCATGGACTGAATCATTCAAGGCGAGGGAAAGTTGGGATGACTTAATAGAGCACTTGTTTGAAAAGACCGACTCTGGTAACATGGTACTGAAGAACATCACGCCCTGAAGATTAATATGTAAATGCAATACGATAACTACAATTTGCAGTAGCCTAGTTGTTCATGCTTGGATGTAAACATAAGCTGTTCGCGACATACCATGGAGGATCTAGGATTGCAGCAAACACAATTTGTACAGATGCCAATAGGCCTAATGCATTATTGTACTATCATTTTGTTCATTGTATTTGTAAAGTGCACAGATAAGTAAGTTGCAGACTTGCTAAACATGGATTCATTATGTTAATTGTTTTTTAATACATATCTTTAAGGTAGAGTCGATCCTTTTTGACAAAATGTATTCTATTACCAATTTTTTGTTATTTTGGATAGGCATTTTCACTACTTTCCACCTTCAACTGCCCCCAGATGCGCGCGAACCGTGCAAAATACCCACGAAATACGTATTTCAGGGATACATATTCAGCCATTTAAATTTTAACAAAGAATAACATGCGTATTCACTTTTGATTTTTAAAAAAAATACGCTTTTGATTTTATAAAGAATTCGCATGTTCAACATGCGTATTTATAAAAAAACAAAAAGTAAATACGCATGTTGAACATGCGTATTCTTTGTTAAAATTTTAAAAACTAAATTCGCATCCCCCACATATGTATTCAGTGAGTAAAAAAGGCGGAACATCCCGTTAATAGATATTTCAGACAGATTTTTCAAAATGGTGGGCATTTTAGTGCAAGACCACTCAATGAATATGATTGTTCAGAACAATTGAGTAAAAGTTATTTTGATGCAATTGTATGGCCAACATTGTAGTTTCTTTTTCTTTGAATTCGGGCATTTACAATATTTCCTGCTAATAATGCAACAAGATTCTAAGGAAATGTTTTTTAAGCAAGAAAGCATTAAAAATGTGGTACTACTTTCTTTCTTTTTTCAAAAAATATTATACAGCAAAATTCTCCTTATGTGTCCTGCCAATACAGTATAATTTTGATCAGAAAATTCAAATCACTACACAGATAATTAAAAGCATTGCAGTAAAGAAAAATTAATTAACTTGAATAATTAAATGACCGATATGATTCAAACGATACACTATCGAATACATCAAGATTAAATTTTATTTCAAGATTTTTTACACAAAAATAAGTGAAATGATAGTACAATAGCCCGTTATCATTGTCAGATCCCGTCTCACCAGTAAAGTGCATATCGAATCTATATTTTGGAAAAAAAATCAATAAGAAATTAGTTAAGGGTAATTTTCATAAATATACAAGTTTAACAAACGTTTTACAAAAATACATCACTTTATAAAAATATTTGCAAAATATGTTTCAGCAATTTTGAAATCATTTTGCAACCCAATTTGAATTTTAAAAAATATTTAAGAAAATATATTTTGCAAATTTATAACCATATTTGCAACAAAATTTGCAACTTAAAATGCAAAATCGAATACAACCCGAAATACAAATTAAAACACTTATACAATTCACACTGAATGCAACCTAGTATGCAATATCGTATTTTTGCTAATATTTTCTTAACAAAATAGTATTTTTACAAAAAAAAATTATAAATTGGTAAAATCGCAAACAATTTTATAAAAGGTAGTATTCTTGATAAATTCCCGGATTTTTTCATAAATACCTAAGTTTTACAATTTTTTTGCAAAAATACTATCAATTTTTAAAATATTTGCAAAAATATGTTATGCAACTTTGGAACCTTTGCAACCACGTTTTGCAACTTGAATTTTAAAAAATATTTGTGAAAATACGTTCTGCAAATTTGTAATCATATTTTTAACATAATTTGTAACCTAAGATGCTATATAGAATGTAACCCAAAATTAGATCCGACAATTTTGAACACAACACGACTTACACAACACAAAAAGACACAAAAATTTAATATTTGTATTTGTCTTTTTAGTACACAACACGAAAATACATGAATACGAAAGTACGAGATTTAGTGTCAGTTTTGTATTTTCAATTTAAGTACACGACACGAAATATATGACATAAAAAATACTATATTTAAATATTAATATTTATAATGAATATATGTATATTTATAATAGATATATGAATATTTATTTTTAAAAAAGTACTTAAATTTATAATATGTATATAAATGTGATCTAAAAATATATTTTTAATATATCTCATAAAATTTTACCTAAAATATTATATTTTTATTTATTTACTCATTTATTTATTTTAATTAATATTAATATTTAATTTTACACAAAAAAATGACACGGAACGAAAGTACACAAACTCCAAATATGTTGGTTTTGTATTTGACCTTTGAATATACAAACCATGAAAATACACTACACGAAAGTATACAAAATGAACGAATTGCCGGGTATACCCGTAATACAAACTAAACTCGTATTTTTGCAAATATTTTTAGAATAAAATAATAATTTTACAAATAATTTCAGGAATTTGGTAAAATTAATACAGTTGTATTTTTTGATAAATTCCGTTACTGTTAATTTTTTTTGTAGAAATTCGAAAGTTAAGAAAATAGGTAATACGTGTGAGCTTAAAATAAAATGACTATGATGATTGATGACCATCTATTCTTCAGGGTGCTATGCTAATGCTCTATGATCACTCCTTGGTATTAGCTCTGATCTGTATGTATACGTGTATGTATATCTGAGTTTGTTGAATCTTTCCATGGCGACCCATCTCTCCATTTGTGTTCTTCTCCTCACCTTGATATCTTCCTCCTCCATTCTTCTCGCTGAAACGTAAGCTTATACCATTTCCCTTTAATTTATTATTTTTATTTGCAAGTTATTATTTTTGTTGTTTAGTTTTATTTATTTCATTAACTTTGTTTAGTTCTTATACATTTCTTTAGAATTCTTGATATGGTACCGAAAGAGACTGAATTGGATTATATATGTATACTATGTAATGCTGAATTGCTGAGACATTTTTAGGATACGGGGTGTGATTAATTAGCGATTTTGTGTACTGTCTACTCGTATTTCGTTTGGAGTATTGATTTTCATATTCTTTGATGGAGCATGGAGCTTCAATTTTCAATTTATGCCTTAGTTCCTCTCTTTTCTTTTTCTTAAAGTTTATCTGGAACTAAAACAAAAGCATAAAAACATCATATAAAAGGCTGTCTTAAACAACCAACGCTATCACTAATTTCAGTGAAATAAGCTTTCTTGTGGGGAAACATGGTGGATATTGTTAGAATTTGGCAAACACTTTGCTATTTTAAGCTGGTGGAAGATAATAAATGGAGTATTATGTGGTAATTAGATGTCTAACAATGCAACAGATCAACTAAAATAGTGGAATCATCCCACTATAAATACTTATATATATTGATGTATTAATAGATGTAGAAGAGACAACATAAGTTGTAATAAAGAATAAAGTGCCTCGTAGAGAGCCAAGTATAGAGCCAGATGATGTGAGACAAAGGGGGGAAATGGGTAAAATAAGGGATAAACTACCCATCCACGCAGAGACATAAAGATTTTCCAATATAATCAATTCATATTTATCTCTCCTCATATATTAAAAGATCCATTATCATAAACCTTTTGAAGCAACAACACAAAAAATGCGTGGGATATTTTGCAAAAATTCATTTAAAGGTGTTGAAAAGTAAAAAAGGTGCTCCAAGTACTCGGCGATGAATTTAAAATACTAAATGAAAGGCTTTGGAAATATTGGTGAGTATGTCACTCGTTTGAATAGTGTGACGAATGAAATGAAAAGAAATGGCGAGTGAAAAATGAAATGAAAAGAAAGGGCGAAAGTCTTGATAATGTTTGGATCATGGAAAAATTCCTACCTTCGTTATCAAGAAAATTTGATTATGTTGTTACATCAGTCGAGAAGTCAAAAGATTTATCTACAATTTTGAATAATGAGCTTGTAGGTTCTATTCAAGTAAATGAATAATGGATAAATAAGTACAATGATAAGTCACTTGGATATGGCTTTGCAAAGGTGTCCGTCAACTATAACCAATGACTAGTTATGTACGTAAAACAAGTGGTTCTAGAGGTGGCTATCAAGGCGGACAAGGACATGTGAGGCAAATTCATGTTCCACACGGCAAAAAAGCTTCGGTAGAGGTCAATAAAAAAAGGCTACAAACCATCCAACCATAGTCAAAATTTTAGAGGCCGAGGAGGAGGTGAATATAAAGATTGAAGAGAAGTCCCGACTTTAATGTTACAATTGTAACAAATATGGTCATTTTAGTTATGAGTATCGATCAACACATAAAGTGAAAGAGGTAAATAAGTATTAGCAATAGATAAAGAAAAAGATGTAGGATATGCAATTTTTTTAACATATAATGGAAACGAAGAGTGTCGGAAAAAATATGGTATCTTAACATAGATGCAAGTAATCATATGTGTGATCAAAAGGACCTATCCACAGATTTGGTTGAAACAGTTAATAGCGAAGTTACTTTGGTGATTCATCACAAGTTTCAGCTAAAGGAAAGGCAAGATCATGATTGTCTTAATAAATGGGGAGAAGAATTTAATAAGTGATGTTTATTATATACCTGCTTTGAAGAGTAATATAATTAGTCTTTAACAAATTTAAGGGAAAGGGTATGACATACATATGAAAGAAAACTCTCTATCAATAAGAAATCAAGTTCGGGATTTGATTGCAAGAATGGACATGACAAATAATCGTCTTTTTACATTGGACATGCAAACGTGGATACGAAATTGATTAAAGTCAATGATTGAGAATGGCTCGTGGCTATGGCATCTAAGATTTGGTTATCTTGGTTTCACCGATATAAAATTATTATCAAATACAAATATAGTGAATGGAATATCAAAAATATATGAACTATATCATCTATGTGATGCATGTATCAAATGAAAACAACACAAGAAAAGTTTTCCTACTGCAAAATCATGGAGAGAAAGAAGACCACTAGAGATTGTTCATACATATATAGCTGGTCCATTTGATGTTGCATCACTGTATGGGAACGAGTACTGCCTAACATTTAATGATGATTTAAGCAGAAAAAGTTGGGTATGTGTTTTGGAAGAAAAAGTAGAGGTTTGTGATATCTTCAAGCAGTTTAAATTAATGGTGAAGAAACAACATGGACAATATTTGAAGATACTAAGATCAAACCGAGGAGGCGAGTATACATTAAACATGTTTAAGGAATTTTGCCACATATATAAAATCAATCGTTAGTTAACAACAACATATAGTCCATAATAGAATGAAGTTGCTATACAAAAGAACCGCATGATTCTTGACATGGCAAGAAGCATGTTGAGGGGAAAGCACATGCCAAGGAGTTTTTGGGTTGAAGCAGTATTATGTGTAGTTTACTTGCTAAATTGTTGTCCAACAGAAAGTGTAAAATTTTAGACTCCAAATGAAGTATGGAGTGGAAGGAAACAATTAATTGAATATCTCATAATTTTTTGATGCATTGTTTATGAATATTTTCCAAATAAAAAGAGAAAGAAGCTAGATAATAAAAGTACGAGGTATATCTTAATCAAATATGACAAAATAAGCATGCGTATAGAATATATAATCCTCTTACAAAGGAGATCATCATTTCAAGAGATTTGAAGTTTTATGAATCCTATTGCTGGAAATGAAGCACATAAGAAAGAACAGTTGCGGGTCTATTTTTTTATATTGATGATGATAAAGGTCTTTGACTCCAACATATAAGTTAGTGGAAACGATGATCTGATTCCTTCACAAAATCCGAATAAACAAACTCCTCAATCAATACGAATGACATCAAGAAACAACATTAATGGTAGTAGTTGAAGTTCAGGGGCAGCACCGAGAAAAATGAGTAACCTAGATGAAATTTATGACTTAGCTAGTCCAGCATGAAATTTTGATTACTCATTATTTTTTTTAATAACTGAGTGTGATCCTGTGATGTTTGGGGAAGTTAATGAAGAAAGCAAATGGAACAAAATCATGGATGAAGAATCTGGTGCAATCATAAAGAACAATACTTGGTAGCTCTTACAGAAGGATATAAAGCAATTGGTGTCAAATGGGTCTACGAAACATGGACCAACCAAGATGGAAAATTGAAAAAGTAAAAGGAAAGACTAGTAGGTATGGTTAGGGTTGTCAAACGGATAATCCGTATCCGCATACGCAATCATCGGATTCGAATACGGATAATATCCGCTTTATTTCGGATACGGATAATATCCGCTTTTTCTCGGATACGAATACGGATATTTCGGATGAATATCGGATTTTTTGAATTTTTTTGTTGCCCCTACCGTTTTGACGATGATTATAGAACATTTTCTATGATTAAATACACATAATATATTTATATCTGTATAAAGTAAGTGTACAATATATATAAAATTTGTATAAACGTATTATTTAATATATTTACACACAATATAAACTAAAAAATAAATTTGAAATTATATATAATTTTATATTTATATAATTTAAATATCATATATGTATTTAGTTTCGGATTCGAATATCTCGAATTCTGATACGGATAATATCCGCTTTTTCTCGGATACGGGTGCGGATTTTTCGGACGAATATCGGATTTTTCGAATTTTTTTGACAGCCCTAGGTATGGCTACAAGCAGAGATACAGGATTGTCTATGATGAGACATTTGCTCCAGTTGCAAGAATTAATATATATTGCTTACAACAATTGCAACCCGTAGTAAGTGGAAGATCTATCATTTGGATGTGAAATTAGCATTCTGAAATGGGTATCTCGAAAAAAAGTTTAAGTTGAACAACCACTAGGATACTATCTTACGCGGACTCTTCATTTTATCTTCGAGTACCCGTGTCGGACACACGACACTCAGATTTTAACACTTATTTTAGGCCAAAATCATATATATTTTTCAAAATATTTGTCGACTCCAATACTTGGATACGTATCCATATTGGGCACTTCTAGTCTATGTTACTCGGACTCTTCATTTTACCTCCAAGTACCCGTGTCGGACACTCGACGCTTGGACATGGACACTCGGACTTGGACACTTATTTTAAGCCAAAAACATGTATATTTTTCAAAATATTGCCGAGTCCGATACCTGGACACGTGTCCATGTCGGACACTTCGAGTCGAGTCCGAGTAACATAGCTTCTAGTTGAGTCTGAGTAAAATAGCTTGGATATGTTCATAAAAGTCAAGATTATAAAGTATGTAGGTTGAAGAAAGCACTATATGGGTTGAAGCAAGCTCAGCAAGCATGGAACACAAGGGTTGAAGAATACTTTTAGAAAAATAAATTATGGGGAAATATCTTGATAGTGTGCTTATATGTGGATGACATGATCTTTACCGGAAACAACCTTGGTATGTTCAACGAGTTTAAGAAATTAATGATCGTTGAATTTGAAATGACTAATATTGGTCAAATGTCTTACTTCCTTGCGTTTAAATTAAGCAAAACAAAGATGGGATCTTTGTGTCATAAACAAATTATTTAGAGCAAATACTAAGTTTAAAGTGAAAGAATGTAGGCAAGTAAGTACTCCTGTATAGGTATAAAGTGGAGATCTAACTCAGAAAATGAGTATGTGAATCCGACATGGTTCAAAAGTTTAGTTGAAAGTTTGAGGTATCTAACATTCACTCGTGCAGATTTTATGTATACATTTGGACTAGTAAACAAGCATATGGAGAAACCTAAGTAAGATCACTTTTATTGCAGCTAAAAGATTTTTGAGATACATACGAGGTATACTTGATTATGATTTATTTTGCACACATTTTCAAGATTCAAGATTAGTTGGCTATTTAGACAGTGATTATGGTGGTGATCAGGATGACGAAAAAGTATTTTGAACACACATTTCGTAGTAGTTCAGCAATATTTTAATGATTGTCAAAGAAGCAATAAATTGTTGCATTCTCAGCATGTGAAGCAGAATGTATTGCAACAGCACGTGCACATGTCAAGCTATGTGGTTAAGCTACATACTGAGTGAGTTAAACCTTGCAAACATGTTACAATTTATGTGCATAAAAAATTTGCTATTTCACTCGCAAAGAACCCGGTATCTCACAGTCGAAGTAAGCGTATAGCTTGACATGTGCATGCTGCTGATGCTGCAATATATTACGCTTCACACGTTAATAGTGCAATAGTTTATTGCTTCCTTGATGATCATGAAAATACTTCTGAACCGATATAAAATGTGTATTCGGAAATACTATTTCCATTATCCAAATCACCACCGTAATTACGGTCTGAGTAGCCAACTAACTTTGAATCTTGTGAATGTGTGTAAAGTAAAATATAAGTGTATTTTTAATGTATCTCAAAATTCTTTTTTAGTTGCAATGAAATGATCTTGTTTAGGGTTCTCTATGTACCTTCTTACTAGTTCAACTGCATACATAATATCTAGTTGAATGAATGTTAGATACCTTAAACTGCCAACTTCCTAATTCTACTGGAGTACTTACTGGATTACATCCTTTTCATTCTAAACTTGCTAATATTTGATCTGTATACTTCATTTGTGAGTCAAGGATGATTTAACTCCAAGAAATTTGACCAATATTTGTCATTGCAAATTGAACAATCATTTCTTTCTTAAACTCATTGAACATGCCAGGGTTGTTTCCGTTAAGATCATGTCGTCCACATGTAAGCACCAATATTTGTTTTTATGTAAAGAGCATGCTTGTATGGACTCCTCACAAAATCATTCTTCTGAAAGTATTAATCAACCTATATGCTCCAAGATCGCGGAGCTTGTTTCAACCCGAATAGCGCTTTCTTCAACCTATCGCGGAGCTTGTTTCAACCCGAATAGCGCTTTCTTCAACCTACATACTTTGTCTACTTGATCTTTCGGAATCTGGGTGGTTGTTCAATGTAGACTTCTTATTCGAGATATCTATTTAAGAATGTTGATTTTACATTTATCTGATAGATCTTCCACTTATTATGGGCCGCAATTGTTGTAATAAGTCTTACGGTATCAACTCTTGTAACTGGAGCATATACCTCATCATAGTCAATCTTGTACCTTTGCTTGTTGCCTTTAGCTACTAGTCTTACCTTATACTTTTCCATCATGGTAGGTCTTTGTCATGTAGACCTATTTGACATCAATTGCTTTATGTTCCTCTGGAAAATTTGTGAGCTCCCAGGTATCGTTCTTTATGATTCCACCAATTTCTTCTTCGATGACTTTGTTCCATTTATTTTTTTTTAGTAGCTTTCTCAAATGTTACAGGATCACACTTGGCCATTAAACAAAATAATGAGTAATCAAAATTACATATTGGACAAGTTGAGTCATAAATTTTATCTAGGTTTCGTTTCTCGATGCTCCCCTGAACTCCTACTACACTACCATTGATGTAGTTTCTTGACATGGTTGGTGTTGATTGAGGAGTTTGTTGATTCACAGTTTGTAGAAGAGTCGAATCATCATTTTCCACCTATGTTGGTGTCGACACCTTTATCATCATTATCAACAAATAAACCTACAACTTTTCTTTCTTGTGTACTCTATTTCCAATAATCTGCTTCAACAAATTTCACATTTCTTGAAATGATAATCTCCTTTTTTTGTGGATTGTAGAGTCCGTACACTTTACTTCTTGTATCATATCCGATGTAGTTTTTCTCGATGCTCCCCTGAACTCCTACTACACTACCATTGATGTAGTTTCTTGACATGGTTGGTGTTGATTGAGGAGTTTGTTGATTCACAGTTTGTAGAAGAGTCAAATCATCATTTTCCACCTATGTTGGTGTCGACACCTTTATCATCATTATCAACAAATAAACCTACAACTTTTCTTTCTTGTGTTCTCTATTTCCAATAATCTGCTTCAACAAATTTCACATTTCTTGAAATGATAATCTCCTTTTTTTGTGGATTGTAGAGTCCGTACACTTTACTTCTTGTATCATATCCGATGAAGATACACTTCGTACCTTTATCATCTAGCTTCGGAACATGTGCATATGCAATGCATCCGAATATTCTGAGATATTCAACTGATGATTTTTCTTTCATACCCTGCTTCATTTGGAGTCTTGAATATTACACTTTTTATTGGATAACGATTAAGCAAATAAACAGCACATAATATGGTTTCGGCTCAAAAACTTCTTGGCATGTCCTTCACCATGCTTCTTGAGATGTAAATAATTGTACGGTTCTTTCTTATGCAACTCCATTCTGTTGTGGAGTATATGTTTTTAATTGATGATTGATTCCATGTGCTCTGCATAATTCCTTAAACATGTTTGTTCTATACTCATCCGCTTGTACATAATTGTTATTACCTTGATCATCAATTGACACCTTACTTTGCAAAGCTTTCTCTAAATTATCAATATTATCATACAGGTTTATTCGTTGTTGATAGCTCTTTTGACTCCTCGATTGATGTGACAACATAAATCAAATTTTCTTATCAAAGAACGGATGAGTTTTTCCATGACCTAACTTTAGCTATTCCATTTCATTTCATTTGTCACGATTTTCAAACGAGTGACATAGTCACAAATATTTACTGAGCTTTTCATTTTAATATTTTCGAATTCACCGCGGAGTACTTGGAACCGGACTTTTTTTGCTTTTCAATACCTTGAAATGATTTTTGCAAAATATCCCACCCATTTTTTGTTGTTGCTCCTGAAATTTTCAAACATTGATTGGTCCAACTCCTTGAAAAATTGTAAACAAGGATGTATTGTCCTTTTTACGAGTATCTTTTAATATCGACTTTTCAGCATTCAGAAGAGTTGTATATACAGTTGCATCTTTGGGCTCGGTATACCCATTTTTGCGACATCTCAATTATCTTGGGAACCGAGTAAAACCTTCATTTGTATGCTGGAATTCCCAAAATTTGCGGCTGTCCACCTTGGAATTTGCGGTTGAATCATATTCGCCATATATTTTGTTTTTCTCCTTTTCTTTCCGAAAGGAGCACTGATGTCGCTTGTTGGAAACGTGGTAGGTTTAAGCGGGTGTATGCATTTTACTCAAAAATTGGACAATGTATTTATATATATATATAAAGAACATAAAAAAAATTATTACAAGCACAATACACTTGTATTCTTTTTATTTTGGAGATGCTGCTTTGTGCTCTCTACGGAAGCATTTTATTCTTTATTACAACTTGTGTTATCAATTTTGCATCTATTAATACATCAATACATCTAGTATTAATATTTGGATGATTCCACTATTTTACCTAGACTGATTGGTTACATTTTTTATTACTAATTCTGGAGACACTGGAGACACCTACGTACCACATAACCATATCTTGCACCAGCTTAATATAGCAAAGTCTGTATGCTAAATTCTAACACTTAAGACTTGGAGCTTAATGTTTATAATCTGCATTTTGGTGATTAGTATTAGCTTTCAGAAGAGAAATTAATTGTAGCCTCTTTCCAAATTCTGTAAATAAAACTTCAGTCGTGTGGAAATTATAGTACTTGCTGTCTGAGTTAGGGTTTGATTATTGTGGAATAAGATCATGATTCAAATGGGAAAAGCGAAAATGATGCCGGTATTTAGCTCCTACGGTTATGTGGTATCATATTTATAGCATATATGTTGCAGTCATGATATTTTTGTCAAATTCGTGCTGCTTAGCATGTTGATTTTTGTATTATATATATAGGAGTAATATTTTTTTGAAGACATGTTCATATGTCTGGTTTGAATTTTTTGTAATGTTGTGTTTGATTGGGGAGAATGGAATGAAATTTAAAGGAAATAATGGAGGCTGGAGGGGAAATTGGGAAAGAATTGAGTCGGTGCAAATTTTAATGAAGAGATTTGGCTAGAACGTGGGTATGATGGAGAATGAGCATTCCTTCTCGAATTGGTGGCATTGAGCTATAGTTTAGGTTGGTTGGAACGGAATTTAGGAGTTCATAATTTTTAACATTTAACATTTACCCAAATCTAGTTCAAATTTATTCCATTTCCTCCAATTTCATTCATCCCAACCAAATACAACACAAGTATTTGCTAAAAACAATTTAGGTCTATAATTTAAATGTTCAGTGCCTGCTGATGTGCTGACTTTTGATAGTTATGATGTAATAAATGTTTTTATTGTGGTATTTTACTGTATATATTTTTGACTTCAGTAGTAGGAAGGAATTAAGAACCAAGAAGGAGACCCAAGATACTGTTATACAGCTAACAGGTCCAGTTCAGTCAAACAAGTTTAATCCAACACGATCTGTTCAACTCTCTTTGCGACCAAGGTCAGGTACTACCATGAACCTATTACTTCCTTTTGTGTTGGTAGATAATGTCTTGTACTCTAAGTGCATCATCAGTAACTTTTCTAATTAATGTTGAATCGTATATTTATCTATGGAGCAGCTGTTGTTCCATGTACATTATGACAAGGGAAAAGAGAAGTTTTGACACACTTTAGTTCTAATAAATTTTTAAAATGCTATTGACATTAGTTTCTTGGCATAGGGTCTTTCTATATAAAGGCTTTTTATCAGATGAGGAGTGTGATCATCTAATTTTACTGGTACAAAAAATATATTCCCTTTATATTCTCTTCATCTTTTTTTCATTTCCTTATAAATTGTACTGAACTTTGTTGAATCTTTTCTAGAATTACTTTTGTTGGACTACTATGATCTATATATGTATATGTGATGATTCAAATATATGTTGGCTTAGGGGCATGGAAAGGAAGAAAATTTGGTCTCCTACATTGATAATATGCAGAAAGTAAGTCCAACTTTTTTATATCATCATTAACAAATGAATGATTTCATATCCTCTTATTACTTGCACTAATTGAGAGCATGTGCTGTAAACAACAATTGTATTATCATTTGTGTATATTCTACTGTTTTAAAAATGCCGAATGTGTGTGTGTGCGTATATTGCTTAATGAGTAGCATGTCAGGCATATATCATAATGTGATGAAAGCATATTCGAAATGTATAGCTTGTATATTTGATCATTCGAAATAAGTGAGTAACTTCTTTTACCATATACAAAAAAGTTTAGATGAATTTCAATGCGTTGTTAACTCCTGTTGAACCTATAATAATGCGAAGCAATAATACTGTGATGAAAGGGAGTAATAGAGTCTGATTCTATCCCGCTTTAAATTTAACAAAAAAAAAATTAGCTTTTGCCAAACAATAGACAGGTTACCAGGTTCCATAAAGGTTTAACTGTATAAAATTGTTGCACCAAGTCAACTTTTTTCTGGTTTTCAGGATGAGGTGATTTCAAGGATTGAAGAGAGAATTTCAGCTTGGACTTTTCTACCTAGAGGTGTTACCCTCATCATGGTTCTTCACTTCCTAAACTAAATTTTATTTTGTTGGGGTTAATATCTTATATGGTATCTTATGTTATTTCTAAACGTTTTTGGTGGTCTAGAGAACAGCCACCCCATGAATATTATGCATTTTGGAGCTGAAGATAACAAACAGACATATGACTTTTTCGATAATCAATCCAAGTTGCTTCCTACTGAGCAAATAATGGCAACAGTTATATTCTATCTTTCAAATGTCAGTCAGGGTGGTCAAATCCTCTTTCCTCAATCAGATGTAAGTAAGCAATCATGTACCTGTTTTTATTTGCTCAAGCCGACTGTAAATGGTTATCTTTGTTCTTCAGGATTCGCTGTCGGTAAATTCTCATGTGAGGAACTTGATTTGGTCTGATTGTACTAAAAGCAGTAATGCCATGAGACCTACTAAAGGAAATGCAATTCTTTTCTTTAATCTCCACCTAAGTGCATCTCCCGACAGGACTAGTTCTCATTCTAGATGTCCTGTTGTTGAAGGTGAAATGTGGTGTGCTGCCAAGTTTTTCAACATAAAAGCTGTTGACCCTCTAAACTTCAATTTGCAAGTAGATAATAGTGACTGCACTGATGAAGATGAGACCTGTCCAAAGTGGGCTGAAATTGGGGAGTGCGAAAGAAATCCAGTTTTCATGATTGGCTCTCCTGATTACTATGGGACTTGTAGGAAGAGTTGCAATGCATGCTGAGGGGTAACCTTTCTCGTGATCATTTCTCAGTTGCGGGAGAAGTTTACCCAGTCAATGATCTTTCTGATAGAGCAAGAGGGCTATGCATATTCTGTTAATAGAAGCTGATTGAGGTGTCGGTGAAATTCACCTCAATGAGCTAGGATGCAAATTACAGCTTATTTAGAAATGTTACATTGCAAATGCTGAGTATCATAATCTTTATATGTGATGGGTAGCTCCTTGTCATCCTGGGAATGACCAAATATATGCTTCTCATTTTCTTTGTATAATTTGATTTTTGTGATTTTTTGTTAAAATAAGATCATTGAAGGAGAAATAAGATCTTTGTTGTTATCGTCATTTTCATTTGGTTTTTCTATGATGTATCCATGGGCACACAATAAACACAAAATTTTATAAGTTTAGCGTCTTTTGATTGGCTTCCATTCTTAGCTGGAACTCCAAAATATTTGTGTGCATTTGTGTAGGAACAGGTATCCAATTAGAATTGTTATACAATTGGCTTCCATTCTTAGCTGGAACTCCAAAATATTTGTGTGTATTTGTGTAGGAACAGCCTGTTGCTACACATTTTGTGTTGTTAGCTGTAACAGATTCATTACAGGTATGAAAGTATGACTGATTTGTTCACTCTGTGAATTACTACTTAAATACTAGTTCAAATAGTACTGAACCTAAACTCACTAGGCAAATAACACTCTATACCGATTGATTTTATAATGATAATACTATTATAATTGGTTCGGTTAGAAGGTATAACCGGAACCGAACCATTTAAATCGGTTCGGTCTTTCAATTTATTGGTTCCGGATCGTTTTTTTTCAGATCGGTTTTTCCCGGTTTCCTCGATTTCGGTTTTAAATCGGTTTTTTCCCAGCCCTAGGAACAGGTATCCAATTAGAATTGTTATACATTTCATATTTAATTGAAATCTTGTTCAGGCGAGAAGAATCAGGTGACAGTTTTAAATCTGTGCATCCCAGAAGTAATTATAACGCACCACACAACACATCATGGACAGTTAGGAGCATAAAACAAATGAAGAGTTACGAATGACATTTTTAGTCCAAAAACAAAAACTGGTCATCTTCACATTGCAATTCGAGACAATTCCGCATTAACTCATCCAAAAAAAACTAAATCCTTTGCACTTCACTTGTATTACAGGTTGATTGATAATAAAAAGAAATGAAGACAAATAACGAAGAAACATGTGAAAGTAGCCAAACACATCATATTAAAAGCGCCACCCGCCAAGTTGCGAGGTGTTTGTCACCTTTCAGTTTCTCCAACATAAAGAAGGCCACCTGTAAAATTGCCAAGATAAGCAGTGCACAGCCACCACGCCACGGCACCTTCATTATAGTACTCAACCTACACATCGAAAAGTGACTCGTTATTTTTCACTCCTTCGATATCCAAGATTACAAGTTGTTACTGAAAAAACGTTTTAGCACCAACTATTTGTGCACTTCGTAGTGGAAAGCTAGAACAAAACCCTTCCTATCTATGTAAATGTTTTTTGGAAAGGTTTAAACAAAATTCTTCCAATCAGAGCAAATTGCTGACCCAACAATCTGGTTTTTGGGTACAACAAAGTACATGTTTCTGTATACTGTGATCTCACAACTTCTGTACTCATATCTAGTTACTGAATCCAATTGCAAGTATCATTATATCACACAAGACAACTAAGCATATTAGACATTCTAATGCTATAGCTACTAGTTAGTTAAACACTTTCTGACAAAAGACAATGAGAGTGAGTTTAAAATTAAAAAAAAAGAGAGCAAAATTCATGTTTTTGGGATTTGCTTGCCTGAATATTTTGCAACAGAACTGTTGCCATGTATAGAAAACGGTAAAACCCTTCTTTCTTGACCCGAAGATAAGATCTCCTGCACCCTATCTTGCCACGCTGTGTTTAATATCCGAGCAAACTCTTCGACTTCCCTACAATTTGACAAATATGAAGTATGTAATATCCGCACAAATCAGAAAAATATAAAAACAGTGCAGTATGCACCTCTAATCAGAAAGTCAATTATTAATCGAGAAGCATATGGAGCAATAAGTGCAAAAAAGAATATTCTCAACTGAAAATTGAGAAGGTTGGTGTTGGCCGTTTTTGGCAAATTTTGGAGTCAAACGAGCAAAGATAAATAGCAATACCCAAAAAGTCGGCCAATATAGGACACAAGCAACGCATATTTGTATGCGACACCACAAAACCACGACCCATGCATTTAACATTTTAGTTAATATTTTTGCCCTACTTAAATGCATGTGTACGCACATTTGGCAGCAGGGACTTGTACTTCTTATGAGCACACACATCACATGCATTTGATGATGAATTTTAGAATAAGGAAACAACGCGAATTTCAACTTGAGCACATCCTAATGTACCACCGCAGTTCAACCACTTGGACCGTCCGATAAGTGTTTTATAAGTTTAACGTCCTTAGACTATGTTCATCATTATAAGTGCCAATATGAGCCAATTCTCCTATTGTGCCAATTTGGGCCCCCGCCCTTGTTTCTGTGCTGCTTTGGTCCGTCACCCAACACTGTTGCACTGATAGTAAAGTTCTACTAATCCATTAACCATAGATTAATATTACTATTGCAGTTATATCTATTTTCATAATGTTGTAGGACATAATTAGTTAGTTCAGTTTATAATGCACATACTCCACAATATGGAACAAATAAAACCCAATACTGTAATAACCAATATGTAACAAGTAGCCCTGATAGAGTATGTGTTTATATATACTTTTATATGATTTTATTCTAATATTTATAGTATTTAGTAAAAAATTGGATATTATCAATAATATTTTAGTGTTTAATGGCACGACAATAGTTCTTAGAGTTAAAAGGAATTGATAATAAGAAACTTAATTGGGCTCAAATCATACGAAAATTCGGATTTGTTGGGGGGGCTTGTGCAGCAATCTGTGTTTGGTCCCGAAGTCGAGTTCCAGACATCATATTTGGGCGATTTTATAGCTCATACAAAGACAACGGAATTATTTTTAATTCAGAAGTGGTCCAATACTCTTCTACAGCTGAAGCAGCCGAGAAGCAGGCCTGGAAGTCACACTACGAATTTAACAATAAAATCCAACTTGTTTTAGGATATGGATTGTATTTTCTGGAAAATCATTAAAAACACCTTTATATTCGGATATATGTTAGTATTGGGATTTTATTATTTGGGAGGTGTATTATTTGGGGAGAAAGAAGAATGGAGAAAAAATTGAGAGAGTGTAGTTGACCAATGATCGAAGGGTTCAGGAAATTCTTTAGGAATTGAAATGAATCAAGAAGAAATTATAGTTCTAGTTTATGATATAACCGACTTAATTCAATTATTCGATTGAGAGATTAAAATGCGAGTTATTAATCACAAATACCTTGGACTTTAACAGTTTATAAATATATTTTCATTGATCATGTGAGTGACTACAAGGTACAATTTTAGACATTATGTTTTATCTTGAGAGAAAACAATATAATCATTAGGGGGATGTTTTTAGCAAGAGTTGAATTATCACAAATTAATAGACTTACATTAACACCAATAAATAACCCTACTTTATGGATTGCTTTTTATCATCGTTAATTCTTGTTTTACATAGCTTATTAGTTTAATTTAGCTAGTAAACAAAACACCATTTATTCTTCTACATTTCTACATTGTAAGGCATTTCAAATTAAACTTGTCATGAAATTAGTCATTCCCTAAGAAGGACCTTCTACGAATTTACACATCAACAAGCCTCGTGTCCATGCTTCTCCATCCAACTGAGTACTGTTTATATAGATCTTACATGTTGAAGATTACACTCAGTGTATAGTAAATATAAATTTGAGAAGTCTAAAGTCTAAAACTCGCTCGCATGTCTACTATCCAAATTATATTGGTTGTGAATTTTAAAGTACGAATTATGAACTAAAAATTTAGACTTTGAAGTAAAAACAAACAAACCTGTCAATTTCTTTCTTCAATGCAGGATCCAATCCATCATCCACATCCTCTTCATTAAAATCAAAATTAAAATCTGATAAAGAAGTAGTAGATGATAAGTCTTGCAACACTAAAGCTCGTCTCGGACTAGAAACGTCTTGCATTTCACCATTATGGGACTCTGGTTTGACACCATCTTCTTCCTGAACATGAGATAACCACCAAATCGAACAAGGCATATATGCATGTGATTATGTGAACCCTTAAATGAAAAATCAGTGAAAAAATCATATCAACGTAAAGACCATAGAGGCGGAGAGACAGAGTAAGAATCAGATCAGTTAACCAAGCGAACCTTCTCCTGGCTCTCATTTTCATTGTTTGATGTGGTCTTTCTTCGCCGATCTTTTCGTCTACGGTTCTTCTTTTTATTCTTAGAAGTTTTAACACATTTTGAGTCTGAAAAAATCGAAAAAGCAGAGTTCGAAAGAAAATTGTTAATGAACACTGAAATAAAAAATAATACACACCACCATATATGTTCACAAACCAATCGAAATCCGGGCTTGACATTTTGACAATGTCTATAGAGCAGTTATACATGCATACAATTTGCACATTCTCATCAAAAACCAAGGATAGAAAAAAGAAAGAAAGCTTTTCTGATATAGAACTGCTGGTGAAAGTATTAACCTATTAGAACAGGAAATCAGGTACTAGTTTTTATGATTTCAGTAAAAAGATGCATTGTTGTATATAAATCAGTAAAAGATGCAATTTAAAATTCTAATGTCAAATGTTTTTAAAACATGCTTTACAGACAAGTATTAATTATTCCAAAATTAGGTAAACAGGGTGCTACAATACAAGATACTGCATCACAGCCAAGAACGAGTAGTTGTAATTTAAATCAGGAAAACATAAACTACCAAAAATTAATGAAAAATTATAGTATTTATGGTTATCATAAGTCATTCACCTCCCAAGAAAAAATATGCAAGAACAATCACATAATGAGAGAAGAGAAGTATGTCTATATTGTATTACTAACCACCATCACCGCCGTTTATGAAGGACAGGAGATCATCTACTGGACGTTTATCCACACACTCTTCTGCAACTTCAACATTCTGAAATGGACGAAAGGAGAAGAGGAAATTTGAAAATACAAAAATTAGATCCTGTGAGTACAGAAACACAGAACACACATAAAAGCACCATTTTTCAAGCTAAAAAACTGCCTATCATATTTGGTTCCTTCCTTCTCTGACTCTCCGTACTCATTTAACATTAGAATATAATTTTAAATAGACATGATATACAAGTATACAACTGGTTACAGGTCAGTGAACAGGGTAAAACAACATCAAGTACATTTAATCACCTTTGCTTTCTGTCTCTCTTTCAATTCTTTCCTCTTTCTTGCATATAATCGATTCAAGAGCCTGACACGTGGATCATCACCCAGGTTTCTTAAAGGCTCCAATTTTTCTTCCTGCCAAAACCAATTGGATGAGGCTCTGAAACGCAAGACAGGTATTACAAGTTCATAGGTAACTTGCTTTTTTTGTCAATGAATACCTCTGTAAGATCATCAGGTATATGGAACGTCTCGCGAATTTCCTTACAAGTTTTGCCTTCAATAATCCGAGCAAGTGCCCGACTTATAAGGGTAACCAAAGGCTTCATCTTCAGGCTATCAGCAGCAGCTAGTAACTCACATAAACTTGCGGTATCTAACCGGATAAACTTCTCGTCATAAGTTTTCAGCTCCTGCATAAATGGAGAGATGAAGGTAAAGAAGATTAGGCAATTGAATATGACTAAAATTCCAAGGGTAATGTTCTATTCCCCAAATATTTACAGCCTGACCAGAATTAATGATAGAATTTCAAACATTATCAAAGAGTTAAATTGCAGATAATTGTTCTGTTCAAGCCAGGTATCTATTCAAAAATAAAAACTGTGCTCTTCTTAAGTAGAGGCATGGATCTGCATACATCTTACCCTTCCCAAACACTTCTATGAGAGGAATAAACTGAGTGTGCTTGGTTGGGTTAGTAAAGAGGAACAAGAAATATCATACCATATTGGAGTGACCAGGTAACTGATGAAAACGACAATACTCCAATATCAAGCCCAAAACAGCGGGGTTCACCTTCTGAGGAAGTTTTATTGCATAATTTTTGGAAGATCCCTTGCCAGTCTGACTTACTTCTCGGCATATCATGGGGCAGAACATAGCAACCTCTTCCTCTACTTGTTGGATTGAGCCATCGGTAGTTTGGAGCCATATATAAGACTTCATCTTGATAGACACAAGGAAAAATTTAGGAAGATCATGGGTTCCAATTTTCTGGAAGTAGTATGAAAGATGTAGCAAGGTATACTATTATTTCCTACTGTCTTGAAAACAGGCTCTTGATGGAAAAATAAGTGGTTGGTGTATCAATGACACTAAATCCTTAAATGGAGAAAGATTTATTCATAAAAAGATAAACTGGTGCATTAAATTAGTAAATAGATTCCACACACAAATTACAATTGAACGCAATTTCTGAATGTTCGGCTAATTATCTGGCATTAAGAACAATATTTAACCATTTTTAAAACTCAACCCCTAATTCGGAGGATATAAGTAGAGGCCTACGGGGACACGATACATAAACTTTATCAAGTGCCCCCACTAAAAAGAGCTAGGTTCCTTGTATTGTTTGTATTAATATGGTTCGCACTGAAGATTAAATCCGGAGAACTAAACATAATTTTCTCATATAAATAGTGCCCCCACTGAATATGTTTCCTGGATCTGCCACTGCCCTAATTACTGCATCAAAACTCAAAATCACCAACTTAGACACCACTTTGTACACCAAAAAAGGACCCCACACTCCATGATGAATATCGTGCTAAACTACTATTATTAAACCAAGAAAAAAAAGAGAATAGCTTAAGCCAATTAATTTTATGTAGATGCCCATGCACATACCTCTGGTCTGACAATAGCCATTGGCAATCCCAACACTTTACACGTCCAACCTTGGGAATTTCTTTAAAAGTTGCACAGAATTAAAACTATGCAGTGTTGCGCTATCTATAAATCAAAAGCTTCGTCACAAGATAGTCGCAGCTGTGAACTTGAGTGCTTTTTAGCGCAGGTACCTAAACAAGGTTCTCCCCCCAGTAAATAAACGTTTTCAAATGATTATATAAACTTATTTATGTAATGAAAGCCAAATTGCACAATGTCAGGCTTCTATAATGTGACTATAAGCTTTGTATTTATAAAATGGCTACACTTGACCTTGTTTATCCACTCAGATGTGTAGCAAAGAATGTACTTGGCCGAAGAACCCACTAGGATGTCCTGAAAAGCATACTGAACGTCTTATTAACACAAGCTAAGTAGACTTTTAATAAAAAAATCATTTAACGACGGGAAAAAAGTAAAAGTGAAAAGAAAGCTACAATAGAGTGTTAGGATACAAAAAGACTAAGAGAATAAAAATGTGCATCAAGCAGGAAACCAGGTATTACAGGAGTATTCAAATTTAGGATACCCAGCTACTTCTCTACAAATACGTATTACAAAGGAAACGCCAAGATGGAATTTCATCCATTAACGCCCTATAATTTTTTTAAACATATCTAACATTGCATATCACACGAACAAGACAACATGTAAATTTTGCAAATGGATACAAAAAAGTAGGCATATTTTTAATAAAATTAAACGCTTAAACTGGTAGCAGTAGATATCTTGACCATCCGCGAACCTAATACACACGGGATGCTACGTTTCAGTACATAATAATTGTCTACTTTGTCCAATGACATGCATTACAGTAAAATTTAAAACATAGCATAAGGAGTTTTGCAATCAGGCTTACAGAGAACACAGTCCAAAATAAAAACTAACAAAAAATACTGAATAAGATGATACTAGGCACTAGCTACCGCAAATTCTCATGAAGTACTAAAATCAATCTATTACAATCTCGTGCATCCAATTACATACCAAATCAAATCACTCAAAGCAAAAGATAACATACATATATATATAAACGGAAACAAAACAGATTCAAATTGAGCAATAATTGATTAAAAATATTAACAAATCAAGCTCTAATCAATAGAATTAAAATACAATTACTAGACAACACAACCCACAAATCAAATTAATCAGTACATAGTATAAAACTCTCGAAAGCATGCTTAACTAGAGAACACAATTCACGAATCAAAGAGCATAAGCAACATACAATCAAATATCGAATGATTACGGCTACTGAAGTAATAAAAATCAATCTAGAACAAACTTGCAAGTTGCGCATCGAATTAAATACCAAATCAAATCACCGGAGACAACAATGACAGACACACACAATTGGCAACAAAACAGATTCAAGTTGTATGATGAATTCAACTTGAACAATCACATAATTAAGCTCTAATTAATTAAGAACAAGCAATACACATACGTTTATAATAAACTTTGATAATATCGCCTGGTAAAAATGAGAGAATTACAAATTTGAATGTAAAGAATGTGGAAAAAGGTACCTGAAAGTATTGAGTGAAGAAGGAGCAATTTATGAATGTATGTTTAGTTGTGTGGGGGAAGCAAATGGGGGGATGTAGTTGAGGGACTAGGGTTTTATAAAACCAAAAAATTTTGGTGAACTCGGGTCGGGTTGGTTTAAGTTTGGATTGTGTTTGACACGTGATTATGGTTGTACTTGCACGTGATTGACGGTTAGAAACAGATACCGTCGATGTATGGATTATAATCTTTGATTTTATTACGGGACCATTAATTAATTCTGTCTTCGGCCCTCGATCACCTAGACACGACCCGGGCTGCAATCTGATGGTCATGGCAAACACTACTGCAATACAGCTTCTTTTTCAGTCATCCTGATGGTCACCAGACCTGCAGCTTGGATGAATTACAATATTTAAGTTGATTTTATTCCTTCAGTTACATATCTTTGAAGCTAGGCAGACAAACATAGTCCCAAAAGAATTGACAACACCCTGTTATTTCCCGAGGATTTTTAGACTAACAATTAACAAATGGAAAAATATCCCCATACCATCTTAGCACCGTCAGATCAACTTAAAGAATGTACAAAAAACTCAACAAGAAATGATCAATATACAATGACGTGCATGAAAATTAACACTTAAATAAATTCTCACCCTTTAATCCTCTAAAACCTTCGGGGCTTTAACAGTAGAAGTGAGAACTTAATTTTTTTGACGTTACCTTTCTCACTACTCCGGGGAATTTCAGATAATCTGCAAAAACAAAAGGCTTAGATGTTCTCAAACTCCTTTCACCCGCCACTTCATTAGGTAAACATATTTCCTTCTCATTTTCAAAACACCAAAAAAAATACAGGGAACCTCAGCCAGCCATTTCTTCACGTTTGCATCAACTCTCCAAAGGGGTTAGCATTCAGTATAATGAGGAGATTCACCCCAACAAGATTTCCATACAGTACTATCTTACTTTCCAGTTACCAACATACAGAACTACTTCCTCTAAAGCTAAGCTAATCAAACTGAACTGTTTTTTTATCCATATAGAAGTCAGCATCATAGATATTGTTATTTAGCAAAATAAACAGAGAATATCACTGCACTAGCTTGGAAAGCAACTGATGATTTAGGTTCATCCTCACATTATTACTTTCCCATCAGGAGGAAAAGATATATAAATAAAGAAGGCATAACCCAGGTTTCTTGTTTCGTTTAATAGTGCAACTCTAGCCGAAGTTTTATAACACAACTTGTAGCTATAATTTGAAAAGGGAAGTCGATAAAATTAAAGCTTGCATCAGCTATAAAATTCCTTTTTACCACAGTTTAATTTTTTTCCCTTGAAAACACATACACAATCACCACCTACCGAAGGGCCTATTTTTAAATTCTCAGACTTTACACATCTCGCCTGCTTCCTGACTTCTACATCTCTTGGAATGGCAAGCATCGATACAAGTAACAAGACAACAGCCATTATAAAATCTAACAATTAGACAACACTATATTCTCTATCTCATAGTAACATCCAATATATTCATATCCTATTCTCCATTATACCAACATCTGATACATTTAATCCTACAAACTAGACTGATGCTATACAGCAAGTAAACATCACATCCCAAAGTTTAACATTAAACTAACTTAAACTCGACACCAGCAGTAACAAAAACAAACTTGGCCCCAACAGATAAGACAGGCGACACACCCAAACTCAGCTCATACAAATCAATATTACCACAAAACATAAATACATAACACGTAATATGATTTACTTCTAAAAAAAGTCTTGTTCTTGATAAAGTTAACAATCTTGACAAATGAAATACAAAAGTAATCGAACCCAACAACTAAAATCATCCAAAAACATTGTATAAATCACACAAGCTAATTTGAGTTTTACATAGTTGACAAAAATGAACAACTCAAATGCTTTTTACTTCTAAACAGTCTTGTTCTCGATAAAGTTTCAATCTTGACATATGAAACACAAAAATAACCTCAACCCAACAATTAAAATCATGCTAAAACATTGTATAAATACCATAATCCAATTTTGAGTTCTACATAGTTGACAAAATTGAACAGCTCATTAGATTCACTTCCATAAAGCCTTGTCCTTGATAAAGTTTCAATCTTGACATATGAAACACAAAAATAACCCCAACCCAACTATTAAAATCATGCAAAAACATTGTATAAATAACATAATCCAATTTTGAGTTCTACATACTTGAAAAATTGAACAACTCATTTGAATCACTTCTAAAAAGCCTTGTTCTTGATAAAGTTTCAATCTTGACATATGAAACACAAAAATAACCTCAACCCAACAATCAAAATCATGCTAAAACATTGTATAAATACCATAATCCAATTTGAGTTTTACATAGTTGATAAAAATGAACCACTCATTTGATCATAATAGAAATAAGAAAACAGACCAAAACAAAGAACATCCTCAAGAAGTGGCTTTTGTAGGAGGTTGTTGTTTGACAGAACAAGAAGACTTAAAAGCTTCAATATGAGATTGACATTTAACATAATCTCCTTTGTTTTCTTGCAAACATTTCTTGAGGGCTTCTACATCACAACTTGGTGCTATTTTCTTCACACTCTTGTTGTTGTCTTCCTTGTTTTTCTCCATTTTTAAAGCCCACCTGAATGATCAGTTTATGAAATTTTAGATGTAATTAAATTAAGAATGTAATAAAATTGCACAGCTTTTTTGCAAGAAAATAACAGAAATAAGAACTGTGATGAAATCAATGAGCTCAGGTTAGAGGTGGGTAATTGCAGTTTTGTTAAGTGCGGAATATGGGCCTTTAGAATGTAAAAGGCCGAAGGATAGAACAAGCCCACTCTTATGAGTGTGGACTTCTTCTAGACCCGTCCAGGTAAAATGAAAAATATGTAATGAGTGTTTTTTCTTCTTTTTTTCTAAAAGAGTTTTCTCATATATAAATGCAAATCGGCTTCAAGAATAAAACAAAAGAATGAAAATATAAGGGCAAAAGGTAAGTCAGTGTGAATAAATTCATGGGTCAAGGTACTGTTATTATACAATGAAAACATGTCTAGTTTGTTATATGATATATAGGTTCAATTTTACGTATTTTTATATATCATCACATATGATCAAATACAGTCGCTCGACTGGTAAGTACCGTTTGAACAAAATCACGGGCTATGGTATTATGCCAAAACTATCACACATACTGTTTTATATATTGTGCACTAAGTCGTGAGTTTTCACAGTCTCAGTGCAGGAGCACGGTTACGTACATTATACCATGCACATACCCCGCTCTAAGCGAGTTATACCGGGTACATTTAAATTGGTTTAGCTACAATTAAGAATAGCCTTGCGCTTTTTTCTGGATCAAGAGTCGAAGACGAATAGGGTGAGCATCAAAATTCGAAAACCGGATTACCCGAATTCTCGGTTCGGTATCCGATTAAAAAAATCCGTAAATTTAAATATCTCATCCGAGAAACAAGGACCGAATATATGGTCCGACTTTTGTTGTAAATTTGATTACAGGTCTGGATCACATTACTACAAGAATACAGATATTCGAATCCGATATAAATTCTACATATAAAAATGACAACTAACTAACTTTTTAAAGATATATTGAAAGACTCAACATCTAAAAAATCATTATGCAGTAAATATTTTTTACCGCCGCAAAACTACTATTATATTCTCATATAAAAGATTGGAATATGTTATGACATGTATGTCAACCGGTATAAGCAATCATGTATTCATGTGTTGAAGCATCTACAAAAAGCATGCAGTTGTTTAATGAACTATGATTGTCGAGTTTGTGTAGTTACGAGGTCATAACTGTTAAAGGATCAAATACTTGACACATCATAATTCTCATTGAAGCTAAATTTACATGAAATTCTACCACCACTAAACATTTAACAAGCACTCCAGTCTCCAAGTATTAGCTAAATTCTTTTAGATAAGAGTATCCATTTTTTAAACCATAAAAAGTCTTATGTCTGAATGTAGAACTATCCACTTTAAATAGATTTAAAGGTCAAAAATAATCACACACTGATGAACCGTACATACTTCTCATATTTGAATTCTCATAATCCATTTTCCGATCCGATTTAAATGAATATATGAATTTCCAGATATTCGGTTTAACCGGAACCGGACTGAAATTTTAGTAATCCAAGAAACCGAATATCCGGTTCATATTTAATAACCAGGTAAGATATCTGATATTTCTCACTCGGGTTGAGTTGAGTAAGGATATGTCAAATACTCAGATTGAGTTGGTCTACGCTTGGTCAGGTTAAACCCCTTATTTTCCAGGATGGAAGGTCACGGAAGAAATGAGTTCAATTCTTGTATTATTTGAATGTAGAATTACCCTCATTGAAAAATGATTAGCTCCTCTCTCGTCATAAAGTTATTTTTCACTTATTAAAGACCCGGTTATGTATTCTAGTTATTTACCCTCATCGAGGAATTATCAACTTATATATTTAAGGCACAACTCTGTATTCATATATGTAGTCCCTTCCGGAGAGTCTTGGGTTACTATTGACTTATGTTGAAGGCTACTTGGAGGTCATTTAACGATGATCTACAATCTTCAATCATGTGTTCTGGTGGATTATACTCGTCGGAAGATCGAGGAGATCATGTTTTTAGTTTTCTTGATTTCGAGACATTTTTCATGTATTATGGTAAGTTATTTTTATCAGGGGTAATTATTCGTTCTAAATATAAACTAGGCATTTCCCTGTGGTCATTGACACGTGAGATAGTTGACAGCGGTTGATGTTAACTCCAACAAACAGAGATATTGTTGTGTGATATATATGGCTATTGTTTTGTGCAAGTCATTACCACATTTGGATAATATTTTATAGTATGGGCTCTCGTAACTGAGATATTTACCCATGTTCAACTATTTACATCTGTTATTCCTAGAAGACTAACAATGAGATTTACAGAAGGGGGGTTGAATGTAAATCTCAAAACTTTTTCAAGTTTTGAGCAGTTTATAAAGTTGTGTGTTCAAGAAGAACAAGTGTGTGAATTGCTTTAAGCTAATACAGACAGATATATATTCAAGCACAAATGTAAAGAACACAACAGACCTTAAAAACTTTTCTGGTGGATTTGTTGTTCCACCAGAGATGGTATATTAGAAAATCTGTGTTCAACAATGTTGATCACAGCTGCATCCTAGTACAAACTAGATGAATTTTCTCTCAAGATATTTCTTAACAGCTCTGGAAAAATCTCTCTAATTACTAGCTTCTTCTTGGTTCATATATATTACCAAGTGTACAAGTGAAAAACAATATAAAATTACAATAGTAAAATAAGTTCTTCACTTGCTTCTTTTCCTGTTCACTCAAGTACTTTGTTGACTATTGCAACTTTGTACAAAAGAAGAACGGCTGCTTTTTCTGTTGATCCTGAAATTCGGCTACCACATCTCAGTTTTCTCTGTCAACCCACGTGCCTCTGCTTGTAGGTACAACTACCACTTATCAACGGCTGATTAGCAGAACATCCGTTGAAGCTTTCATCCGTTGATGACTTCATCCGTTGAAGGATGTTATCCGTTGAAGCTTTCATCCGTTGATGCTCTCATCCGTTGAAGGATGTTATCCGTTGAAGCTTTAGAGACATCCGTTGAAGCTTAGCTTCTCATCCGTTGAAGGTCTTTTAAGTCATCCGTTGATACCACTTCATTTATACAAAATTACAAGGCATGAAATATTTACAATTGGCCTTCCTATCTGCATATCATCTAGTAGTCAACATGACTCATAGTTTCTCTCAACTTCTAAGAATTACAATTTTAAATACAGAGACTGAAATATGCTACAATACTAGACTTATTTCTAAGTAAAGCTACACCATCAACGGATAGCCAAAGTGGTCTTATCCGTTGAGGCTACAGACACTAAATTTCTACTTAAGTGTTTTGTTAAACATATCATCAAACTAATGCACATATATTCCTAACAATCTCCCCCTATTTATGTCTATAAGAACTGTAGGCATAAATTCAGGGTTAACTTGATGATAACAAAACACTTAACAAATATTTGAATTGAAACTAAGTAGAAATATAAAAAGTGCTGCAAAAGTGTATGTACTAGGAGGTAATTGAAGATTTACAGTATTTCCAAGGGTGCTCCTCTAGCCCGAGCAAAACATCATTTTCTTCTTTGTTCCCTGGTTTTCTTTCCTAGCCCTTTGTCATTTCCCTCAATTTGGAGTTGGAGTTTTCTGAAGAATTCAGCTTCATCTTCATCACTGATATCCAACTTAGATTGCATTTCCTTGAGAGTTTCATTGCTGGCAATCTTGAGTTGGTCTTCAAGTCTGAAAAATCTTCTGACTCCTTTGTCATCTCTAAATTCCATCAACCAATGAGGTGATTTGTGAATTTTAGTTCCCCTTTCTTGTATGAGTAAGGTTCTGGGTAAAGCATTTGGTTCCCTCCAAGTCTTCCTTATGTTGGCAATCTTGTTGAGAATTTCAGTCTTGGCTGTTCTGGTAAAGCCAGAATCCTTTTTGATGGCTGAAAAGACTCTGATCAAGGTAGAGTAGCCTTCATTTAGAATCCTGTGGAGAGGCCATGTTCTTTCCCCAGCTCCTTTATATCTGAACACTAATCTTTCTGGTAACTGTCTGTAGGCAGCTATTCCCCTTACATCCTCCAGCTCATCCAGATAGAGTTCAATGTCTGAAATTTCTTTTATGTCACAGATGTGAACATAATCATCTTTAGAAATGGGTGACTTAGGTTTAGGTTTTTGTTTTTGAGTGAATTTCTTAGAGGTTGTGGGAGGTGTAGATTTTGGTTTTCTTTTCTGTTTCTTTGGTGGTGGAAGAGTGGTTAGAAAGGTAGGCAATGTGATGTTGTCCCAATCAATAGGTTCCTCTTTTGGAATGATTGGTTCACCATGGATATTTATAGAGGGATCAGTAACAAAAGGTTCAGGTAAGGAAGGTAGTGGTTTAGATGTAGATTTGGTATCTTCAGGGTTATCTTCACTCCTTCTGTGTGCCTTGACCTTTCTTCTGTTTCCCTTCTGCCATTCCTCTCTTTCCTCCATATTTTCACCAAATATGCTCCCAAGAACCTCATCTAAGTTAGCAATCTTTTCTTCACCCCTGACTTCAATTCCTTTCATTTCTTCAACTTGGCTTGACTTTAGCTGTTTTTCAAGCTTTGCTTGTGCTCTTTTGTCAGCCTTTAATTGCTTGGCTTCTTCTTTCTTAGCTATTGAGAATTTGGGATGTCCTTGCATCACACATATGCTCTTTCCCTCTCTAATGATAATAGCTCTATTTCTCCTTACAGCCTCATCCATGGACTTTTTGAGATAGGCAATACTCCTGCCTAAGATCTTGTTCTCATCATCTTTTGAAGGAGGAAAGTCCACTTCTTTTAAAGGATTCTTTGTTGAGTCCTTATTGGATCTTTCATTGGGCTTGAGGATTATAGCTTGTAGCTCTTTGGAAGAAGCTTCTCCATCCTTAAGACTCCCTACTGGCATGAGCTCCATGTTGATTGGTTCAATCTTTGTGCTAAATTTCACAGATGTTGATTTATTTTGTGTAGAACCAAACACCAATTGCAACCTTTCATCAATTCTCCTCCATTGTTCTTTCATTTGTATTTCAGCTGCTGCTAGCTGAATCAAATCAATTCCATCAGATTTTCCCTTGATTTGAATGATTGGAGAGGTAGTGATGGCAGGAACTAGCACTTTAGATATCTGAATCTTTGTAGAGGGCTCTCCTTCCCCTTCCCTTTTATTCTCCCCCTTTTTGTTATCATCAAGGAGAGGGGTCAAGCCTTGTGCTTTTGCCAGCTGCATTAGGAGATTGGTTTGAGATTGTTGGTTGAGAAGAAGGGTGGCCACAGAATCTTCAATTCCTTGAACTCTGTCTTCCAACTTGGCCAGCCTTTGTTCAGTAACTGATTCCTTTTTCAATCTCGAAACCAAGTCCTGCAAAGTACCATAGGGCATGACTGAATCCAATTTTTCTGAAGTGAAGGATTTCAAGTCAGCAATATCTTTCCTGAGATCATTTAGACTCATATCTTGCTTTACTTTCTGCAACTTCATGAGATGCAGTGAGTCCAGGTGAGCTTGGAGGATAGCCTTGATATTTGCATTTGAAGTGTTCTGAATGGCCTGTTGAATAGTGATGATTTGTTTGACCAGGTGGACATTGAATTCACCTGTTCTATGCTCCTTAGTCAGGGCCCATTCAGGTAGATTAGGAATGGAACTAGGGTCTTCATCTCCCCCTATGTTCATGCTTCCATCAGAAGAAATAGAGTCATCATCATCAGAATTTACTCCAAATTCCTCAGATGGCTCACCAGCTGTAGAAGGCATCCTGTTAATAGCAGCTTTATCCCTTTGAAGAGATTCTGTTGAGTGCACTAGATGTAGTGTCCTCTCTGCCTCCTCATTGCCCTGAGCAGCCAACAGTTGATAGGCTGTCACAGGATGAGTAAAAGTGTCAGCATCCAAGGAAATGTTATCAATTACAGCTTTGTAATGTTGCTGAAATTGTCTTTCCTTTTCAGCATCATCCACAATCATTGACTCATGAGCAATGGCTGGTTCCACCCTTGTATCAACTGTACCTGCTTTTCTCTCTTTTTCTCTATGTTCTTGCATCAGGGGCTCCCCCTGGCTCACACATCTCACTCCCTCACCTTCACCTTCTAAGGTGGTACTCCACTCACTGACTTTTGCCATGCTGGAAGAAATAGCATGCATTTTTGTGCTCTCAATCTCTCCTTTTGCCTGGGAGCAACCCAGCCTCTCACTCAAATTTTCACTCCCTGCCCTCAATCCTAAAAGTGATTGCACAGTATTCATGTCTTCTACACTTGGAATCATTTCAGTTATTTGTGTAGAGACTATCAACGGATGTGGAATATCCGTTGAAGTTGAAACTGTTGTTATCAACGGATAACTGCTGTTAAGCTTATCCGTTGAAGAGCAACCACTTGTCAACGGATGAGTGATATCCATTGAAGAAGGAAAAGAAGATGAAATTGAAAGTGATATAACTGTTGAATCTGTATAGATTGATTTGATATGTGTTGATACAGATCCTTCAATTATATCTGAAAGAATTTGCGGGTGATCCAACAAATCATCTAAAAGATGATGATCACCTGTATTTGAGTGGGGCTTCTCCCTGAGTTGTAAAGAGGGAGAATCAGGAATTGATGGGAATAGCATATCCACATCCAGAGATGGTGAAGAAGTATTTGGTGATTGATGTGTAGTGATTGTGAGAGAATGGGGCTGTGACTCCACATTTATTGGAGTCACATCAAACTGAGTTTGAGAAGGCACAGAGACAGATGGATGTATCTGTGCAGTGTGTGCACCCTGTGTAGAAGATTGGGTTCTAGCCTTCTTTCTTCTAATAAAGGCTTTTGTAGGTGAGTGTTTGGCTTTAGTGTCCCTCCCTCTTTTGTTCTGTGTTCCTGGATGGGAACTCTTTTCAATAGTAACATCCTTTTGGGAGGATGCTACTAGGGATGTGCTAGAGACCTTTTCAACCACCACAGTTTTTTGAGAAACTGGGGCTTGGCTAGCTTGGGAAGCACTCAACTCTCCTTCCTTATCCTGGGGGTTTCTTTGATGTTCACCCCTCCCCTCACCACTCACACCCTGATCACTTCCCTCAGGGTTAATGGTTGTTGTTACAACTGTTGTCTTTTGAGAAACAACAGAGGTGGTTTTCTTTGTCTTGGATTTTGAAAGTTTGGATTTGGTGACCTTGGTAGAAATCTGTTGGGGCATTGACACAGATTTCATGGCCACACTAGAAGATAAAGAAATAGAGGGGTTGGAAGAAGTAGGAGTTGTAGAAGCAATTACCTCACCTACCTGGGGTGCATTCATGATTGGTAAATATACCAATTGCACACTGCTGTTAAGATCCATTCTCTTCAAGTCTGCAAGAACTCTTTTCTCTTGTGCCCAGCACTTGAGTTTATTATTCTCATTGATTATGACTAAACCTTCAGCAACATGGTTAGCCAATAACATAAAGAATCTAGCATAATAGATGTTATTAGGTCTATTAGCTTTGTTACCTAATCTAGTACCTAATTCTAGCATCACATAGTTGCTAAAGTTAAAGTACCTATCAGAAACAAGCATATAGAACATGTTAACAAGAGATGAAGTTATGGCATCAAAATTACTAATTTTCCCAGAGAAAACCTTTATGAAGGCATCCCCAAGAAAACTCCATTCTTTCCTAAGGCCTTTTCGTCTAATACCCCCTAAATTAGCAGAGTTAAGAGAGTAACCTATGGAATCTAACATGCTGGATACATCACTATCAGTGTGTGGTGTCATGGCATTGTTCTCAGGTAATTTAAAACATGCTTGTAAGTCATCACAGTTAATACAGTGATTTTTACCTTTGAGAGTGAAGGAGATAGTCATATCCATGGAGTTGAACTCAGCAGTTGTCCAAATCTCCTCAACTACTTCACAGAAAATCGTTGGGGCTTCCAGCATTGCATAGCTAAGTTTACAGTTTTTGATGAAGTCCATCATTTTGTGATAATCTGAGTGGGCTTCATTCTTCTCTACCAGAGCTATGAAATTATTCTTCTCGTAGATGAACCCAGATTGAGACATAATCTTCACGACTGGTGCCATTGTTGTGAGTAGAAATTGCAGAGAATAACTTGAGGGTTTTGCAGAGAGAAAATGGTAAATGCTTGAAATTCTAAGAAAGCGTAAAGTAATAATGAACAATCAGAAGGGCTTATATGCTTTCAAAGAAAAAAAAATAAATAAAGGATTAATCAATAAATAGGTGTTAGTGAATTTCAGCCGTTTAAGAATAAACTGTAAGTATTCTAATAACTACCTTTAAAACCAATACATACAGATGTATGTATGGTATCAACGGTTAAGAAAATAGAATCAACGGCTGTGAAACACCTCAAACGTCTGATGTGACATTTCAACGGATAATGTAAATTGTCATCCGTTGAAAGGTACTTCAGCTTTATCCGTTGACGGATAAAAGTTCCAGAGATATACTTGTCTTTCAACGGATAATGAATATCCGTTGATAGAGCAATTTTGACTTTCAACGGATAGGGAACATCCGTTGATGGAATAAACTTTGTTAAAAGTCAAATTTGTTCTAGCAACTAATATATTTCAGGCTCCACATCAAATTGCAAAGAAGACATGAATTTTAAGAGTAATTAAGCATACCTAGCTCACTTACCAATCTTGTGAATGTTGATTCATCAAGTGGCTTGGTAAATATGTCAGCAATTTGTTGTTCACTTGGAACAAAATGTAGTTCTACTGTACCATTCATGACATGCTCCCTGATGAAGTGGTACTTAATATCAATGTGCTTGGTCCTTGAGTGCTGCACAGGATTCTCTGTTATGGCTATGGCACTTGTGTTGTCACAAAAGATAGGTATTCTATCAACATGAAGTCCATAATCAAGGAGTTGATTCCTCATCCATAACATTTGAGAACAGCAACTTCCAGCAGCAATGTATTCAGCCTCAGCTGTAGAAGTAGAGACTGAATTTTGCTTTTTGCTAAACCATGATACAAGCTTGTTTCCCAGGAATTGACAGGAGCCTGTTGTACTTTTCCTGTCTATTTTGCAACCTGCATAGTCTGCATCTGAATAACCAATTAGATCAAAGCCAGATTCTCTAGGATACCAAATTCCTAAATTTGGTGTACCCTTGAGATATCTGAAAATTCTCTTGATAGCAATTAAGTGAGACTCCCTAGGATCAGCTTGAAATCTCGCACACAGACATGTAGCAAACATTATATCTGGTCTGCTAGCAGTTAAATATAAAAGTGAACCAACCATGCCTCTATAACTTGTAATGTCCACAGACCTTTCAGTCTTATTTAATTCAAGTTTGGTGGCAGTGGCCATGGGAGTTTTTGCAGATGAACATTCCATTAAGTCAAACTTCTTTAAAAGATCATGAATATATTTAGTTTGACTAATGAAAATTCCATTACTAACTTGTTTAATTTGTAAACCAAGAAAATAGGTTAGTTCTCCCATTAGGCTCATTTCATAATTACTTTGCATTAGCTTAGCAAACTTCTTACAAAGATTATTATCTTTAGAACCAAATATTATGTCATCTACATAAATTTGAACAAGTATACTAGAGCCATTAACATTTCTAAAGAAGAGAGTTTTATCAACAGTACCTCTAGTGAAGTGATTCTCCAAAAGAAATTTTGATAATGTTTCATACCAGGCTCTAGGTGCTTGCTTCAGTCCATAGAGTGCTTTCAACAGATAATACACATAGTCTGGAAAATTTGGATCTTCAAATCCTGGAGGTTGACTTACATAGACTTCTTCCTCTAATTTCCCATTTAGAAATGCACTCTTGACATCCATTTGATAGACTTTGAAATTGGCATGGGCTGCATAGGCTAGAAAGATTCTGATAGCTTCAAGTCTTGCAACAGGAGCATATGTCTCATCAAAATCTATTCCCTCTTGCTGAGAATAGCCTTTAGCAACCAATCTGGCTTTATTCCTTATGATAATGCCATTTTCATCCATCTTATTTCTGAATACCCATTTTGTATCAATAGGACTCTTGTTCTTTGGTTTGGGTACCAGCTTCCAAACTTGGTTTCTCTCAAATTGGTTTAGCTCTTCCTGCATAGCTAATATCCAATCTGGATCCAATAAGGCTTCTTCCACTTTCTTAGGTTCCTCCTGAGATAGAAAACTACTATACAGACATTCATCTTGAGTAGCTCTTCTTGTTTGCACTTTAGATGATGCATCACCAATGATCAGTTCAAAGGGATGATTCTTGGTCCATTTCCTTTGAGGTGGAAGATGAGCTCTAGATGAGGTGATCTCAGTATTGTCATGATGTGAGATGGAGTTTTGATTAGTTGAAACTCCCCCTGACTTGTTGGTCCTTTGCAGGGAACTTGGAGTTCCATCAATTAATGATGTAAATTGATTATCAGTTGATGAGCTATGATCAACGGATGTTTCATTAAGTACTTCAACGGATGATGCACAATGTCTTTCAACGGATGCTGAATTTTGTGCATTATCCAGGAGCAAATTTTGTATTCCTTTTGAAGTGTCGTCTCCATCAATCTCTTCTTCACTATCATCACAATATATTTCAATATTGTCAAATTTGAGTCTCTCATAATGTTCCTCATCTGTTAGTCCATCAATCTTTTTATCATCAAACACAACATGCACAGATTCCATAACAATGTTGGTTCTTAGATTGTAGACCCTATAAGATTTTCCAGCTGAATAACCAACAAATATTCCTTCATCAGCCTTTGCATCAAACTTCCCTTTATGGTCAGATTGATTCCTTAGTATAAAACATTTACATCCAAAGACATGAAGAAAGTTTAGAGTTGGTTTTCTTTTCTTGAACAACTGATAAGGAGTCATGCCTTTAGCTTGATTGATCAGAGAAATATTTTGAGTGAAACAGGCACAATTAACAGCTTCAGCCCAAAAATATGTTGGTAACTTTGATTCTTCAAGCATTGTTCTGGCAGCCTCAATTAAAGATCTGTTCTTTCTTTCAACTACCCCATTTTGCTGAGGTGTTCTTGGAGCTGAGAACTCATGCATGATTCCATTTTCTTCACAGAACAGCCTTAATGTCAAATTCTTGAATTCAGTTCCATTGTCACTCCTGATGTTTCTTACTTTTAAGTCAGGATGATTATTGACTTGCCTGATGTGATTGATAATGATTTCACTTGCTTCATCCTTTGATCCAAGAAAACAGACCCATGTGAACTTTGAGAAATCATCTACAATCACTAAACAATATCTTTTTCTTGCTATTGACAATACATTGACTGGTCCAAACAAATCCATATGTAACAGCTGTAATGGTTCATCAATTGTTGTTTCAAGCTTCTTCTGAAATGATGCTTTCCTTTGTTTGCCTTTCTGACAAGCATCACACAGACCATCCCTTGAGAATTCAACAAGAGGAATTCCTCTTACTAAGTCCTTTTTGACTAGATCATTCATTGTCTTGAAATTCAAATGGGATAGCTTCTTGTGCCATAGCCAACTCTCAACTGAACTTGCTTTGCTGAAAAGACAAGTAATAGATTCTGCATCTGTAGAGTTGAAGTCAGCTAAGTACACATTTCCTTTTCTAACTCCAGTTAGAACCACTTTGTTGTCTTTCTTACTAGTGACAACACAGGCTTCAGAATTGAAGGAAACTGTATTCCCTCTATCACATAGTTGACTGATACTCAGTAAGTTGTGCTTGAGACCATCAACTAATGCAACTTCTTCAATGATGACATTCCTTGTTGAAATCAAGCCATATCCCATAGTAAACCCTTTGCTGTCATCTCCAAAGGTTATGCTGGGGCCAGCTCTCTCTTTAAACTCTGTGAGCAGGGAGAAATCTCCAGTCATGTGTCTTGAACAGCCACTGTCCAAGTACCATAGATTTCTTCTATTTTCCTGCACACCACAAAATCAATCAATTTGATTTTGGTACCCAAGTTTCCTTGGGTCCATTCTTGTTAGCCTTTCTCCTAGACTTCATTCCTCCTGCATCTTTAGACTTAGGTGAGTTTGAGTCAACCTTGGTCTTAGATGTGGTTGGTTGAGGTGTAGGGTTAGTCACAACATTATCCAGCACATTTATAGTATTATTAGGCATGGATTGTGCATACATGTTATTCCACATTGGCATATTGTATGGCAATTGAGGCATACTGAATGCAGCAAGATAAGAATTGTTAAAATATGGCATGTTTGCAAAATGTGCATAAGGATTTTGTTGAGACATAACAGGCAGAGCATGTAGAGGTGATACAGACATGTTAGGCATGGAAGAGGGTACAGTTATGGGAGATTTCTTAATAGATTTACAGTTAGCAGATAGATGATTAACACTACTACAATGCACACAGCTTTTTCTAGGAGCATACTTGTCAGGTGTGTAATTGTTATGTTTGTTAACTCCTACCTTCCCATTTCTGTTGGATTTCCTTTTGGATTCCTTTTTATCCTCAACCATCTTGAGCCTATTGTTTAACTGTTCTAAGGTCATGTGCCCTACATTCACCTTTCTGACATCTTTGGATGTGCTTGCTCCTTCTTTGACAAAGTTCTTTGAAGTTGAACCAAACTTTTTGTTGAGTTTCTTTAGATTTTCTCTTTTAGAAACATCTGCCTGTTTTAATTGAGGAACCTTCAACGGATGTTCCTTTTCTTCCTTCAACGGATAACTTTCATCATCCGTTGATTCCACATCCGTTGACAGTCCATCAATTAATTCCAGTTTCTTTTTATTTTTATCCCAGGCAGTTTCACAGAATGATTCAATTCCTTGGACTTTGGCAATTTGAGCACTTACATCCCTAGATGTTTTCCAGGCTTTAATCACCTCTTGCTCTTTCTCTAATTGATTGGAAAGTATTTCTACTTTCTTAATAGATTCAGCTAGTTCATTTTCAACAGATACACAATGCAGCTTAGTCTTTTCTAGGTCAATTAACTTATCTTCTAACACAGCATTTCTATTACTTAAAAACAGATTGTTCTCTTTAATCCTACTATTTTCTTTAGCAAGAGATTTAAGAGATACACGCAAATGATACAGTTCAGTAGACATGTCATTAAAAGCATCATTGCACTCTTCTTTAGTAAGCTGTGTTATATCAGTAGTAATTACCTGGTTGCTTGATGAACTAACTTCATTCTCCTCAGAATCAGCCATGAGAGCCAAGTTAACATATTCCATGTCTTCATCCTCTTCTTCTCCATCAGCTGCCCAGTCTCTTTCTTGAGTAATGAAAGCCCTTTCCTTCTGTTTGAGCAGATCAAAATATTTCTTTTTGTAATCTACTTGTTCAAATTTCTTCTTTTCAGAGGTTGGCTTTCTGCACTCACTTGCAAAGTGTCCACTCATACCACAATTAAAACACTTGAACTTGGATTTGTCCACCATGTTCTTATGGGGTTTAGTGGCTCTAGTGTTTTTCCTGAACTTCATCTTTGCAAATCTCCTGGACAGAAATGCAAGATGCTCATCAATTCCATCAGAGTCATCTTGACTGGAGTTGTCTTCATTTTCAGCAACTTGCCCTTTACCCTTGTCTGATTCTGGATTTCTCACACCATCTTTGGAGCTTGATGTAGATCTCACAGTTTCTTTTCTGCATTCTTTCTCATTTTCAGCTACCAATGCAACTGAACCTCCTTTCTTTCTCCCCCTCTCCAATACCTCATCCTGTTCCAACTCTAGTTCATAAGTCTTCAAGATTCCATATAATCTTTCAAGAGTAAAGTCCTTATAATCTTGAGAGTTTCTTAAGGAAACAGTCATGGGTTTCCATTCCTTTGGTAAGGATCTCAAAAATTTAAGATTTGAATCCTTCACCTGGTACACTCTACCATACAGCTTCAGTCCATTCAACAGTTTTTGGAATCTATTGAATGTGTCATTTAAAGATTCATTTTCTTCAAAATGAAAGTGCTCATACTGTTGAATGAGAAGCTGCATTTTGTTCTCTCTTACTTGTTCTGTACCTTCACACAGCAGCTGAACTGTGTCCCAAACCTCTTTGGCAGTTGAACAATTTATCACATTATCAAACATATCCTTGTCAAGACCATTAAACAAAATGTTCATAGCCTTCTTATCCTTGTGGACTTCTTCTGTGTCTTCCATTGTCCATTCTGCTCTGGGTTTTGGAATGGATTGACCAACAGCAATTGTGGCCGTAGCAACTGTGGCTACTTTGTGGGGAATGTGAGGACCATTCTCAATGCAGTTTACATAACCTTCATCTTGGGAGAGTAGATGAAGGTGCATTTTCACCTTCCAGTGGTGATAACTGTCTTTGTCAAGAACTGGGATCTTTACTCCAATATCCTTCTTACTCATCTTTGTTAGATTCCAAGATCTTTAAACTCTTTGTGTGTCAAGAGCCTGCTCTGATACCAATTGTTATTCCTAGAAGACTAACAATGAGATTTACAGAAGGGGGGTTGAATGTAAATCTCAAAACTTTTTCAAGTTTTGAGCAGTTTATAAAGTTGTGTGTTCAAGAAGAACAAGTGTGTGAATTGCTTTAAGCTAATACAGACAGATATATATTCAAGCACAAATGTAAAGAACACAACAGACCTTAAAAACTTTTCTGGTGGATTTGTTGTTCCACCAGAGATGGTATATTAGAAAATCTGTGTTCAACAATGTTGATCACAGCTGCATCCTAGTACAAACTAGATGAATTTTCTCTCAAGATATTTCTTAACAGCTCTGGAAAAATCTCTCTAATTACTAGCTTCTTCTTGGTTCATATATATTACCAAGTGTACAAGTGAAAAACAATATAAAATTACAATAGTAAAATAAGTTCTTCACTTGCTTCTTTTCCTGTTCACTCAAGTACTTTGTTGACTATTGCAACTTTGTACAAAAGAAGAACGGCTGCTTTTTCTGTTGATCCTGAAATTCGGCTACCACATCTCAGTTTTCTCTGTCAACCCACGTGCCTCTGCTTGTAGGTACAACTACCACTTATCAACGGCTGATTAGCAGAACATCCGTTGAAGCTTTCATCCGTTGATGACTTCATCCGTTGAAGGATGTTATCCGTTGAAGCTTTCATCCGTTGATGCTCTCATCCGTTGAAGGATGTTATCCGTTGAAGCTTTAGAGACATCCGTTGAAGCTTAGCTTCTCATCCGTTGAAGGTCTTTTAAGTCATCCGTTGATACCACTTCATTTATACAAAATTACAAGGCATGAAATATTTACAATTGGCCTTCCTATCTGCATATCATCTAGTAGTCAACATGACTCATAGTTTCTCTCAACTTCTAAGAATTACAATTTTAAATACAGAGACTGAAATATGCTACAATACTAGACTTATTTCTAAGTAAAGCTACACCATCAACGGATAGCCAAAGTGGTCTTATCCGTTGAGGCTACAGACACTAAATTTCTACTTAAGTGTTTTGTTAAACATATCATCAAACTAATGCACATATATTCCTAACAACATCTATGGGTCTTGAACTTGCCCACCAAAAATTTATTTGAATTATGTAAGATTTTTATCCCCGTAAATCAAATTCACGCATATTATGTGTATGACCGAAAATACAAATAGTGGTATTGTAGCATGCAAATGTGCAAATCAATGATAAAACTCAAATTTAATTTCATTCAACAAAAATTTTATTTAGAAAAATAAAAAACACCTTCATACCATGATAAATTAGTAATTTAGATTGATAAAATGTCTCACCATTTTTCAAGGTAAATTAATAATATATATATTGAATGAAATATCTTATTATTTTCCTTAACCAACCCTTTTATCAGATTATTATTGTACATTATATATTATATAATATATATTAAAGGTTTTTTAAGAAAAAACCCAAGTTAAAAAAGTTTTTTGCAGAAATACTATCATTTTTTCAAAAAAGTTGCAAATATATATATATATATATATATTATTTGCAATTTTTTTGTGCTACTCGATGCAACTAGACGTGAACTCGACGAATTTCTGCAAATTCATGCAAACAGTTGCAAACTTGAATGCAATCAAAATCAAACTCGAATGCAACAAAAAAATTTGATGCAAATAGTAGAATACATGGTTGATTTTTTTGAACCATATTTTTGTGAATATTTCTGTAAGATAATAAAATCGTAAAAAGAATTAAAAAAGTATGTTTTGATAATTTGTGTAGATTTTACATAATAGATAGATAATATTATATTACTTTTTTCAATAGAATATTTTTTTTTACTTTTGTACAACCCGATACCAATAATCTTTTTTTTTGAAAAGCAAAATATTATAAAAGGGACAAAGCCCAACCAACCACCATTACATAAAAGCCTAATCGGAAAATGGGCTTCTTATACAAGTCTTAATCATCAACCAACTACTAATAATAATACCAACAAAATACTTAACTTGGCCATAATAATATTAGAACTAAAATAACTGAAAGGAGGCCCAAACAGTCTACTGCAATTCTTCATCTTCCCGGAACTAAAGCTCCATGGCAGCTTCATCCTGAGCTTCCCCAACTCCCACACCAGCAACTGCAGCCGGAAGACCAATAACAACTTCCATGCTATTAAACTCATCACCATCTTCACCACCAACAACAGCTTCACAATTTACTATTCCATTGGCATGCATGCCCGGGACCTGATCTGGGACACCATCGAAATCATTGTTGTCTTGTTCAGGATCATCCACCTCCTCTTGCAGCTAAACATGCTCAATCCCCCCTGCCTAACAGCTCTAAATCGCTGATCAACACTACCCAGACCCACATCCAAGTACCATAATTCCTCAATCCTACCAAAGTCTTCCTCGATTATCACCATTTGCTTCCAATGATGAGCTCCATACCTAGCCTCCCTGTCCACAAGCCTTAATTCACACCTGTAATTCTTATCAGCCTTACGCTGGTTCAATTGCCATAACACATGAGCATACTGAGGTTGCCCCCACCACCGTAGAGTTGTATAAATCCTAGTAAGCATCGATGTGATCCGTCTCCAAGATAATCCTCTTGTAGCCCTTGTAAAAAGCCTACTTGAGCCCCTCCAACAATGCATGCAACTCACTCTCCATCTGATCCTCAAAGCCCAAAGACCCAACTACCATATAAAATATGACCCCAACCTCATCTCTAAACACAGTCTCTATCCCTGCATGACTTCCATTAGGCAGCGCCTCCTGAGAAAAATAACTGTGCACATTGCACTTAATAACTCCCTTGCTAAGCATCAACCACCTAACATTAACATTGACATTTTCTCCTTCCATTAAGAAAAATTAAGAGAATCTAAATAGACTAACCCCCTATTTTAAGAAAATGAAGAGCCTAAACTAAAAATAATACTGCAGCAAACATAACACTTCTATATATATATAAGTACTAATGAGTCCCCCTAAATGCTGTCACAGACCCCTAAACACACAATCCATCTCCCCAAGCACACGTTTGAGCTTCCAAGAAGAATCTGGAAGCTTTTCCATTTGTCCAAGTTAACATAATGACCCTAGGGGCAATAATTACTCTAAAACTCCTTAAAAAATCTATACAAATGTTTTATTAAACTCTCACCCTTTAAAATAAAATCCCCACTAAATTTATTATATATCGAATTTGCATGCATGTAAAAAATATTTCAAGAATCACTTATCTCCAATTTCTTTAAAAGGGTTCTCCTTCTTGCATTCGAATCTGCCACTGCATTCCATTCTCTCTTAATATGCTTTAGCTGCACTGTTAGAAATTTACCATGCCAAAGCTTTTCCTGAATAGCAGCTACATCAGTTTGTTTTACCAACAACTCATTGTATGATATAATTAGAACCTGCTTTTGTTTCCAACAACTGCTTTTCAAAATTTCAAGCAAAGTTTCCAATGTAAGATACTTTACTTCAAGGACTTTAGTTGTTGTTGAGGGACCAGCAAATTGAAGTAAAACTTCCCCCATAATTGACTGAATAACTCCTCCAATGTCAGCTAACCAATTTCCTCCAGAATCACGTCTTAAACTACCATCAATGAAAGAAGCAATCTCAAACTTCTCACTATGGATTGTATTCCACCAAAATTCTTTCTCACTTGTTGTGATAACCCCAACTGGATTGATACTCCACCATTTAACTCTCTCCTGACTTATTATTCCATTGGTTATACCCCACTCTAAAGCTCTACTTTGAACCAGGAAGCACACTTGATTGATTTTCAAAAAACTGTTATGAAAAAGACATTTATTTTCTGTGTAGCCAAATAGTCTGAATTGTAGACACTAGAACAATGGTCCACATTTGCTTAATAACACCCTGAGGGAACAAAGACCTGGATCTCCACATAGAATCCAAATTTTCTACAAACATTTTTGAAGTTAATCCCCACCAGTTAATAACAAAAGACCAGATTTTGCTTGACATTTCACACTTCCAAACCAAATGTACCATAGATTCTTCTTCTGTTTCACAAAAAAAAATCTTGGAGCCATTAAAGTTATTGATTCTATCAGCTAGCCACACTTTAGTTGACACTATCTCAAAATGGGGTTTCCATAGAAATAATTTAACTGACTCAGGAACCTTGCATTTCCAAATATCTTCCCAAATATTGTTAGAATAGGTACCTCCATCATTGATCAACTCATAAGCTGCTTTACAAGAAAACTTGTCACCCAAGGAAACCCATATTAGAACATCTTTTTTGCTCCTCAAATGAATGGAGTCCAGCACCTTTTCTAGCTCAAGTACCTCATCTAATTCCCAATTTCTTAACTTCATGTTCCAAAAAACTTCTCATTTCCTTTCATAGCAATCCCATAAAACCTTGACAACTATAATTTCCTTATACTTAAGTTTAAAAATATTATAGAGTCTACTAAACTGTTCCCTCGAGACTTTATCTTTATACCATAAGTCTTCCCAGAATAAAACAGATTCACCATCATGGACCTCCCATTTCAAGTTACCAGGATTTAAAAAATATGACTTAGATAATTCATCCACTGCATTGAACACATCTTGTACTATAACTGAACAAGACCTAGAACTGCTGCTTAAACCTCCCAACTCCTTCCATTTGTTAAAATCATATTTCTCGCTTAACCAAACATTCCAGCTAGCATCTCTGTCAGACTGCCACCTAAACCACCATTTATAAAGAAGTATTAAATTTATCTGCTGAAGTATGCCAATCCCTAAATCTCATACCTTTTCGGGATTGCAAACCAAACTCCAAGCTTTTAAATGCATCTTCCTACCGAAACACCCTTCATCCTCCAAGGTATTTCCCCAGAAAAAATCTCTTCTTATCTTCTCTGGTTGCTTATAAACTCCAACATCAACTTTATGCAAAGAAAACCAATATATAGACAAACTATCTAATGTAGACTTAATCAGAGACAACCTTCCAGCCTGATTCAGACTGTCCCTCTTCCATCTAGCCAACTTGTTCTTAAACTTGTCAATCAAAGGTTTCCAAAAAATGAATTTCATGGGGCTTAAGCCAATTTGACTACCCAAGTAAGTAAGTGGCCAAAGCCCAACCTTACAGCCAAGCTTATCAGCAAATAAGTCCATCTCTACACTAGGTAAATGATAAGCAAGTAACTTACTTTTCTGAAAATTAATCTTCAATCCAGAAAGCAGTTGAAAACACTGTAACACCCTTTTAATGCCAGACTGATTTTAGATTTCCAATTAAGAACACAATTGTGTCATCAGCAAACTGCAAGTAAGACACAGTCCTTCTTTCTTTCCCAAAATTCAAACCCTCAAACAACCCTAACTCACATGCTTTCTGCAGCATTTTACTAAGCACTTCCCCAGCCAAATTGAATAACATTGGAGACAAAGGTCCCCTTGCCTAATTCCATTTGAGATACTGAACTCCTTTGTAGGACTACCATTAACTAACACTGAAATCCTAATTGTTCTGAACAAATTCTCTGTCCACTTGATCCACTTTTTTCCCAATCCTAAGCATTCCATATTACTTAGAAGAAAGTTCTAGTTGACAGTGTCAAAAGCTTTCTCAAAGTCCAGTTTCAGTATTAAGCCTCTATTCCTTAAAGATTGAAAAGAGTTATAAACTTCATTTACCAGCATGATACTCTCTGCCGCTTGTCTACCCTTTACAAATCCATATTTATTCCCATCTATCAGCTTATCATAGACACGGCTAAGCCTCTGTGCCAACACTTTTGTTAGCAGTTTGGTCACACTGTTGATTAAACTGATTGGCTAAAATCCTTAAGCAGTGTGGGCAACTTGACTTTAGGAACAAGTGCAATAAAAGATGAATTACACCCCTGAAGGAGCATATCTAAGTCAGCAAAAGTAATGAACCCTTCAAGAATCTTATCTTTGAGATATACCCAGAACTCTTTGATATACCTCATGTTCATCCCATCTGGACCTGGAGCTTTTTCATTACCAAAAGATTTAAGAGCAAATTCTAGTTTTTCCATACAAAATACTTGCCCTAACTGAGCCACTTCCTCCACCTTCAATCTTGTACTTAGTAGAGAGTCCAATTGACAAACCTCCACTATTCCTTTATTGTATATTCCTTTAAAATATTCAAAAAGGTATTACTAATTTTCTTAGGATCACTCACCAACTTATCCTCTACTTAAATCTTCTCAATCATGTTCCTACACTTCCTTTTCTGTATTACCTTATGGAAGAATATAGAGTTTTTGTCTATTTGCAAATTCTATTGAATCATTGCTTTTTGTTTTAACATAGAGTCCCTATTCCGGAAACATACAGCCAAATCCCAGGAACATTTCAAAACTTCATTACCCCGAATATTGTTCTTGTCAAAATACTTCAGTTTTGACTTCAACTCTTCAATTTGCTGATCAAGTTTATCTTTAGATCCTTTACATCACTGTTTCAATCCTAACTTCAATTGCTTCAACAACACTTGAAAAATAACTCTAGAACCAGACTTCTTGGATTGCATCCAAAAGTTTTCCATCTTCTTCCTAACCCCATCATCCTTTAACCACCAATTAAAAGTCCTAAAAGGAACTGGACTTCCTTTACTTTGCTTAGTAGACAACAAAATAGGCTTATGATCTGATACCATCCTATTGAGAGCATACCCTCCCCAAAAGCCAGTTGAATACCAATTCCCATTCACCAAAAATCTATCCAACTTACTACATTTCCTATAAGGACCAAACCAAGCGTACTGATCATTGACCAAACCTATATCACACAGATTATTATCCTTAATGAAAGAACCAAAACCTTGCATATTTATCCTCCTATAAGTGCAATTGGCACTTTCACTTTCATCCTTAATGCTATTGAAATCCCCCACTATACAAATTATGTTAGAATTAGAAATATTAAGGACATCTGAGAGTTTTATCCATAGCTGCTTCTTAAAATGCAGACCCAAATGACCATATACATTAACTACATGAAATAGCTCCTCAGAAACTATACTTCTAAATTTTATCCATTGCCAGTTTTTACAAGAATCCATCCCAATATTCTGAAAGCTTAACTCATCCCAAGCCATTTATAACCCTCCTGATAAATCTTCTGAATCTTGAATCAGCCAACCAATCTGATCCTTAGCCCATAATAAACCCTCCCAAAGTTTGTTCCAACTAGAACACTTAGTTTCCTGTAAGCACAGTATGCTAGCATATTTACCTCTTTAATCAAATCCTTAATCATCCTTCCCCTACAATTCCACGACAGTATCTTAATATTTTCAACTAACATAATGACCAATTTGTATTACAAAGCAAATCCAATCTAAACCAAAACTGCCTACATATCACCTCTTTGCAACTGCTCTGATACCTTCTTTAGAGCAACCTCCCTATTTCCTAACATTTTTAGTCCCATTAACTCTGCACGTTCAACAATTTCCCTAGCTACATCTTTCACAGACTCTTCTTCCTTTTCCTTTATTGTATCCATTTTCTCAATATTTTGAAAACAAGGTCCCAATCTTTTACTATTCCCCAACCTACTTTTATGTCATAGACCATATTTACATTTCAAGTCAAACGGATTTATGCTTTTTTTCCTAAATACTTTCTTAGGTTGACCCACTCCTTTCACCTTGAAATTAATCAAACCATTGCAAAGCGATCCCTGAGAATTTTTAACTGACTCCACAGAGCCAGCACTAGCAGACTTCTCCATAGTCCCATCCTGATAAGAAGAATTAGAACTTTGCTCTAAATCCCTTCTACATTGCAATGGTATCAATGTCCCATCGTTTACTAATTGCATTTTATCCTTTACTACCTTCCCTGGATCAAAACCCTTCATCCGACTCATATCCTAGTGTACCTCGGTTACATTGCCAGTCCCTTTAACCATGGTCTTAGCATTTTTCTCCAAAGTCCTTGTTACCTCACTAATCTTATCAACACAATCAGTTAGAATCAGATTTCTGACAGCCAATACATCATCCTTATTGACATTTACAACAACTTCCGAATCTTCAAAATCTGAAACTTGAACATCCCTACCATCCTTTTCATCCAAGTTTATCTCATTATTAGAGACACACATTGGCTCAATTCCATCTTTTAGAACTCCTAAATCTGTAATCTCCGTAAATCTTACTGTATAAATTTTCCCCTTTACCAGGATATTCATTTTATCATCGATTCTTTCACTTCTAATCGTGGAAACACATACAATCGGATCAAAAAATTCACTTTCACCATCCTTTTGACATGTCCACCAAATCCAGTCTCCCATCCACCTTAAATATCCTTTTAAATTCTCCTCTAACCAGACATTCATAGGGATACCCTTAGTTTGAATCCAAGCGGTTCTAGGAATGATCAAATCCCTTTCTCTAAAATTTCTCATGGAGTTAAACCATTCCTGATAAAACTTATCACCAAAGTCTTCCCATTTTCTATCACTCATGTTAGCTAATAAAAATTTCCGAGTACTCAAACCAATCACATTTACCTTTTCCAGACCTTATTGCTGCAGCTTATTCTGTAATGACCTAGCCGTTTCCTCAACTTTAGAAAAGACTACCTTTGTTTCAAATAAGCCTTCCTCAACATCCTTATCAACTACCGCCTCAATGTATTCAAAAATTCCTTTCTTAAATCAGACTCAGCTGCATGCTTAGAAGACTTCGAATTAGTTTTATCTTGCTTCACCACTTGCTTAACTGGCTCTAAAATCGTCCCTTTCTGCTTCCACGACACACTGCTTTTACCATTCAACACCATCTTGTAACCTACAACATTATCCTTTCCCAATACCTTTTCATTCAGACTCATTCTAATCCTTGAGCACTAACCCCCTTTCTCTTTAACATTCAAAATAATTGTCCATGCCTCCAATTCAGAATCCGTTTTGACAAAGCCTATTCTCTTACCTCTCTTATCCCTTTTTAGGTAAGATTATGCCCAACTCTTTTCCGACTGGTTTAAAGCAATCCCATAATTCCCAAGTTTTAGCTTTTTCCGGTATATATATATTAACATAGTGAAGTTTTATTTTGCATTTACCTTGTACTTGTGTTTTATATTCTGAACCAATTTCCAGTCCTCTTCTTTTTATTACTTCTATCCTCAACCTCTTTAAATATTGGAGTCTCTAACATTTGAGCATATGTCTTGATTTCCAAAGAATGCTTATTACTTAGAGATATATTCTCTCTTTTTCTTTCCATTCCAAACCTCCTCTAAACTTCAAACTTCTTCGGTGGATTTGATTGAGATTCTCCGTTACTGCTTGTTTATCCCCTTTAAAGAAACCCTCCCTGGTCTTCTTATCCAAAATATCCTTATAAGCCCATACAAAATCCTTCAAAATTTGCTCCCCATCCTCGAGCTTTCCTTTCTTCACTCCACTTTTTCTGGCTAACTTACCTAATCCTTTATTACCAACATCCCCAACTCTGAAAGATTCATCATATACCGATTGAGCAACCTTGTTGATGGAGGAGGCGAGAGCGCCTTTGAAAGAGCCAAAGACATTTTTAGATACCCTAAGTTGTCTCCAAATAATCCCAATAATCTTTGACATTTATTCACATTCCCTTTCAATATTTTTTTTTTGTTTCGTGAGGCATTCCCTTTAAATATTATTCTTCTTTTTATAGAAAAAATATCAAATTCACAATGAATACTAAACGCTATTCCATATTGACAGAAATACCCTTGATGAGATTTGGAGCCTTAAACACAAATTTGAAAAAACAAACCACCCCTCACAAAATGAACGGCTCCTACCGATTAAAAGCTTCTCTCACACTCTAATTTCATCTCTCCCATTACAAATATTACATACAATCACACATCTGTACTCGCACCTCTACACAATGAAACCAAATGTACCGTCTTCGAGTTCAATTACGTCTCGATTAGTTCGAATAATCGCCAAAATCCGTGGCTATACTGATCAAGAATCAGTTTCTGTTACGGAGAATGCAGTGCCGTTGATCTCTGTGTACAAACATGGTGAAGGTGGATCAGATGAGAAAGTTACCGTCTCGTTCGGAGAACAATCGGCCTGGTAATTCCTTATTCTTCGAAAATTGTGATTACTTGTCGGTTATTGTTAATGAATTCGATGAAATTATGTGGAATTCGAAGTGTTTGTGTGAATTTATTGATTATTTAGGGCTTTTTTGAGATGAATTTGATGTTTTTGTAGTCGAAAAAATGCGTTTGAGATGGATTGTTGTTACGGACAAAATGAGGATTTGAGTTTGATTTTTGAGAAGGAAATTAGGCCTTTGGTTTCTGGAGTTTTTGATGGAAAAAATGCGTCGATTATTGCTTACGGAGCTAGAGGCAGTGGTAAAACCTGCACAATTCAGGTTAGTTTGGTACTCTTGTAGAATTTTGTAATTGATTGTGCATTTCTAGTTTTATTAGTTTTCAAATTGTGTTGTATTTGTTCTGATTATTGACTGATATGAAGGGTTCTGAGGATAAACCGGGATTGGCAGTACTTGCCATTTCCGAAATTCTTTTGGTGGCGGAGGGAAGTGGGAAGTCAGTTGCCGTGTCCATGTATGAGGTTTACCAGGATAATGTGTTTGATGTTTTGGATTCCAATAAGAAGGTTCAACTATTCGAAAATTCTCAGAGGACTACTGAATTGAGAGGCATTTCACAGGCAAGTACCTAGCCTAAGTCCTAGTGTGAGCGTAATTATTATGACAAAGGTTTAGTTTAATTAGTGGCGTGACTTATTATTTTTTACACTTTGTAGGTTCCTATTAATTCCATTTCGGAATTTGAGAAATTGTACTATGGTAATGCTACCCGAAAAGCTACGGAGAAGATAGGCCCTAAGATTGTTCGAAGGAGCCACAAGGGACTGATGATATGTGTATTATCTAATAGTGGAAATTCAAATGCCAAGCTTGTAGGGAAAATGAATTTTGTTGATCTAGCAGGTGAATACTTTGAGGCTTGAGCTATAACATAAATCCTATATTTAACATAAGTACTAATTTTTGCTTCTGTTTGTTTTGTGCAAGGTTACGAAGATGCAAGAAGGATTAGTGTTGATCATGCAAATTCGGGGGAGACTGCTAACATCAACAAGTCTTTGTATGCCTTGCTAAATGTTGTATATGCTGTCAATACAAATGAAAGCCGAGTGCCATACCGAGAAAACAAACTTAGTCGTGTATTGCAAGATTCTTTTGGGGGTAGCAGCCGTGTTTTGCTCCTCACTTGTTTGGTAAGAACTACGAAGTAATCTTATTGGTACATAAAAGTTTTCTTGGTAAATTGTAAATGAGTATTTGAGACTTTTTCCCGGCTTGATTATTTTCACCATATTTATTGGAATGTAGAATCCTATGTGTCAAGATACAATGTACACGGTGAGCTTGGCCTCACGATCCCTTCAAGTCAACAATGGGGTTTCTGACGCTGTGATAAGAAGTAGTGTGAGTTCAATTAAAACAGTCCAATCACTGATGAAAAACCAGAAACCTGCAATTCTTTCTGATGCAACAAATAAAAAAATTGGCTCAAACTCAATAATGAGAAGTAGCAAGAGTTTAACTAAACAGGCACAATCATCAGTTAAGAATCGGAAACCTGCATTTGTTTCTGCTACAACAAAGAAAGAAAATGATTCCCGATTGCCTTTTAGTAAAAAGAATGATGTCAAAAATGGGAGGTATTGCGTTGACCTGTCTATTTGGATATTCCACTATAATATAAGATGTGAATTCAATTTGACTGTTTATCTGTTTCTTTTCTAATTTTAAAGGAAACTCTTCGATGATGGTATCCCTTCAACTACTACCCATAAAGAGGTAATTTATTCATATTTCTTACATTTGTTTCTAGGTGTCAGAGAAAGCATAGTTATATTTAAGTAAATGAAATCACTTAATAGTATTTGTTCATATCATCTTCATCATTGCATCTAATTATTTGTTTGTAGCATTTCATCTTTATTGATTATACTTGAATTGTGTGTGCTTGGAATTCAATACATCAGGCAAAGTTACCCGTGGACTGTTCTTCTGCAATATCTCCAAATGCAGTTGTTGGTGCTGCTTTATCCCCAAAGAATAAGGTAAAACACACAGTTACATTATTTATTTTACTTCTTAAATAGGGACATTTTATGTAGGAATAATTTTCAGCAGGAAGAGAGTATTGCAGATGTCACCCTAGAAATGATGGACTCTACGTGGACGGCAGAGAAGGTAATGCACCAGTGCTATAATGAATATATTCCTAGACCTATTGGTCAAGATCTTGTCGTGTTAATATTATTGAGCTAACTATAGTTATATCAAAAAATATAGTATAGGAGGTCCATATTAGTTCTTACATTGTGCTAGAAGTTTCTTTTCAGTAAATGATTTTCCTGTAGTGACAAAACATCAAATTGTATGTTGCACATGACTTTTCTATTGTGTGCTTTAGATACTCTTTCCCTTCATAAATTTACATTTCTAACATATACTAAGGCTACTTGGATTCATTCAGGATATTTTATCGGCACCTGCTTACGATGCATCAGAAGATAAGGTCATTTATTAACCATTACATAATACAATCATATAGAATATCACTAAAAGTGGGTAGTATTTATACTGTATATACTTTCTATTGTTTCCAGGTTGTATATCCGCTCGTCTCTAATAGTGACTTCAAAATATCAACCCCTCTTGAGAATAAAAGTAAGTAGAAGTGAGCCTAATGCTAATTTTGAGTTAAATTTGTCTACTGTATATCTTTAATAATCTAATTTATCCTTAATTTATAGGTGAAATCACTGAGAAGGATAATAATAACTTCCAAGTACATGAAGAAAATTCACCACCACTCAGTTCAAGACTACGAGAATTGTCAAACAACTTGAAGTCTTTATATGCTTCTACACCTACACCTTTAGCTACACAGGATGTTATTATTCCATTTTGTCGGTTGTCTGTTCAAGAACCCCAAACTCCTCAAACTCCTACGACGAGTACACAGAATCCGCGTGAAATATTCAATAATCGCAGTTCAGGGCTGAAGGTAAGTTTAAGATAGTCTTAATTTGTTAGCGTAATGGTTTTTTTTTTCACTAATTTTTTTTTTCAATTTATTGCAGCAAAGTCTGGTCAAGGACTGCCTTAAATTTATTAATTCTGCTAGCAAGTGAGTAAACAATTCTTCCAGTTTTCTTCATATCTTTAATTGATGTTCATATTTTATTTTAATCTTCATCATAACTTTGAATAAAAGTGTGTTGTGCGAAGGTATCATAGGTGCAAATCCGATTTGAATAGCATTGATTTGAATAGCACCGTGTATTAACTTTGTACTAATCCGTTCTGTAATATTTGTACATGCAGGGACGAGTTGAAAGGATTAAAGGTAGTGTTTCATACATTTTATGCATATTAATATCAATATATTATCATTAACTTAATTTTACAAATAATCTTAATTTATCTAGGGCATCGGGGAGAAGAGGGCAAATTATATTCTTGAACTTCGTGAAGAGTCCCCCGAGCCTTTTAAGAATGTAAGAATATGATTTAATTCTTTTGTTGTTCTGCTCGTCCATACATATTTATTTGGACATTCACATTATTATATAATATATATGGCAGCTTGATGATTTGGAAGAGATCGGGCTTTCAGCAAAGCAGGTTTTGTCTCTCATTTGTTTCTGGTTAACTGTCCAGAGTACTCTAGTTTTAGTTGTCTACATAATACATATTTCATATTTGTTTGTACTTGAGATGCTATATAAAAAACTTACTCCTTGGATACATTATGATTTTTTTTCAAATTATTTAAATGCAGGTCAAGCGTATCATGAAAGATGTAGCTGGGGACCTTTTCAATTAATCTGCTTTGGCCTCAAGAGTGAATTTAAATATGGCAAAATGCAAGTACAGCCTATTTGTTCTGTAATATTTTTGGAGACAAGGATTTATTGATTTGCAATTGATGTTCATACGTTTATTTGCAGTGTTTTCAAAGTAGCAGTAAATTAAAACTGTGTTGGTTACATCATAATTTATGAACATGAAAATATTTCATGTGATACAATTATCACAGATGCTCTCTGTTCAAGAATACTTTGACAACATAATGAACAAGTTATGTGTTCTGTCTGCAATCTCCTTTGAGTTCCTTTGATTTACTTAAAAGTAGTCAACCTTGTAACTATGAAACAAACCTGTACTAGGTCTTATGAACTACCCATTTTTACAGAGATTATATGCTTATGTTCCAGAATTGCTTTTCCCCAGCTTACAGTTGTAAGTTCTGGCAAAACACAAAAAGAATGTAATTTAAAAATAAACTGGGAAAAGAACAGATATATGTGTATTTTAGTACTTTTAAGTAGGAAAATAATTTGACAAAATAAAAGTAGGAAAATAATGATTTGTCCAACCCCATCATATCATATTAATAATCATGATTTAGTTCAAAAAATAAGATATATATATAAATAATTATTACTTTTTCCTTCAAAAAGCTCAGAGTACCAATTTTTTAATATAAATTTTTGCAAGTATTTTAAAAACACTCCTGTACAGGTTTTATTTCGATTATAATATAGAATAATATATAAAAATATCATTTAACCCCATATAGATTAATAGAACTTGACTTTCCATTTTTCATTCACAAAAATGTAGCTCTTATTTTATTAACCGTGCTTAATCTCAGAACGTATTAAAATTGATTCAATGTTTTATTAAAAAAATATTTTACCTCTTTAAATTAAAAATTGAAATTTCAACCTTAATATCATTCAAAAAAAAAGTTGAATTGTGCTTCGAAAATTACTACCCTCCCCCTTATTCTGCCTTTGGTCGACTGGTTCTCAATCTCATATATATTCACACACACAACACACACATACCTATACACCTGATATATCATATATACATACAATACAACCTATACTTACATATACACACATTCCTTTTCACTGTCCTGTAGCCGCCTTTCCGGCTATCTCCAATCTCTCCGATCGCCGTTGATCTCTCCGCTCTCCAACACTGTACGTATATATTACTCCCCCCCCTCTCTCTCTCTCTCTCTCTCTCTCTCCCTCTCTCTCTCTCACACTCTCCCTCTCTCTCTCTCTCCCTCTCTCCCTCTCTCCCTCTCTCCCTCTCTCCCTCTCTCCCTCTCTCCCTCTCTCCCTCTCTCCCCCTCTCCCTCTCTCTCTCTCCCCCTCTCCCTCTCTCGCTCTCGCTTTATATTTTCACCTTGTTTATAAGCTGATCACAGATCAATGAAACTCAAATCATAGCTTTTGTTTATAATTAATTTGTTTTTACTAGTTTGATCTTGTATTAATATTGAATTTAAATCTGTAATTGGTGTTGTGCACAATTGTTTGCTTGCTTTCGTTGCATAGATGTGTACTTGTAACTGTTTGTTTATTATGTAGGTGTTTTTGTTTGTTAATTCGAATGTGATTTGCGTAATTGTACGAATGTGATGTGTAATTGTTGTTTAAATGTTGAAATTAGATGAATGTTTGATAAGCAATGTATCGTAATTGTTTGTTTATTATTAAGGTGTTTTTGCTCGTTAATTGGAATGTGAATCGGTTGTGAATGTGTAATTGTACAAATGTGATTCGTATTTGTTGTTTTAATGTTAAAATTAGATGAATGGTTGATAACAATGTATGTTGTGGAATGCGGGGGATCTAATTTAATTTAGAGTTGAGAATGTTTTTTGAATTCGGTTCAGTTTTGATGATTGAGTGTATATCGGATTGTTTTTCTTTGTGGTGGTGTATTTGGAATGTGTGGGAAGTGATTTTCTATGCATTCACCTTACAACTGGGAGAGACTTATGTTGTGTTTGCTTGAAATGAATGGAATGGATGAAAAATAAAACGAAATTATTGAGAATTGGAGGAAAAAATTTGAAAAAAAATATATGAGGTCAGAGGTCCTATAAAATTGTTATGATAAGAATTGTGAAGAAAAATGGATGTGATATGGAATGGAGCATTATGGTGTTTATATTATAGTTAGGTGGTTAGGATTGGAATGCGCCAAAGATTGAAAACTTAGAATATTTAGCCATTTAATACTTCAAATCTCATTCCGGTCCATTCACTCAAATCAAACACAACATTAGGGTAGTGGTCTATTCTTTATTTGGTGTTATTCCTTTAGTATAGAAACTGTCAGTTACCAGATGTTTTGGACTGTCGTAGTTTATGGAGTGTCGGGGCTATCGGAAATCATTTTCAGACAGAAACTTAATATTGATTGAAATAATGGATTTATAGTTGGCAGGTAATAATGAGGCTTTAATGTCAAATAGGCCTTGTTGTATTCGAGCATCTTTTGTAACAACCTATACCCACTTGTGTTACTATATTTTCATCCTAATTTGTGGCCAAGCATGCATTATTTCTTTGTTGCACCAATGTCTTGATACCTGGCATAAATATTATGAAGTGAGAATCCTGTCACAACAAATACATGTTTATCCCTCTTCTAGGTGTGTTTCTTGGATGTTTTTTATCTTATATATATTTTTCCGTTTCACAGATATGAATTTTAAAAGACAACTTGTGAAATTGTTACAGTGATTACGTGCAATTGGTCTTTGCTGCATAAATGCCAATTCCAAGATTAAGTAGCAGCATTACTTCAGATGCAATGAAGTCAGTGGAGGGGAATGATTCCCTGGACACCTTTATCAGACAGGCAGTTGGAAAGGAGCCGTATCTTTCTTTCTCAAGGACAAATGACAGTCCAGTGCAGTGGATCCAATTACTGCACGCCCTAGACCAGCAAGGTGCTTAACAAATTTTCACATACTTCTGTAGTTGACATTGTTTTTCGAAGTATAGGGGAGTGGGATTTGAGAATTGTACTCTGGACCACTTTGTGCACTGGGAGCACCTTTGCCACCGCTTAGGCACTCCTTGAACCCCACTTACATAAGTCACATAACACTATCAGTGTATATTCTATACTTAAGATTAAATTCCACTTTCAAAAGCGATGAAACCATTTTTTTTATAAGTTTACGTTATGGCATAAACAGCCTTGTGAAAATCTCAAGGTGATCACCTTGTTGTGTATGATTAGGCATTATGTGTTATTCTTTTAATTTTTATTCTAAATTATACATGTGTTAATCTATGCCAAGTACCTACCATCCAAATACAAAGAGAAATTATACATCGATGATCGAAGAAATAGTATAGCTTGAAGGGGGGGGGGTTGGTTTCCTCACGAAGATATTCAACTAAAAGTTCCATACTGTAACATATTAAGACTTTGGAATTGGCGGTGAATGTGTCTCTTGTGAATCAGTTAACTCATTACTAATACTGAAAATTTTGATTAACAAACCAAATTTCACGCTATGTTGTTATCGTTGAAATAAAAATAGTAGTTATATATGTAACCATTTCAATATCACAGTTAGCTAAACACAACAGTACTTTGATATCACAATGGTGCTCTCATTGTTATGACCCACGCATTGCGTTAGGGGACTAGAGGGTTTGTATCTTTGTTTGTCCACATAAGATCTAAATATGATGCTCTCTGGTTGTTGGTAACTGCAATAAATGAGAATCTTTGCGGAATATATAGGGTCGTAGATAGCATCTTACCTTTTGAGCAAATCAACCGTTGAGAGTTCTATAGTTGCAATAGCTAGGATAAAATATGCTTCCTTACTCTGCTAGAATTTACTATCTATAGTTATTCTTCTCAAGCTATATTCTTATTTTTCATCCCCTTTTAAAACCCTAGCCGCCATTACTTGGGTGTAAACAATTAAAGATCCCCAGACCCAAATCCAAATAAATCCTCAGGTTTATTTATTCTTTTATCCGCATCACAGATCTAATTTTGATTCATGTTTCTCTGACTTGGTTCATCCCACTGCCTATAAAACCTTACCCCTGTAACTTGTCATGACCCTTTAAGCACAAAAAAATTGGAAGAAAATTAAGCTATACTATGAACTGTTTAAGAACAGTTCACCACTTTAATATCACTCTAAAGGTTTCTAGTCCTCTCTGATACAACGAACTCGTGCAAGGAAGTAAATCTGCTGTAGAGTATCCTCAACAGTTTACAGCTTGGCTGCATGAAGGATGTAGATGTCTTAATTTCTATGGGAGGATGCAGCTTGAGATCTTAGCTAAAGTGGCTAATTGTAGAGGCTTTCTTTTGAAAGATGATATTATAGAGTATAATGAGAGAGCACACCTTCGTGGGGCTCATTCAAGCTCATCTAAATTTTCGCCTTCCTTTAGATGTAGTCAGATTATCTGTGCTCCATTTTGTCAAAGCCTGTAACAGGGCTAGCTGTAATAATTGCCTAAGATACTGGTCGTAGAAAATCTGAGCGTCCTCGATTCACGAGCAATCCTCCCAGGAGGGTCTGTTAGTAGAAAAGAGAATATAAAGTGTCTCTAAATGATTTTTGAGAGTAACAAATATGATATGAAGCTAAAGCTAGTTTGAAACATAATCTTGGTTCTTTCTACCTTTATTGACCATGTGCAAATAGAAGATAAACAGGCAACATCAGCATGTCCACGTTTTACCACCTTCATTTTAGTTTATATACAATTGTGTCAGATTCAAGTTTTGATTATATCATGCTTCGCAAGCACGTCTAGGATTATTATACAAAGTATTGTAAATTTTATTACGTTGAGCGAGAATTATTGGCTTTATGAGTTCTTTTGACTTCCTATGTACACCTAATTTTTCTTGATAGTAACTTCTTGATTTCCTTTCCAGATCTTCCTGGCTGGCCATTGCTAACGCCTTTGAAGGTTCAGATGCAAAAGTGTGACAAGTGTTCCCGGGAGTTCTGTTCTCCAATCAACTACCGGAGACATATACGGATGCATCGACGGTCTTTAAATGTTGACAAGGTTTTGTTACTCTATATTGATTTATTTGTCCATTTTTAGAGCTGGATAACAATATGAGTTTTTATAAATTTTGCTTTTAATGTTGAATTCAGTAATTAGATTATCAGGTTGCGAAACGCGATAATAACTTTTTACGTGTAATAGATCTTCTCACCGTAATCTCTATATTTATGTCTGATTATATGTTATCAAAATAAATTGCAGGAATCTCATAAAAATAGGGATTTATTGGCAGCATTTTGGGATAAGGTAATTGATTTGGATTTTCTTGTATTTAAGGATCATCCACTGATTGCAATAAATTCATTAGTTGTTTCATTTTGCAGTTATCTTTTGATGAGGCTAAAGAAATCGTATCATTTGATGATGTGGTTCTAGAGGTATTGACCTGGTCCTTGCATCTCTTTTATATATTCCAATTGCTTATGCCATACAGTTACTCTTTATAAAATTGATGCAGCCCTAGATTAGTTTTTCATACTAAAGAGGACCACATTTTGATCTTTTATAGAGTACAATTACTTCAAAATAAGACAGGGTATTAAGGGATTATTATACATTTGGGTTATTAATTATTAAACCAGCTCCCTTGCATCATTCTTCCTTTTTTAACTTATGGAATTGTCTTTTTTTTACTATTAATTTGAACTAAATTTATGTAGGAAGTTCCTGGTTCTTCAATAATAAAGGCGTTGGGATCATTCATCTACAAGCCAGGGTTTTTTGCTCTATCACAAGCCTATCAGAAGGCTGGCTCTTTGCTCTTGGTAAGGGATAATTTTTCCGGCATCCTCTTTCTCTTCTCGTGACAAGCAGATCCAGATTTCTGATGTATCATTCATATGTTTTTTTTCTATCCACATAAATTTAATTGTCTTTTATTGTGATATCTTGTAGGATGTAATTCAAGCGAGGCCGTCCAGGCTTCCAATATCTTCCGAGGAGCTATTCAGCATACTCGATGATGCTAGTGAGAGAACATTCCTATGTGCTGGCACAGCAGAATCAGTGCAGAAGTATGTATTTGACAGGGAGGCTGGAAAAGTTGCCCTTGAGATGAAGAATTTGGTTGCTTGCACCAGCTTCCTTCTTGAACAAAAACTGGTATGTTGAAATCTCCAGTATGTTAGTAGTATATTTACTATATTTACTTCTTGGTTACTTCCACACACATACACTAGGACAATCAGAATAAAAGAAGAAAAAAGGAATAAGTTTGAAGCCGAACAAGTAAATCCTGCTATTCTTTGATTTCTGTATGTGTTAGAAACATGTAAAGCAGTCTCAAAATTTCTACATTCATCCAATATTGTCTTCATTTCTGGTGTACCTTCCTGCTGCTTCCCACCATTTAAAAAAAAATGTGGACTTCATTTGTAAATAATAACTAAATCAGTATTCAATTCTGTGCAGGTTAAAGCATGGATTGCTGACAAAGACGCTGAAGCTTTGAGATGCCAGAAACTGCTTGTGGAGGAAGAAGAAGCTTCTATGAGAAGGTAAATTGAACTATCCAGAGTGCCTATTTCTAACTAGCGATGGATTTTTACTATTCTTTCCAGCAGCTTGAGATTTGACTTCTCATTGGCTTAGTATGATTTGGTATCATTGGATTCTCATTTGGAACAATAGAATTCTAATTTTATCAAGGAATCCAATTCCTTATTCCTCTACCTCAACAAGACTATTTGTGGTTCATTCCAATTTTCTTATAAAATTATTTGTACATGTAATAAAGCAGTTCAACTAAAATTGCTTGTGGAAACCAATTCAGCATACAAGTTCTGTTGTTTTTCTCCCAGTGCCACAACAATACTCCTTTACCCCAAGTAGTTTTATGTAAAGTTATGCCATTGCTTTGAAAAAGAAAAGAAAGTAGTTAATGACCTATGTGGTGACTAACTGTACCATTACAGACATGCTTTATAATGGGAAAAGAAGTTCCAATAGCTTTTCATATTGGATCTTCATCTTATATACTAGGCTTCTATGTTGTATAACTAGTAATCATACTTGATCTTTCACTTTGTAGGCAAGCTGACTTGTTGAAAAGAAAGAGACAAAAGAAGCTTCGGCAGAAGGAACAGAAAGCAAAGCAATCACGTGAGGAAGATCCAGTGAAAAATGTAGTTGATAATATGTCAGAGAGCGTGACATCTGCAGAATCTTCTAGTCCTTCACCTGTTGTAGATTCAAATCTTTCAGGTGAAGGAGATTCACATCTTTCAGGTGAAGGAACATCTGATGTTCCCACAATCCTCGGATATGTTTCAAATATTGAACCTGCAGAAATTGAAGCCCATGGTGGACTCAACAATGAACATGTTGATATATGTCATACTCAGAATGAACAAAGGAAGAGTCGAGGAAATGGCCGTCAGCATTTAGTGGCAAGCAGATGGCAGGTACCAAAGACACAAAAGATTGGATGCAATGGCTGTTCTCCTAGTCCGAATTCAAATCTGGTGAAAGCCGAACCTATGCTGAAGCACACTTCCCACAGGGATGCGAGGGCTGCTCCAGTCAATCGCAATAAAGTTTGGACTAAAAAAACCAAAGCAGAAGATGGGGGGAAATTTGCAGCAAGCAGAGGGGAAGCGGATGTAAATCAAATCAAGCAAACTGGTCGTGCAGTTATGATAGGTTCTATAGCCGTGGCAGTGGGAAATTGTGAGACAGAACATGCAAATAGTCAGTCTGAAGCTCAAGATAGTTGCAGTATGAAGCATGTTAAGAAAGTTGCTGCGCAAGACAAGCTGATGAAAGAAGATGTAATTCAGAGTAGCACAACTCGGTATACTGTAAAGTGTTGGATGCCTGTGAGCAGGCATGAGAACAGAGGTCGAGGCCAATCTGAAATTCAAAATGACAAACAAGATTTTGACAAGTATCCATTTTCGGGAGTTGGTGCTAATAATACCATGCTAGATAATAGCGGTTATTGTTCGTGCGAAATGGAAAACAGTTATGGTAAAAGCAGTGAAATCGTGGAGACAAAAAGCTTGCCGTTTTCCACTCACACTGCAAGAGCGTTTCTTGCTGAAAGTATGTTCATATTTTGTCATAATTATTTTCAATTGAGAACTTAGCTTTTGTACCAAATCTAGTTCAATATCTGATTACCCTTAAATCAAATGCAGGATGGAAAGAAGCCGTTTCAGGCGACCATGTGACCTTGGTCCTATCACCAGAATCGGATTGTCAACCTGCATCAATGAGTAAGGATTGCAACTCTAGTGGCGTAGAAGATAACAGACCGGGCAAAACTTCTTCAAGCAACAGGCGTCAAAAAGCCAAATCCAGAACAAAGTCCGAAAAGAACGTCCAAATAAAATACATACCCAAGCAGAAAAATGTTACTTAGGTGATAAAAGGAGAAGATTTAAAATGTTATACAAAATTGTGCAGTTAAAGTGTGCCGCAATTACATCATTCCAAACTTCAGGGGTTCCAGCTTTATCATGATACTCCGGTCACTGGAGGAGACTATGTTACAAATTTTCTATATTTATTCCGTTGAAATTTTGGGTAGATGGGGATATATTCTGACTTTCTAGATGAACTCTTGCAATAACTGGGTCTCTAGTGCAGTACTGCAGTTTCATAGGTTTTTTTGACAGTGTGTCCTATTTGTTTCAGACCTTTTGATATTCTTCTTCAGTACAACAGCAAAACCCCAGTTCAGTAGCAATATATCTCCAGTATTAGACGTCATTTTGTTGCTCATCCAATATATGTTTTCTCGTTTTTCTTTTCATCGATAAACATTAGCAGTTTTGTACCGATAGCTTACAGAAGACATAACTTAGATACTTCTTTATTTTATTTTATATTACTAAACAGCTTAGGTTAACATAAGTTTTAAGATAACACTTCTTTGGACTAAATCGATAATAGGTTATCTATTATGGCGGATCAGTTGCTTAGTTTACAAAAGAAAAATATTAGAGCAAATTTTTTGTTTTCAGAAAAATTGAGTGAGGATATCAAAATGTCCCATGCATTCACAATATTTCCTGATGACAAACAAAAAAAATGCTCTTAAATAACAATTGTTTTTACATGTCCAAATTCTCTACGACCCAATATCCAAATCCTTTGCGTCTCATAAATAACATTTATTTTTACGTGTCTAAATCCTTTACGGCCCAATATCCAAATCCCCTGTGTCCCAAAAAAGAGGTAGCTTTGAAATTTTATTGTAGTTCCGAATAAAATGGCTGTTCACTTATTTTTCAGCCAATATAAAATTACCACCAATCTCTCTATTTTTTAACCACGTAACCTCACTAGGCCCCAAATGTTCTCACAACTAGACACGTAGCACCTCACCTAAACAGACTTGTGTTTCTTCACACACCCCAAATCATCTCTATCCCAAACATTACCACTTTTTCCCTTGTTTACTTCTCTGATCAACAAAGTAGAAGAAACACCTCAAAAATAAAACAAAAGGATTCTCAAAAGATGTCAGGTGGGGTTGGTCCAGTGGGTGAAATAAGTGCCCCTGCAGATCAAGAAAATGAAGCCATGATGGAGAAGCAAGAATCCAAAGTATTGAACCAACCAAAAAGAAGCAATAACTTCTCACATTTACAACAACTGAATGCTTTGGCAGTGATCATAGTCCTCTCAGCTAGTGGCATGGTTAGCATGCAAGACTTTGCATTTGTTGTTTTCACTTTGTTCTACATGTATTTTATGTCCAAGGTTGTTTTCCCAACCTACTCTTCATCAGCTGAGGCTCCGGTTTTCGGCGAAAAGAATAAGATTTTAGGCCTGTATGTGTTAATCGGAGCCATGATTGGCCTGTTTCTTCCCATAGCATACATATTTGAAGGAATTGTGGAGGGTGACAAAGAGGGTATTCAGGCAGCAGTACCACATGTGTTTCTTTTAGCAAGCCAGGTGTTCCTGGAAGGTGTGGCCTTTTCGGACAGGTTTTCGCTTCCTATTCGGGTTTTCGTGCCAGTTGTTTATAATTCTGCAAGGATTTTCTCAATCATGGATTGGTTAAGAACTGAGATATCAAAGGGTCATCGAGAGTTTAGTGGAAGTGAAAGAAGACTATTTGTTGGAAGAGCTTTGGCAGTGGCTAACATGGTGTTTTGGTGTTTTAACTTGTTTGGGTTTTTGTTACCTTTTTATCTTCCAAAAGCTTTCAAGACTTACTACTTTTCCTCACCTGAGATGAAGAAGGCAGCTTGATGTTAGATTCCCTAACCATGTATCTATGTCGTTTTGTTCCTTTGTTTAAGTTGATTTTAGACTTCTAGATGTCCCTGTTGATAAACTATGCAGTAGGATTGTAATTATAATGTCAGTTTCATGGTTTTAAACCAGAAATGATGGCAATAACCCCCCCCCCCTGCTCTGATTTTTATTACTAATTCTGTTGATGCTTTCTACACTTAAGTGCAGGCATATTAGTTTACACGCTGTGTTAGCAATTACATCATGCAATGTGTTACTAATTACTTGCATATTTAATTGTATGGAAGGAAAAGTTTTAAATTGGCCAGTGTAGATAATGTTTTATGCTATACCATCGAAGAGAACAAGGGAAAACCTAAAACAAAACAGGTTTTTCCAAAACACTTCCGTAGCTTAAAGTTTAAAGAAAAAATACAAAAATAATAATTGATTTTTTTTAAAATTTAATAAAAATAATTATTCCGTAAAAAATAATCAATTTTAGCTGATTAAATACTTCACTGGTCTACTGATTGGATATTCCATCAGTTAAAGTTGGCCAACATGGTCATTTTTTTTTAATTTTATATAAAAATAGCATAAATTTATCCTTTACCCATTCGTTTTGATTCTTAATATGGATTTTAAGACAAAAAAATGTATTGTGTTTAGTAACAACCAATTGTAGCGCCAGAAAACACATCATTGACAATTACTAGCTCAGTAGCTTGGAGCAAAGAAAGAGTAACGACTATGATTGTATGCAACATTTTTCAGTCTCCAAAGAAACAATTGAATAGCTATTGATTAAATATTCGCCCAATTCTGATTTTATTTTCTTCAAAAACCGATGGAGGACTAGCACCATACCGGCAAAAAAGATGTATTACTACACTCAGTTCATATTCTTTACCCTTTTGTTCTCTATAATGGTCATTTTTACACTGCAATTTGAGATAATTCCGCGTCCAAGCACCCCAAAAAAAAACTAACTATATCCTATGCACTACACACTTGTATTATAGGTTGATTAATAACTAAAAAAATCAAGACAATAATGAAGAAACATGTGAAAGTAATTTTTTTAAAAAAAATTGCAAGAGCAGAAGAGCCGCCACATCATATGAAACCGCCAAGTTGTGAGGTGTTTGTCACCTTTCAGCTTCTTTATTAAAGCTCCCCCTTCTCTTTTTTCTTTTCCAGTTTCTCCAACATAAAGAAGGCCACATGTAAAATTGCCATTATTCATTGGAGAACAATAGTGCCAAGACAAGCAGTCCACAGCTACCACACCATGGCACCTTCATCACAGCCCTCAAGCTACACATTAAGAAGTGAGTAATTAATACTACTCCTACCACTTTCATAGTAAGTAACTTGAGAAACAATATAAGTACCAAACATTTGCGTACTTAGTAGTGGAAGGCTAGCACACAATCATTCCTATCTATGTACAATATTTTGGAAAGGTTAAAACAAAATCCTTCCAATTAGAGTATATTACAAACCCAAAACTAACATCTTTCTGTATACTCTATACTGTGATCTTGCAACTTCTGTTCTCCTACCTTGTGACCGAATCCAATTTTGTAGACATCATTATATCACATTAGACAAATACTGTAATGAGAATTTTAGACATTCTAGTGCTGTAGCACTGTTAGTTAAACACTTGCTAATAGAAAGACAATGAGTTCAATATAAAAAATGAGCAAAATTAATGCTACAGTTCTGCAATTTGCTTGCCTGTATATCTTGCAACAGAACTGTTGCCATGTAAAGAAATAGGTAAAATCCTTCTTTCTTGACCCAAAGATAAGATCTCTTGCATCCTCTCCGGCCACACTGAGTTTAATCTCCGAGCAAAATCTTCTACTTCCCTACAATTTCACAAATACTTTAGTATGTAACATCCGCACGAATCAAAATAATATAATAACATTGCAGTATAAACCTCTACTCCTTTGAGAGATTCTGAGATTGGATATGACTAATCAAAAAGTCAGATATCAATCCAGTAGCAAATGGAGCACCAAGGGGAAAAGGAATATTATAAACTGACAATTCAGAAGGTTGGTATGGGCCGTTTTTGCCACAATTTCAAGTAATATGAGCAAAATAACGGTACGCAAAAAGTTGGCCATTTTGGCACAAGTTACACACATTTGTATGGGCTACGACAGAACCATGATTAATGCATTTAACAATTTCGTTAATTTTTTTTCTATTTACGGAAATACATGTGTACATGCATTTGGCAGGAGAGACTTGTAATTCTTACGAGACCACATATCACATGCATTTAATAATGAATTTTAGGAAAAGGTTCAAGGAGGATTTGGACTTCAGCACATCCTGATAGTACACTGCATTTCAACCACTCCAACCGTCCGACAAGTGTTTTAAACATTTAGTGTCCTTATACTATGTTCTTCATTGTATATACCAGTATGAGCCAAGTTCTCTTATTGTCCCAATTTGGGCCACCCACCCTTGTTTCTGTGCTATTTGGTCCTTCTCTCAACACTTATAATTAAGTTCTACTAATTCATTAACCATACATATATATTACAATTGGAGGCATACACATTGTCACAGCGTTGTAGGACATAAATTGCTAGTTAAACTTTAAATGCACATGTATGGACCAAATAACACAATAATATGGAACAATACAAATAAAGTAGCCTCATGTTCATGCTTCTCTATCCAACTGTGTACTGTATAAATGGATCTTACAAAAAATTACATTCAGATAGGTATTAAATATCAATTCTTGAAGTCTAAAAGTCCAAAACTCGCTCACACGTCTACTATCCAAAATATGTTGGTTGTGATTCTTAAATTATAAATTATGAACTAATGATTTAGACTATGAAGTAAAGACGAAAAAACCTGTCAATTTCTTCCTTCAATGCAGGATCCAATCCATCATCTATATCCGCATCATCAAACTCAAGATTGGATAAAAATGCAGCAGATGATGAGTCTTGCAACAATGAAGTTCGACTCGAACTAGAAACATCTTCCATCTCACCATTATGGCACTCTGATTTGAGACTATCTATATCCTGAACCATAGAGATAACCACCAAATCAAACGAGGTATATATTTATGTCAATCCTTAAATGAGAAATCAGTGAAGAAATCATATCAACGTAAAAACCATAGAGAGAGAGAGACAGGGCAAGAATCAAATAAGTTAACCCAGCGAACCTTCTCACGGTTCTCATTATCATTGTTTGATGTTGTGTTTCTTGGTTGATCTTTACGTCTACGGTTCTTCTTTTTATTTTTTGCAGATCTAACACATTTTGATTCTGCAAAAATTGAAAAAGGCTATAATAATACCCAGAGATTGAAAAATTATCGTTAATGAATACTGAAATCAAAAAATATATACACCACAATTTATGTGCATAAACGAATGGAAATTTTAAAAGGGCTTGACAATTTAACAATACCTATAGAGCAGATATGCATGCAGATAAGCTGCACATTGTCATTGAAACAAAGGACAGAGAAAATAAAGAATTTGCTAACATAGGACTGCTGATGAAAGAATTCATTCACAATCACAAGAGATCTGGTACTAGTTTTTATGATTTCACCGAAAAGATGCATTCCTATGTATATAAATACGTTAATTATGCAATTTAAGAATTTCTATTGTCAATTTAAGAAATGCTATACGGACATGTATTATTTATTCCAAAACTAGGTAAACAAGGTGCCAAATTACATACTACTTCACAGCCATGAAGGACAAGTAGTTGTGACATAAGTTATTATATACAAACTTTCAAAAATAATAAAAATATATAGTATTAGATGATGGTTATCATAAGCCATTTACCTCCCAACAAAAACATGCAAGAACAATTACATAATGTGAGAAGAGAAGTATGTCTATATTGTAATACTTACCACCATCACCACCGTTTATGAAGGACAAGAGATCATCCACTGAACGTTTATCCATGCGCTCTTCTGCAACTTCAACATTCTGAAATGGACGAAAGGGAAGAAGGAAAATACAGAAATAAAGAAATTAAATCCTCAGTACAAAACACAGTAACACACACACACACATGCATTCCAAATTTAATACTTCCTACCAGATTTGGTTCCTTAGTGAGAGAATCCATCTCCATACTCATTTAACATACTAGAATTATTCTTACTAGACATGATATACAAGTTAACAACTGGTTACAGGTTAGTGAACAGGGTAAAACAACATCAAATACATTTAATCACCTTTACTTTCTCTCTCTCTTTCAATTCTTTCCTCTTTCTTGCATATAATCGATTCAAGAGCCTGATACGTGGATCATCAGTCATGTTTCTCAAAGGCTCCAATTTTTCTTCCTGCCAAAACCAATTGTATAAGGCTATGAAATGCAAGACAAAGATTTTACAACAAGTTTATAGGCAACTTGTTTTTCCGGAAATGAATACCTCTGTAAGATCATCAGGTAAATGAAACGTCTCACGAATTTCCTCAGGAGTTTTGCCTTCAATAATCCGAGCAAGTGCACGGCTCGTAAGGTCAACCAAAGGCCTCAACTGCAGACTATCAGCAGCAGATGTTAACTCGCATAAACTTTTGGTGTCTAACCGGATAAACTTCTCGTCATAAGTTTTCAGCTCCTACATAGATGGAGAAATGAAGGAAAGAAGATTAGGTAATTAATATTTAACTGATAACAGAATATGACTAATTCCAAATTTAATGTTGTATTCTCTAATTTTTACAGCCCGACTAGAATTAATGATGAAATTTCAAATATTACAGAATTTTGTACTGTTCAAGCCAGACATCTTTTCAAAAATAACATCTCTACTCTTTTCAAAATAGAGGTATGGTCTACATACATCTAACCCTTCCCAGGCACTACTTTGAGGAGTGAGAAGAATACACTGAGTAGGCTTGGTTTGTTTAGTAGGGAAGAGCATGAGTTATCCTACCTTATTAGAGTGACCAGGTAACTGATGAAAACGACAATACTCCAGTATCAAGCCCAAAACAGCGGGGTTCACCCTCTGTGGAAGTTTTATTGCATAATTTTTGGAAGATCCCATGCCAGTCTGAAGTACTTCTCGACATATCATGGGGCAGAACATAGCAACCTCTTCCTCTACTTGTTGGATTGAGCCATCGGTAGTTTGGAGCCATATATAGGACTTCATCTTCATAGACATAAGAAAAAAATTAGGGAGAAAAGAAAATCAAGAAATATAGTAAGGTACAAATATTACTTTCTGTTCTCTTGGAACCAGGCTCCTGATGGATAAATAAGTGGTTGGTGTGTTAATGACACGTAAACCTTAATCAGAAAATGGTAACTGGTGCATTAATTTAGTTAGTAGATTCCACATACAAATGAAAATTGATCACAATATCCGAACATTTACATAGACATTAAGAACATACATTTAAGTATTTTACCATTTTTAAAACTCAAAGCCTAGTTATTATTATTATCTTCTTTGGGTACTGGATGGATAAGTAAGGAAGATCATATGTAATAAGCTGTACACACTTTTCTTCCTAAAGATTTCTTGGGCTTTACATAGGATTTCCTCAAAATTTCACGTTGAACACGTTCGGCTCCATAGCTAGGAATTGCTAATATGTTTAAGCTTATAAATTTAAATCTATTCTGTTCTTTGCAATATGATTTCTTGGTTCATGAAACTACTTTTATAGACAACGGAGTGCTAATTAATGCTTCTCTGTTTACATCATGCGAAGTATACTACATATAAATATGCATGCATCATGGTCACATCTCACATGCATCATCGTCACATTGTTTGACTAACATTTCGAATATTCAATCTCAAATATTAGAGTTAATTAATCCCGTACCAAATTTGGTAATAATTTTATATTATCTTTTAATAATATAATAGAATTATTAGAATCATATCATAATTGCAATTCTTCTATTATTATAACGTGTATACTATGTTTTTATATTTTGTTAAAATAATTTCAAATAGATAAAATAATAACCTTGATACATAATTTGGTTTCACCCTATTTTTGTTTCACATCTAGATTATGCCCTACAATTCTAAATTTAGAAAGGAGATTTTATTTTTGAAAATCAGAAAAGGAGATATTTTGAAATATACGATTATTCCCACACATCTAACTCAAAGAAAATGAAATGAAAATGTTCCATATAAACCATCTGTGCTTCTGAGCCCTAAACCCTAGTCGCTGAAATTGAGGGATTGATTAGATACAGATACACACAATTAATTTAATGCCGAGATACTCAATTAACGAGAATTCATCATCCTTGTCATCGGATTCATCCTACTCTTCCGACGACGAGGATGATGAATCCGATGACAAGGATGATGATTCTTGCTAATTGAGTATCTCTATTCTCTATTCTCTTGGAAAAAAATTAGCAAGGTACAACTACAAATATTACTTTCTATTCTCTTGGAAACAGGCACTTGATGGATAGATAAGTGGTTGGTGTGTTAATGACACTTAAACCTTAAATTGAGGATTATTATACTCGGAAAATGGTAACTGGTGCATTAAATTAGTTAATAGATTCCACATACAAATGAAATGACAATTTATCATAATATCCGAACATTTAGGTAGACATTAAGGCCATGTTTGTTTTATGGTATTAAGTTGGGGATAGGATTATAATCCTTTAAATTTTCCAATCCCATGTTTGTTTTGTAAAAAGATAATGTAGGGTTATCCAGGGATTATAATCCTTTAAATTATTTTATCCCATGTTTGTTTTGTTGGAGTAGAGGATAAGACTATAATCCCCTCTAATACTTGGTGGGAGGGAGTATTCTTTTTTTCCCTTTTACAAGTCATTTTTTAAAGGATTATAATCCCCTCATTGTAATCCCATGTAAAACAAACATAGGATTGGAAAATTTAAAGGACTATATTCCAATCCCAAAGACTATCCCTTAAAACATAGGATAAAATTTTAAAGGATTATAGTCCAATCCTACACTTAATCCTTCCAAACAAACATATGATAGGATTATTTTATCCATAGGACTAATTTTAATGGATTACTTATCCCCGGATTATTATCCCGGGATTATAATCTCATGAAACAAACATGGCCTAAGAACATATGTTTAAGTATTTAACCATTTATAAAACTCAAAGCCTAGTTACTGCATCTAAACATAAAAACACCAACTTAGACACTGTTAAGTAAATGATAACTGAGAGAAATTAACAAGGACTACACACTTCTTGATGAATAAGGTGCTAAACTACTATTATTAACAACAAAAATAGCTTAAATTAATTTACGTAGATGTCCATGCAAAAATACCTCTGGTCTGACAATAGCCATTGGCAATCCCAACACATTACACGTCCACCCTTGGGAAGTTTCTTTAGAAGTTGCACAGAATAGAAACTATGCAGTGCTGTTCTTTATAATACAAAAGCTTCGTCACAAAATAGTTTCAGCTGTAAACTTGAGTGCTGCTTCGCGCAGGTACCTAAAGAAGGTTCTTTCCAGTAAATAAACTTTGTCAAATGATAATAAAAACTCTTTGTGCAGTGAAATCCAAATCGCACAATGCCTGGCCCCTATTATGTGACTATAATGCTTTGTTTTATAAGATGGCTGCACTTGATCTTGTTTCTCTACCCAAAAGTGTAGCAAAGAATATACCTGGCCGCAGAAACCACTAGGATGCCCTGAAAAGTATTCATCAATGTTAGGTCTTACTAACATAAGCTAAATAAAGTTTTAATAAAAATATTATTCATATTGGAGAAAAAAGAAAAAGCGGATAAAGCCCTACAATAGAGTGCTAGGCTATAAAAAGACTCAAAGAATAAGAACGTGCACCAAACAAGAAACCAGGTATTAAAGGAGAATTTAAATTTAGTATATCCATTTTTACTTCTCTAAGAATATACAAAACAAAGATAAGGGCTGAGATGGAATATCATTTATTAACAGCCTATGATTTTCTCAAACATATGTAACATTCCATATCACAGACAAGAAAACATTTACAAAATTTGCATGAGGATACATAAAAGTATGCATAAGTTTAAGAAGATCAGAAACTAAAGTGGTGGCAGTATATAGCCTGACCATTGCGATGAACTACACATACATTGGTATCTTGTAAATCTGCAGGTAAGGCTGCTACATTTCATTACATACTAATTGAATATTTGAATATTCGTCTAAACTCGAATCAAATACGTTACTGTGGAATTAAGAATATAGCATAAGAACTTTCAAAATCATGCTTACAGATAACAGTCTAAAATACTGTACGAAAGCAAATTCTAATACTCAATTTGATTCGATGAAACTAGGTCCCGCAAATTCTTATAAAGTAATGAATCGCTCATCCAATTATATGCCATATAAATCACTAAAAGCAAATAACAACATACATACATAAACAAAACACATCTAAATCGTGCAATAAATTAATTGACGATATCAAATTAAAACGCAATTACTATACAACAGAATTCATAAATCATACAAGTATAAACACATAGTATAACAACTTTCGAAACCATGCTTAACTAGACAACACAATTCACAATCAAAACGCGCAGGCAACCTACAATCGAAAATCGAATTAAATGATTACGGCTAATAAAGTAAAACAAAAATCAATAAAAAACAAACCGCATCGAATTACATACCAAATCAAATCACTCAAACAGATTGAAATTGTATAATGAAATCAATAAAACAATCAGACAATTAAAGCTCTAAATTAATTAGAAAAAAACAAACAAAATATAATAAACTTTGATAGTATCAATAAAAATAAAGAGAAAATGGAAAATGATACCTGAGTGAGAAATGAATGTAAGTATAGGTGTATGTATAGAAGATAGATGTTAAGGGGGCTGGCTGGCTGGCTGGCTGGCTAGGGTTAATATAAAACGCAGGAAATATTGGGGTGAAATGGAGATGGGTTGGGTTAAGTTAGTTGGTTGTGGTGTTTGTGTTTCGCACGTGACTTGCACGTGTTTGACGGTTAGTAACAGATGCCGTTAATGTATGGGATTAGTTATGGTAGTTCCAGGCTTCCGGTTCGGTGATAGATATATGGTTCTTGTGGATAAAAATATCGTACAGCCCTGCATTAATTGATTACTTTTTTTTTAGCAAAATGGAGAGTTTTATTAAATAGAATCGCTTGAAATACAATGCTTCACCATGGTTGGAATATGTGACATACGAGCAAACTATTCGCAGAACGTTTAATAAAATACAATTCCAAATTGTTTGAATCTTTAATCAGCCTCCTGCAATTTTTGATAATACGACCAAACCGAGATCGCATATGTACTGAATTTCTAATTCTCTGGATCGCAACTAGACAATCTGATTCCACTATACTCCTCTCCCATCCCATCTCTTTCGGCCAGCTCAAGGCTTCCTTAATTGTAACCGCTTCTGCCATACTAGGTTGCATAAGCTCATTGATCAGCTTAGAATTAGCACGGATGAGCCCTCCTGTATGATCTCTGGCAATAATTCCCATTCTTGTGGCATTCATATCCTAAAAAATGACTGCATCTACTGTGATATTCACTTTGTGCTGATGCGGTTTAAATCAGACCCATCCCCAATAACGAAGGTTGAACGAAGGTTGAAGAGGGACCGTGTAAAACCTGTGTTGGGCCATCTTCCATTGTGAAATATATTCTTTAGTAGTTGCAATTAAGCGTTCTGGTGTAGAAAATTTCTTATTCCAAACCACATCATTCATATGCCTCCTGTCCAACAGATCTTAGCCATTTGAGCTCTTCTATCCATTGACTCTGTTAACACTCTATGCTCAAACCATCTTGTGAAATCCCAGTTCAAGTCACATATCGCAGATGGTTGTAAAATTTCCCAACAACGACCTGCAAAAGGACAATGAATGAAAATATGATCTATACTTTCTCTATCATACTTACAGACTTCGCATTGGTCATCAACTTGC